>NW_027478387.1:798048-1143532 GCF_051014685.1 Ptiloglossa arizonensis
AGATATGGGAGTTTCAAGTTAAGGAATGGTTGAGAAACCATCAAAATTTTCGCAAGTCTGATACTCGAAACCAATAACTACAAAGGCCTAGGTGAAAAACACACATATCTTTGTAATCGGACGAGTTTCTACTTTCAGATGCAACAGGAATTTCTCGCGTTCGTCAATCCGTTCGCGAGAAATGGGAGTTTGAAGTTAAGGAATGGTTGAGAAACTATCAAAATTTTCGCAAGTCTGATACTCGAAACCAATAACTGGAATGACCTAGGGGAAAAGTACACACACCATTGTAATCGGGCGATTTTCTGCTTTCAGATGCAATAGGAAATTCTCGAGTTCTTCAATCCGTTCGCGAGATATGGAAGTGTTAAGTTACGGAATGGTTGAGAAACCATCAAAATTTTCGAAAGTCTTATACTCGAAACCAATAACTGGAATGGTCTAGGGGAAAAGTACACACACCATTGTAATCGGGCGAGTTTCTACTTTCAGATGCAACAGGAACTTCTCGAGTTCGTCAAACCGTTCGCGAGGTATGGGAGTTTGAAGATACGTAATGGTTGAGAAACCATCAAAATTTTCGCAAGTCTGATACTCGAAACCAATAACTACAATGGCCCAGGGGAAAAACACACATACCGTTGTAATTGGAAGAGTTTCTACTTTCGGATGCAACAGGAATTTCTCGAGTTCGTCAATCCGTTCGCGAGATATGGGAGTTTGAAGATAAGGAATGGTTGAGAAACCATCAAAATTTTCGCAAGTCTGATACTCGAAACCAATAACTACTATGGCCTATGGCAAAAATGCACATACCGTTGTAACCGGGCGAGTTTCTGCTTTCAGATGCAATAGCAAATTCTGGAGTTCGTCAATCCGTTCGCGAGATATGTAAGTGTGAAGCTAAGGAATGGTTGAGAAACCATCAAAATTTTCGCTGGTCTGATCCTCGAAACCAATAACTGGAATGGCCTAGGGGAAAAGTACACACACCATTGTAATCGGGCGAGTTTCTACTTTCAGATGCAACAGAAATTTCTCGAGTTCGTTAATCCGTTCGCGAGATATGGGAGTTTGAAGTTAAGGAATGCTTGAGAAACCATCAAAATTTTCGAAAGTCTGATACTCGAAACCAACAACTACAAAGGCCTAGGGGAAAAATACACATAACGTTGTAATCGGGCCAGTTTCTACTTTCACATGCAACAGGAATTTCTCGAGTTCGTCAATCCGTTCGCGAGATATGGGAGTTTGAAGTTAAGGAATGCTTGAGAAACCATCAAAATTTTCGAAAGTCTAATACTCGAAACCAATAACTACAAAGGCCTAGGGGAAAAATACACACACCATTGTAATCGGGCGAGTTTCTACTTTCACATGCAACAGGAATTTCTCCAGTTCGGCAATCCGTTCGCGAGATATGGGAGTTTGAAGTTAAGGAATGGTTGAAAAACCATCAAAATTCTCACTGTTCTGATACTCGAAACCAACAACAGGAATGGCCTAGGGGAAAAGTACACACACCATTGTAATCGGGCGAGTTTCCACTTTCAGATGCAACAGAAATTTCTCGAGTTCGTCAATCCGTTCGCGAGATATGGGAGTTTGAATTTAAGGAATGGTTGAGAAACCATCAAAATTTTCGCTGGTCTGATATTCGAAACCAATAACTGGAATTGCCTAGGGGAAAAGTACACACAGCATTGTAATCTGGCGAGTTTGTACTTTCAGATACAACAGGAATTCCTCGAATTCGTCAATCCGTTCGCGATATATGGGAGTTTGAAGTTAAGAAATGGTTGAGGAACCATCAAAATTTTCGCAAGTCTGATACTTGAAACCAATAACTCCTATGGCCTAGGGCAAAGATGCACATACCGTTGTAATCGGGCGAGTTTCTGCTTTCATATGCAATAGGAAATTCTCGAGTTCGTCAATCCGTTCGCGAGATATTGAAGTGTGAAGTTACGGAATGGTTGAGAAACCATCAAAATTTTCGAAAGCCTGATACACGAAACCAATAACTGGAATGGTCTAGGGGAAAAGTACACACACCATTGTAATCGGGCGAGTTTCTACTTTCAGATGCAACAGGAATTTCTCGAGTTCGTCAAACCGTTCGCGAGACATGGGAGTTTGAAGATACGGAATGGTTGAGAAACCACCAAAATTTTCGCAAGTCTGATACTCGAAACCAATAACTACAATGGCCCAGGGGAAAAACACACATACCGTTGTAATTGGAAGAGTTTCTACTTTCGGATGCAACAGGAATTTCTCGAGTTCGTCAATCCGTTCGCGAGTTATGGGAGTTTGAAGTTAAGGAATGCTTGAGAAACCATCAAAATTTTCGAAAGTCTAATACTCGAAACCAATAACTACAAAGGCCTAGGGGAAAAATACACATACCGTTGTAATCGGGCGAGTTTCTACTTTCACATGCAACAGGAATTTCTCGAGTTCGTCAATCCGTTCGCGAGATATGGGTGTTTGAAGTTAAGGAATGGTTGAGAAACCATCAAAATTTTCGCTGGTCTGTAACTCGAAACCAATAACTGGAATGGCCTAGGGGAAAAGTACACACACCATTGTAATCGGGCGAGTTTCTACTTTCAGATGCAACAGAAATTTCTCGAGTTCGTCAATCCGTTCGCGAGATATGGGAGTTTGAAGTTAAGGAATGCTTGAGAAACCATCAAAATTTTCGAAAGTCTAATACTCGAAACCAATAACTACAAAGGCCTAGGGGAAAAATACACATACCGTTGTAATCGGGCGAGTTTCTACTTTCACATGCAACAGGAATTTCTCGAGTTCGTGAATCCGTTCGCGAGATATGGGTGTTTGAAGTTAAGGAATGGTTGAGAAACCATCAAAATTTTCGCTGGTCTGATACTCGAAACCAATAACTGGAATGGCCTAGGGGAAAAGTACACACACCATTGTAATCGGGCGAGTTTCTACTTTCAGATGCAACAGAAATTTCTCGAGTTCGTCAATCCGTTCGCGAGATATGGGAGTTTGAAATTAAGGAATGCTTGAGAAACCATCAAAATTTTCGAAAGTCTGATACTCGAAACCAACAACTACAAAGGCCTAGGGGAAAAATACACATAACGTTGTAATCGGGCGAGTTTCTACTTTCACATGCAACAGGAATTTCTCGAGTTCGTCAATCCGTTCGCGAGATATGGGAGTTTGAAGTTAAGGAATGCTTGAGAAACCATCAAAATTTTCGAAAGTCTAATACTCGAAACCAACAACTACAAAGGCCTAGGGGAAAAATAAACACACCATTGTAATCGGGCGAGTTTCTACTTTCACATGCAACAGGAATTTCTCCAGTTCGGCAATCCGTTCGCGAGATATGGGAGTTTGAAGTTAAGGAATGGTTGAGAAACCATCAAAATTCTCACTGTTCTGATACTCGAAACCAACAACAGGAATGGCCTAGGGGAAAAGTACACACACCATTGTAATCGGGCGAGTTTCCACTTTCAGATGCAACAGAAATTTCTCGAGTTCGTCAATCCGTTCGCGAGATATGGGAGTTTGAATTTAAGGAATGGTTGAGAAACCATCAAAATTTTCGCTGGTCTGATATTCGAAACCAATAACTGGAATTGCCTAGGGGAAAAGTACACACAGCATTGTAATCGGGCGAGTTTGTACTTTCAGATACAACAGGAATTCCTCGAATTCGTCAATCCGTTCGCGATATATGGGAGTTTGAAGTTAAGAAATGGTTGAGGAACCATCATAATTTTCGCAAGTCGGATACTTGAAACCAATAACTCCTATTGCCTAGGGCAAAGATGCACATACCGTTGTAATCGGGCGAGTTTCTACTTTCAGATGCAACAGGAATTTCTCGAGTTCGGCAATCCGTTCGCCAGATATGGGAGTTTGAAGTTAAGGAATGGTTGAGAAACCATCAAAATTTTCGCAAGTCTGATAATCGAAACCAATAACTACACAGGCCTAGGGGAAAAGTACACACACCATTGTAATCGGGCGAGTTTCTACTTTCAGATGCAACAGGAATTTCTCGAGTTCGTCAATCCGTTCGCGAAATATCGGAGTTTGGAGTTAAGAGATGGTTGAGGAACCATCCAAATATTCGCTGGTCTGATACTCGAAACCAATAACTGGAATGGCCTTGGGGGAACGTACACACACCATTGTATTCGGGCGTGTTTCTACTTTCAGATGCAACAGGAATTTCTCGATTTCGTGAACCCGTTCGCGAGATATGGGAGTTTGAAGTTAAGGAATGGTTGAGCAACCATCAAAATTTTCGCTGGTCTGATACTCGAAACCAATAACTGGAATGGCCTAGGGGAAAAATACACACACCATTGTAATCGGGCGAGTTTCCACTTTCAGATGCAACAGGAATTTCTCGAGTTCGTCAATCCGTTCGCGAGGTATGGGAGTTTGAAGTTAAGGAATGGTTGAGAAACTATCAAAATTTTCGCAAGTCTGATACTCGAAACCAATAACTACAAAGGCCTAGGGGAAAAATACACATACCGTTGTAATCGGGCGAGTTTCTACTTTCACATGCAACAGGAATTTCTCGAGTTTGTCAATCCGTTCGCGAGATATGGAAGTGTGAAGTTAAGGAATGGTTGAGAAACCATCAAAATTTTCGCAACTCTGGTAATCGAAACCAATAACTACAAGGGCCTAGGGGAAAAGTACACACACCATTGTAATCGGGCGTGTTTCTACATTCAGATGCAACAGGAATTTCTCGAGTTCGTCAACCCGATCGCGAGATATGGGAGTTTGAATTTAAGAAATGGTTGAGGAACCATCAAAATATTCGCTGGTCTGATACTCGAAACCAATAACTGGAATGGCCTTGGGGAAACGTACACATACCATTGTAATCGGGCGAGTTTCTACTTTCAGATGCAACAGGAATTTCTCGAGTTCGTCAATACGTTCGCGAAATATCGGAGTTTGGAGTTAAGAGATGGTTGAGAAGCGATCAAAATTTTCGCAAGTCTGATATTCGATAACAATAACTGGAGTGGCCTAGGGGAAAAGTACACACAGTATTGTAATCGGGCTAGTTTGCACTTTCAGATACAACAGGAATTTCTCGAATTCGTCAATCCGTTCGCGATATATGGGAGTTTGAAGTTAAGAAATGGTTGAGGAACCATCAAAATTTTCGCAAGTCTGATACTCGAAACCAATAACTGGAATGGCCTAAGGGAAAAGTACACACACCATTGTACACGGGCTAGTTTCTACTTTTAGATGCAACAGGAATTTCTCGAGTTCGTCAATCCGTTCGCGAGATATGGGAGTTTGAAGTTAAGGAATGGTTGAGAAACCATCGAAATTTTCGCAAGTCTGATACTCGAAATCAATAACTACCATGGCCTAGGGCAAAAATGCACATACCGTTGTAATCGGGCGAGTTTCTACTTTCAGATGCAACAGGAATTTCACGTGTTCGTCAATCCGTTCGCGAGATATGGGAGTTTGAAGTTAAGGAATGGTTGAGAAACCATCAAAATTTTCGCTGGTCTGATACTCGAAACCAATAACTGGAATGGCCTAGGGGAAAAGTACACATACCATTGTAATCGGGCGAGTTTCTACTTTCAGATGCAACAGGAATTTCTCGAGTTCGTCAATCCGTTCGCGAGAAATGGGAGTTTGAAGTTAAGGAATGGTTGAGAAACCATCAAAATTTTTGCAAGTCTGATACTAGAAACCAATAACTACTATGGCCTAGGGCAAAAATGCACATACCGTTGTAATCGGGCGAGTTTCTGCTTTCAGATGCATCAGGAATATCTCGAGTTCGTCAATCCGTTCGCGAGATATGGGAGTTTGAAGTTATTGAATGGTTGAGTAACCATCACAATTTTCGGAAGTCTGATACTCGAAACCAATAACTACTATGGCCTAGGGCAAAAATACACATACCTTTGTAATCGGGCGAGTTTCTACTTTCAGAAGCAATAGGAATTACTCGAGTTCGTCAATCCGTTCGCGAGATATGGGAGTTTGAAGCTAAGGAATGGTTGAGAAACCATCAAAATTTTCGCAAGTCTGATAATCGAAACCAATAACTACAAAGGCCTAGGGGAAAAGTACACACACCATTGTAATCGGGCGTGTTTCTACTTTCAGATGCAACAGGAATTTCTCGAGTTCGTCAACCCGTTCGCGAGATATGGGAGTTTGAATTTAAGGAATGCTTGAGAAACCATCCAAATTTCCGCAAGTCTGATACTCGAAACCAATAACTACAAAGGCCTACGGGAAAAATACACATACCTTTGTAATCGGGAGAGCGTCCACTTTCAGATGCAACAGGAATTTCTCGAGTTCGTCAATCCGTTCGCGAGATATGGGAGTTTGATGTTAAGGAATGGTTGAGAAACCATCAAAATTTTCGCTGTTCTGATACTCGAAACCAACAACAGGAATGGCCTAGGGGAAAAGTACACACACCGTTGTAATCGGGCGAGTTTCCACTTTCGGATGCAACAGGAATTTCTCGAGTTCGTCAATCCGTTCGCGATATATGGGAGTTTGAAGTTAAGAAATGGTTGAGGAACCATCAAAATATTCGTAAGTCTGATACTAGAAACCAATAACTACTATGGCCTAGGGCAAAAATGCACATACCGTTGTAATCGGGCGAGTTTCTGCTTTCAGATGCAACAGGAATATCTCGGGTTCGTCTATCCGTTCGCGAGATATGGGAGTTTGAAGTTATTGAATGGTTGAGTAACCATCACAATTTTCGGAAGTCTGATACTCGAAACCAATAACTACTACGGCCTAGGGCAAAAACACACATACCTTTGTAATCGGGCGAGTTTCTACTTTCAGAAGCAACAGGAATTACTCGAGTTCGTCAATCCGTTCGCGAGATATGGGAGTTTGAAGTTAAGGAATGGTTGAGAAACCATCCAAATTTTCGCAAGTCTGATACTCGAAACCAATAACTACAAAGGCCTACGGGAAAAATACACATACCTTTGTAATCGGGAGAGCTTCCACTTTCAGATGCAACAGGAATTTCTCGAGTTCGTCAATCCGTTCGCGAGATATGGGAGTTTGATGTTAAGGAATGGTTGAGAAACCATCAAAATTTTCGCTGTTCTGATACTCGAAACCAACAACAGGAATGGCCTAGGGGAAAAGTACACACACCGTTGTAATCGGGCGAGTTTCCACTTTCGGATGCAACAGGAATTTCTCGAGTTCGTCAATCCGTTCGCGATATATGGGAGGTTGAAGTTAAGAAATGGTTGAGGAACCATCAAAATATTCGTAAGTCTGATACTAGAAACCAATAACTACTATGGCCTAGGGCAAAAATGCACATACCGTTGTAATCGGGCGAGTTTCTGCTTTCAGATGCAACAGGAATATCTCGAGTTCGTCTATCCGTTCGCGAGATATGGGAGTTTGAAGTTATTGAATGGTTGAGTAACCATCACAATTTTCGGAAGTCTGATACTCGAAACCAATAACTACTACGGCCTAGGGCAAAAACATACATACCTTTGTAATCGGGCGAGTTTCTACTTTCAGAAGCAACAGGAATTACTCGAGTTCGTCAATCCGTTCGCGAGATATGGGAGTTTGAAGTTAAGGAATGGTTGAGAAACCATCCAAATTTTCGCAAGTCTGATACTCGAAACCAACAACAGGAATGGCCTAGGGGAAAAGTACACACACCGTTGTAATCGGGCGAGTTTCCACTTTCGGATGCAACAGGAATTTCTCGAGTTCGTCAATCCGTTCGCGATATATGGGAGTTTGAAGTTAAGAAATGGTTGAGGAACCATCAAAATATTCGTAAGTCTGATACTAGAAACCAATAACTACTATGGCCTAGGGCAAAAATGCACATACCGTTGTAATCGGGCGAGTTTCTGCTTTCAGATGCAACAGGAATATCTCGGGTTCGTCTATCCGTTCGCGAGATATGGGAGTTTGAAGTTATTGAATGGTTGAGTAACCATCACAATTTTCGGAAGTCTGATACTCGAAACCAATAACTACTACGGCCTAGGGCAAAAACACACATACCTTTGTAATCGGGCGAGTTTCTACTTTCAGAAGCAACAGGAATTACTCGAGTTCGTCAATCCGTTCGCGAGATATGGGAGTTTGAAGTTAAGGAATGGTTGAGAAACCATCCAAATTTTCGCAAGTCTGATACTCGAAACCAATAACTACAAAGGCCTACGGGAAAAATACACATACCTTTGTAATCGGGAGAGCTTCCACTTTCAGATGCAACAGGAATTTCTCGAGTTCGTCAATCCGTTCGCGAGATATGGGAGTTTGATGTTAAGGAATGGTTGAGAAACCATCAAAATTTTCGCTGTTCTGATACTCGAAACCAACAACAGGAATGGCCTAGGGGAAAAGTACACACACCGTTGTAATCGGGCGAGTTTCCACTTTCGGATGCAACAGGAATTTCTCGAGTTCGTCAATCCGTTCGCGATATATGGGAGGTTGAAGTTAAGAAATGGTTGAGGAACCATCAAAATATTCGTAAGTCTGATACTAGAAACCAATAACTACTATGGCCTAGGGCAAAAATGCACATACCGTTGTAATCGGGCGAGTTTCTGCTTTCAGATGCAACAGGAATATCTCGAGTTCGTCTATCCGTTCGCGAGATATGGGAGTTTGAAGTTATTGAATGGTTGAGTAACCATCACAATTTTCGGAAGTCTGATACTCGAAACCAATAACTACTACGGCCTAGGGCAAAAACATACATACCTTTGTAATCGGGCGAGTTTCTACTTTCAGAAGCAACAGGAATTACTCGAGTTCGTCAATCCGTTCGCGAGATATGGGAGTTTGAAGTTAAGGAATGGTTGAGAAACCATCCAAATTTTCGCAAGTCTGATACTCGAAACCAATAACTACAAAGGCCTACGGGAAAAATACACATACCTTTGTAATCGGGAGAGCTTCCACTTTCAGATGCAACAGGAATTTCTCGAGTTCGTCAATCCGTTCGCGAGATATGGGAGTTTGATGTTAAGGAATGGTTGAGAAACGATCAAAATTTTCGCAAGTCTGATATTCGATAACAATAACTGGAGTTGCCTAGGGGAAAAGTACACACAGCAATGTAATCGGGCTAGTTTGTACTTTCAGATACAACAGGAATTTCTCGAGTTTGTCAATCCGTTCGCGATATATGGGAGTTTGAAGTTAAGAAATGGTTGAGGAACCATCAAAATTTTCGCAAGTTGATAATCTTAACCAATAACTACAAAGGCCTAGGGGAAAAGTACACACACCGTTGTAATCGGGCGTGTTTCTACTTTCAGATGCAACAGGAATTTCTCGAGTTCGTCAACCCGTTCGCGAGATATGGGAGTTTGAATTTAAGGAATGGTTGAGCAACCATCAAAATTTTCGCAAGTTGATAATCTTAACCAATAACTACAAAGGCCTAGGGGAAAAGTACACACACCGTTGTAATCGGGCGTGTTTCTACTTTCAGAAGCAACAGGAATTTCTCGAGTTCGTCAACCCGTTCGCGAGATATGGGAGTTTGATGTTAAGGAATGGTTGAGAAACGATCAAAATTTTCGCAAGTCTGATATTCGATAACAATAACTGGAGTTGCCTAGGGGAAAAGTACACACAGCATTGTAATCGGACTAGTTTGTACTTTCAGATACAACAGGAATTTCTCGAGTTCGTCAATCCGTTCGCGATATATGGGAGTTTGAAGTTAAGAAATGGTTGAGGAACAATCAAAATTTTCGCAAGTTGATAATCTTAACCAATAACTACAAAGGCCTAGGGGAAAAGTACACACACCGTTGTAATCGGGCGTGTTTCTACTTTCAGAAGCAACAGGAATTTCTCGAGTTCGTCAACCCGTTCGCGAGATATGGGAGTTTGAATTTAAGGAATGGTTGAGCAACCATCAAAATTTTCGCAAGTCTGATACTCGAAACCAATAACTGGAATGACCTAGGGGAAAAGTACACACACCATTGTAATCGGGCGATTTTCTGCTTCCAGGTGCAACAGGGATTTCTCGAGTTCGTCAATCCGCTCGCGAGGCATGGAAGTTTGAATTTAAGGAATGGTTGAGGAACTATCAAAATTTTCGCAAGTCGGATACTCGAAACCAATAACTACAAAGGCCTAGGGGAAAAACACACATATCTTTGTAATCGGGCGAGTTTCTGCTTTCAGATGCAACAGGAATTTCTCGAGTTCGTCAATCCGTTCGCGAGATATGGGAGTTTGAAGTTAAGGAATGCTTGAGAAACCATCAAAATTTTCGCAAGTCTGATACACGAAACCAATAACTACAAAGGCCTAGGGGAAAAATGCATACACCTTTGTAATCGGGCGAGTTTCCACTTTCAGATGCAACAGGAATTTCTCGAGTTCGTCAATCCGTTCGTGAGTTATGGGAGTTTGAATTTAAGGAATGGTTGAGCAACCATCAAAATTTTCGCAAGTCTGATACTCGAAACCAATAACTGGAATGACCTAGGGGAAAAGTACACACACCATTGTAATCGGGCGATTTTCTGCTTCCAGGTGCAACAGGGATTTCTCGAGTTCGTCATTCCGTTCGCGAGATATGGGAGTCTGAAGTTAAGGAATGGTTGAGAAACCATCAAAATTTTAGCAATTCTGGCGCTAGAAACCAATAACTACATATGGCCTAGGGGAAAATACACATACCGTTGTAATCGGGCGAGTTTCTGCTTTCAGATGCAACAGGAATTTCTCGAGTTCGTCAATCCCTTCTCGAGATATGGGAGTTTGAAGTTAAGGAATGCTTGAGAAAACATCCAAATTTTCGCAAGTCTGATACTCGAAACCAATAACTACAAAGGCCTAGGGGAAAAATGCACATACCTTTGTAATCGGGCGAGTTTCCACTTTCAGATGCAACAGGTATTTCTCGAGTGCGCCATTCCGTTCGCGAGACATGGGAGTTTGAAGTTAAGGAATGGTTGAGAAACCATCAAAATTTTCGCAAGTCTGATACTCGAAACCAATAACGACAAAGGCATATGGGAAAAATACACATACCGTTGTAATCGGGCGAGTATCTGCTTTCAGATGCAACAGGAATTTCTCGAGTTCGTCATTCCGTTCGCGAGATATGGGAGTCTGAAGTTAAGGAATGGTTGAGAAACCATCAAAATTTTCGCAAGTCTGATACTCGAAACCAATAACGACAAAGGCATATGGGAAAAATACAAATACCGTTGTAATCGGGCGAGTATCTGCTTTCAGATGCAACAGGAATTTCTCGAGTTCGTCATTCCGTTCGCGAGATATGGGAGTCTGAAGTTAAGGAATGGTTGAGAAACCATCAAAATTTTAGCAATTCTGGCGCTAGAAACCAATAACTACAATGGCCTAGGGTAAAATACACATACCGTTGTAATCGGGCGAGTTTCTGCTTTCAGATGCAACAGGAATTTCTCGAGTTCGTCAATCCGTTCTCGAGATATGGGAGTTTGAAGTTAAGGAATGCTTGAGAAAACATCCAAATTTTCGCAAGTCTGATACTCGAAACCAATAACTACAAAGGCCTAGGGGAAAAATGCACATACCTTTGTAATCGGGCGAGTTTCCACTTTCAGATGCAACAGGAATTTCTCGAGTGCGCCATTCCGTTCGCGAGACATGGGAGTTTGAAGTTAAGGAATGGTTGAGAAACCATCAAAATTTTCGCAAGTCTGATACTCGAAACCAATAACGACAAAGGCATATGGGAAAAATACACATACCGTTGTAATCGGGCGAGTATCTGCTTTCAGATCCAACAGGAATTTCTCGAGTTCGTCATTCCGTTCGCGAGATATGGGAGTCTCAAGTTAAGGAATGGTTGAGAAACCATAAAAATTTTCGCAAGTCTGATACTCGAAACCAATAACGACAAAGGCATCTGGGAAAAATACACATACCGTTGTAATCGGGCGAGTATTTGCTTTCAGATGCAACAGGAATTTCTCGAGTTCGTCAATCCGTTCGCGAGATATGGGAGTTTGAAGTTAAGGAATGGTTGAGAAACCATCAAAATTTTCGCAATTCTGATGCTAGAAACGAATAACTGGAATGGCCTAGGGGAAAAGTACACACACCATTCTAATCGGCGAATCTCTAATTTCAGATGCAACAGGAATTTCACGTGTTCGTCAATCCGTTCGCGAGATATGGGAGTTTGAAGTTAAGGAATGGTTGAGAAACCAACAAAATTTTCGCAAGTCTGATACTCGAAACCAATAACTACAAAGGCCTAGGGCAAAAATGCACATACCGTTGTAATCGGGCGAGTTTCTGCTTTCAGATGCAACAGGAATTTCTCGAGTTCGTCAATCCGTTCTCGAGATATGGGAGTTTGAAGTTAAGGAATGGTTGAGAAACCATCAAAATTTTCGCAAGTCTGATACTCGAAACCAATAACGACAAAGGCACATGGGAAAAATACACATACCGTTGTAATCGGGCGAGTATCTGCTTTCAGATGCAACAGGAATTTCTCGAGTTCGTCATTCCGTTCGCGAGATATGGGAGTCTGAAGTTAAGGAATGGTTGAGAAACCATCAAAATTTTCGCAAGTCTGATACTCGAAACCAATAACGACAAAGGCATATGGGAAAAATACACATACCGTTGTAATCGGGCGAGTATCTGCTTTCAGATGCAACAGGAATTTCTCGAGTTCGTCAATCCGTTCGCGAGATATGGGAGTTTGAAGTTAAGGAATGGTTGAGAAACCCTCACAATTTTCGCAAGTCTGATACTCGAAACCAATAACTACAAAGGCCTAGGGGAAAAATGCACATACCGTTGTAATCGGGCGAGTTTCTACTTTCAGATGCAACAGGAATTTCAATTGTTCGTCAATCCGTTCGCGAGATATGGGAGTTTGAAGTTAAGGAATGGTCGAGAAACCATCAAAATTTTCGCTGGTCTGATACTCGAAACCAATAACTGGAATGGCCTAGGGGAAAAGTACACATACCGTTGTAATCGGGCGAGTTTCTACTTTCAGATGCAACAGGAACTTCTCGAGATCGTCAATCCGTTCGCGAGAAATGGGAGTTTGAAGTTAAGGAATGGTTGAGAAACCATCAAAATTTTCGCAAGTCTGATACTCGAAACCAATAACGACAAAGGCATATGGGAAAAATACACATACCGTTGTAATCGGGCGAGTATCTGCTTTCAGATGCAACAGGAATTTCTCGAGTTCGTCATTCCGTTCGCGAGATATGGGAGTCTGAAGTTAAGGAATGGTTGAGAAACCATCAAAATTTTCGCAAGTCTGATACTCGAAACCAATAACGACAAAGGCATATGGGAAAAATACACATACCGTTGTAATCGGGCGAGTATCTGCTTTCAGATGCAACAGGAATTTCTCGAGTTCGTCAATCCGTTCGCGAGATATGGGAGTTTGAAGTTAAGGAATGGTTGAGAAACCATCAAAATTTTCGCAATTCTGATGCTAGAAACGAATAACTGGAATGGCCTCGGGGAAAAGTACACACACCATTCTAATCGGCGAATCTCTAATTTCAGATGCAACAGGAATTTCTCGAGTTCGTCAATCCGTTCGCGAGATATGGGAGTTTGAAGTTAAGGAATGGTTGAGAAACCCTCAAAATTTTCGCAAGTCTGATACCCGAAACCAATAACTACAAAGGCCTAGGGCAAAAATGCACATACCGTTGTAATCGGGCGAGTTTCTACTTTCAGATGCAACAGGAATTTCACGTGTTCGTCAATCCGTTCGCGAGATATGGGAGTTTGAAGTTAAGGAATGGTTGAGAAACCATCAAAATTTTCGCAAGTCTGATACTCGAAACCAATAACTACAAAGGCCTAGGGCAAAAATGCACATACCGTTGTAATCGGGCGAGTTTCTGCTTTCAGATGCAACAGGAATTTCTCGAGTTCGTCAATCCGTTCTCGAGATATGGAGTTTGAAGTTAAGGAATGCTTGAGAAAACATCCAAATTTTCGCAAGTCTGATACTCGAAACCAATAACTACAAAGGCCTAGGGGAAAAATGCACATACCTTTGTAATCGGGCGAGTTTCCACTTTCAGATGCAACAGGAATTTCTCGAGTGAGCCATTCCGTTCGCGAGACATGGGAGTTTGAAGTTAAGGAATGGTTGAGAAACCATCAAAATTTTCGCAAGTCTGATACTCGAAACCAATAACGACAAAGGCATATGGGAAAAATACACATACCGTTGTAATCGGGCGAGTATCTGCTTTCAGATGCAACAGGAATTTCTCGAGTTCGTCATTCCGTTCGCGAGATATGGGAGTCTGAAGTTAAGGAATGGTTGAGAAACCATCAAAATTTTCGCAAGTCTGATACTCGAAACCAATAACGACAAAGGCATATGGGAAAAATACACATACCGTTGTAATCGGGCGAGTATCTGCTTTCAGATGCAACAGGAATTTCTCGAGTTCGTCAATCCGTTCGCGAGATATGGGAGTTTGAAGTTAAGGAATGGTTGAGAAACCCTCACAATTTTCGCAAGTCTGATACTCGAAACCAATAACTACAAAGGCCTAGGGGAAAAATGCACATACCGTTGTAATCGGGCGAGTTTCTACTTTCAGATGCAACAGGAATTTCACTTGTTCGTCAATCCGTTCGCGAGATATGGGAGTCTGAAGTTAAGGAATGGTTGAGAAACCATCAAAATTTTCGCAAGTCTGATACTCGAAACCAATAACGACAAAGGCATATGGGAAAAATACACATACCGTTGTAATCGGGCGAGTATCTGCTTTCAGATGCAACAGGAATTTCTCGAGTTCGTCAATCCGTTCGCGAGATATGGGAGTTTGAAGTTAAGGAATGGTCGAGAAACCATCAAAATTTTCGCTGGTCTGATACTCGAAACCAACAACAGGAATGGCCTAGGGGAAAAGTACACACACCATTGTAATCGGGCGAGTTTCTACTTTCAGATGCAACAGGAATTTCTCGAGTTCGTCAATCCGTTCGCGAGATATGGGAGTTTGAAGTTAAGGAATGGTTGAGAAACCATCGAAATTTTCGCAAATCTGATACTAGAAACCAATAACTACCATGGCCTAGGGCAAAAATGCACATACCGTTGTAATCGGGCGAGTTTCTACTTTCACATGCAACAGGAATTTCTCGAGTTCGTCAATCCGTTCGCGAGAAATGGGAGTTTGAAGTTACGGAATGGTTGAGAATCCATCAAAATTTTCGCAAGTCTGATACTCGAAACCAATAACTGGAATGGCCTCGGGGAAAAGTACACACACCATTCTAATCGGCGAATCTCTAATTTCAGATGCAACAGGAATTTCTCGAGTTCGTCAATCCGTTCGCGAGATATGGGAGTTTGAAGTTAAGGAATGGTTGAGAAACCCTCAAAATTTTCGCAAGTCTGATACCCGAAACCAATAACTACAAAGGCCTAGGGCAAAAATGCACATACCGTTGTAATCGGGCGAGTTTCTACTTTCAGATGCAACAGGAATTTCACTTGTTCGTCAATCCGTTCGCGAGATATGGGAGTCTGAAGTTAAGGAATGGTTGAGAAACCATCAAAATTTTCGCAAGTCTGATACTCGAAACCAATAACGACAAAGGCATATGGGAAAAATACACATACCGTTGTAATCGGGCGAGTATCTGCTTTCAGATGCAACAGGAATTTCTCGAGTTCGTCAATCCGTTCGCGAGATATGGGAGTTTGAAGTTAAGGAATGGTCGAGAAACCATCAAAATTTTCGCTGGTCTGATACTCGAAACCAACAACAGGAATGGCCTAGGGGAAAAGTACACACACCATTGTAATCGGGCGAGTTTCTACTTTCAGATGCAACAGGAATTTCTCGAGTTCGTCAATCCGTTCGCGAGATATGGGAGTCTGAAGTTAAGGAATGGTTGAGAAACCATCAAAATTTTCGCAAGTCTGATACTCGAAACCAATAACGACAAAGGCATATGGGAAAAATACACATACCGTTGTAATCGGGCGAGTATCTGCTTTCAGATGCAACAGGAATTTCTCGAGTTCGTCATTCCGTTCGCGAGATATGGGAGTCTGAAGTTAAGGAATGGTTGAGAAACCATCAAAATTTTCGCAAGTCTGATACTCGAAACCAATAACGACAAAGGCATATGGGAAAAATACACATACCGTTGTAATCGGGCGAGTATCTGCTTTCAGATGCAACAGGAATTTCTCGAGTTCGTCAATCCGTTCGCGAGATATGGGAGTTTGAAGTTAAGGAATGGTTGAGAAACCATCAAAATTTTCGCAATTCTGATGCTAGAAACGAATAACTGGAATGGCCTCGGGGAAAAGTACACACACCATTCTAATCGGCGAATCTCTAATTTCAGATGCAACAGGAATTTCTCGAGTTCGTCAATCCGTTCGCGAGATATGGGAGTTTGAAGTTAAGGAATGGTTGAGAAACCCTCAAAATTTTCGCAAGTCTGATACTCGAAACCAATAACTACAAAGGCCTAGGGCAAAAATGCACATACCGTTGTAATCGGGCGAGTTTCTACTTTCATATGCAACAGGAATTTCACGTGTTCGTCAATCCGTTCGCGAGATATGGGAGTTTGAAGTTAAGGAATGGTTGAGAAACCATCAAAATTTTCGCAAGTCTGATACTCGAAACCAATAACTACAAAGGCCTAGGGCAAAAATGCACATACCGTTGTAATCGGGCGAGTTTCTGCTTTCAGATGCAACAGGAATTTCTCGAGTTCGTCAATCCGTTCTCGAGATATGGAGTTTGAAGTTAAGGAATGCTTGAGAAAACATCCAAATTTTCGCAAGTCTGATACTCGAAACCAATAACTACAAAGGCCTAGGGGAAAAATGCACATACCTTTGTAATCGGGCGAGTTTCCACTTTCAGATGCAACAGGAATTTCTCGAGTGAGCCATTCCGTTCGCGAGACATGGGAGTTTGAAGTTAAGGAATGGTTGAGAAACCATCAAAATTTTCGCAAGTCTGATACTCGAAACCAATAACGACAAAGCCATATGGGAAAAATACACATACCGTTGTAATCGGGCGAGTATCTGCTTTCAGATGCAACAGGAATTTCTCGAGTTCGTCATTCCGTTCGCGAGATATGGGAGTCTGAAGTTAAGGAATGGTTGAGAAACCATCAAAATTTTCGCAAGTCTGATACTCGAAACCAATAACGACAAAGGCATATGGGAAAAATACACATACCGTTGTAATCGGGCGAGTATCTGCTTTCAGATGCAACAGGAATTTCTCGAGTTCGTCAATCCGTTCGCGAGATATGGGAGTTTGAAGTTAAGGAATGGTTGAGAAACCCTCACAATTTTCGCAAGTCTGATACTCGAAACCAATAACTACAAAGGCCTAGGGGAAAAATGCACATACCGTTGTAATCGGGCGAGTTTCTACTTTCAGATGCAACAGGAATTTCACTTGTTCGTCAATCCGTTCGCGAGATATGGGAGTTTGAAGTTAAGGAATGGTCGAGAAACCATCAAAATTTTCGCTGGTCTGATACTCGAAACCAACAACAGGAATGGCCTAGGGGAAAAGTACACACACCATTGTAATCGGGCGAGTTTCTACTTTCAGATGCAACAGGAATTTCTCGAGTTCGTCAATCCGTTCGCGAGATATGGGAGTTTGAAGTTAAGGAATGGTTGAGAAACCATCGAAATTTTCGCAAGTCTGATACTAGAAACCAATAACTACCATGGCCTAGGGCAAAAATGCACATACCGTTGTAATCGGGCGAGTTTCTACTTTCAGATGCAACAGGAATTTCTCGAGTTCGTCAATCCGTTCGCGAGAAATGGGAGTTTGAAGTTACGGAATGGTTGAGAATCCATCAAAATTTTCGCAAGTCTGATACTCGAAACCAATAACTGGAATGGCCTAGGGGAAAAGTACAAATACCATTGTAATCGGGCGAGTTTCTACTTTCAGATGCAACAGGAATTTCTCGAGTTCGTCAATCCGTTCGCGAGAAATGGGAGTTTGAAGTTAAGGAATGGTTGAGAAACCATCAAAATTTTTGCAAGTCTGATACTCGAAACCAATAACTACAAAGGCCTACGGGAAAAATACACATACCTTTGTAATCGGGAGAGCGTCCACTTTCAGATGCAACAGGAATTTCTCGAGTGAGCCATTCCGTTCGCGAGACATGGGAGTTTGAAGTTAAGGAATGGTTGAGAAACCATCAAAATTTTCGCAAGTCTGATACTCGAAACCAATAACGACAAAGGCATATGGGAAAAATACACATACCGTTGTAATCGGGCGAGTATCTGCTTTCAGATGCAACAGGAATTTCTCGAGTTCGTCATTCCGTTCGCGAGATATGGGAGTCTGAAGTTAAGGAATGGTTGAGAAACCATCAAAATTTTAGCAATTCTGGCGCTAGAAACCAATAACTACAATGGCCTAGGGTAAAATACACATACCGTTGTAATCGGGCGAGTTTCTGCTTTCAGATGCAACAGGAATTTCTCGAGTTCGTCAATCCGTTCTCGAGATATGGGAGTTTGAAGTTAAGGAATGCTTGAGAAAACATCCAAATTTTCGCAAGTCTGATACTCGAAACCAATAACTACAAAGGCCTAGGGGAAAAATGCACATACCTTTGTAATCGGGCGAGTTTCCACTTTCAGATGCAACAGGAATTTCTCGAGTGAGCCATTCCGTTCGCGAGACATGGGAGTTTGAAGTTAAGGAATGGTTGAGAAACCATCAAAATTTTCGCAAGTCTGATACTCGAAACCAATAACGACAAAGGCATATGGGAAAAATACACATACCGTTGTAATCGGGCGAGTATCTGCTTTCAGATGCAACAGGAATTTCTCGAGTTCGTCATTCCGTTCGCGAGATATGGGAGTCTGAAGTTAAGGAATGGTTGAGAAACCATCAAAATTTTCGCAAGTCTGATACTCGAAACCAATAACGACAAAGGCATATGGGAAAAATACACATACCGTTGTAATCGGGCGAGTATCTGCTTTCAGATGCAACAGGAATTTCTCGAGTTCGTCAATCCGTTCGCGAGATATGGGAGTTTAAAGTTAAGGAATGGTTGAGAAACCCTCACAATTTTCGCAAGTCTGATACTCGAAACCAATAACTACAAAGGCCTAGGGGAAAAATGCACATACCGTTGTAATCGGGCGAGTTTCTACTTTCAGATGCAACAGGAATTTCTCGAGTTCGTCAATCCGTTCGCGAGATATGGGAGTTTGAAGTTCAGGAATGGTTGAGAAACCATCGAAATTTTCGCTGGTCTGATACTCGAAACCAATAACTGGAATGGCCTAGGGGAAAAGTACACATACCATTGTAATCGGGCGAGTTTCTACTTTCAGATGCAACAGGAACTTCTCGAGTTCGTCAATCCGTTCGCGAGAAATGGGAGTTTGAAGTTAAGGAATGGTTGAGAAACCATCAAAATTTTTGCAAGTCTGATACTCGAAACCAATAACTACAATGGGCTAGGGGAAAAATACACATACCTTTGTAATCGGGAGAGCGTCCACTTTCAGATGCAACAGGAATTTCTCGAGTTCGTCAATCCGTTCGCGAGATATGGGAGTTTGATGTTAAGGAATGGTTGAGAAACCATCAAAATTTTCGCTGGTCTGATACTCGAAACCAACAACAGGAATGGCCTAGGGGAAAAGTACACACACCATTGTAATCGGGCGAGTTTCTACTTTCAGATGCAACAGGAATTTCTCGAGTTCGTCAATCCGTTCGCGAGATATGGGAGTTTGAAGTTAAGGAATGGTTGAGAAACCATCGAAATTTTCGCAAGTCTGATACTAGAAACCAATAACTACCATGGCCTAGGGCAAAATGCACATACCGTTGTAATCGGGCGAGTTTCTACTTTCACATGCAACAGGAATTTCTCGAGTTCGTCAATCCGTTCGCGAGAAATGGGAGTTTGAAGTTACGGAATGGTTGAGAATCCATCAAAATTTTCGCAAGTCTGATACTCGAAACCAATAACTGGAATGGCCTAGGGGAAAAGTACAAATACCTTTGTAATCGGGCGAGTTTCCACTTTCAGATGCAACAGGAATTTCTCGAGTGCGCCATTCCGTTCGCGAGACATGGGAGTTTGAAGTTAAGGAATGGTTGAGAAACCATCAAAATTTTCGCAAATCTGATACTCGAAACCAATAACGACAAAGGCATATGGGAAAAATACACATACCGTTGTAATCGGGCGAGTATCTGCTTTCAGATGCAACAGGAATTTCTCGAGTTCGTCATTCCGTTCGCGAGATATGGGAGTCTGAAGTTAAGGAATGGTTGAGAAACCATCAAAATTTTCGCAAGTCTGATACTCGAAACCAATAACGACAAAGGCATATGGGAAAAATACACATACCGTTGTAATCGGGCGAGTATCTGCTTTCAGATGCAACAGGAATTTCTCGAGTTCGTCAATCCGTTCGCGAGATATGGGAGTTTGAAGTTAAGGAATGGTTGAGAAACCATCAAAATTTTCGCAATTCTGATGCTAGAAACGAATAACTGGAATGGCCTCGGGGAAAAGTACACACACCATTCTAATCGGCGAATCTCTAATTTCAGATGCAACAGGAATTTCTCGAGTTCGTCAATCCGTTCGCGAGATATGGGAGTTTGAAGTTAAGGAATGGTTGAGAAACCCTCAAAATTTTCGCAAGTCTGATACTCGAAACCAATAACTACAAAGGCCTAGGGCAAAAATGCACATACCGTTGTAATCGGGCGAGTTTCTACTTTCATATGCAACAGGAATTTCACGTGTTCGTCAATCCGTTCGCGAGATATGGGAGTTTGAAGTTAAGGAATGGTTGAGAAACCATCAAAATTTTCGCAAGTCTGATACTCGAAACCAATAACTACAAAGGCCTAGGGCAAAAATGCACATACCGTTGTAATCGGGCGAGTTTCTGCTTTCAGATGCAACAGGAATTTCTCGAGTTCGTCAATCCGTTCTCGAGATATGGAGTTTGAAGTTAAGGAATGCTTGAGAAAACATCCAAATTTTCGCAAGTCTGATACTCGAAACCAATAACTACAAAGGCCTAGGGGAAAAATGCACATACCTTTGTAATCGGGCGAGTTTCCACTTTCAGATGCAACAGGAATTTCTCGAGTGAGCCATTCCGTTCGCGAGACATGGGAGTTTGAAGTTAAGGAATGGTTGAGAAACCATCAAAATTTTCGCAAGTCTGATACTCGAAACCAATAACGACAAAGCCATATGGGAAAAATACACATACCGTTGTAATCGGGCGAGTATCTGCTTTCAGATGCAACAGGAATTTCTCGAGTTCGTCATTCCGTTCGCGAGATATGGGAGTCTGAAGTTAAGGAATGGTTGAGAAACCATCAAAATTTTCGCAAGTCTGATACTCGAAACCAATAACGACAAAGGCATGTGGGAAAAATACACATACCGTTGTAATCGGGCGAGTATCTGCTTTCAGATGCAACAGGAATTTCTCGAGTTCGTCAATCCGTTCGCGAGATATGGGAGTTTGAAGTTAAGGAATGGTTGAGAAACCCTCACAATTTTCGCAAGTCTGATACTCGAAACCAATAACTACAAAGGCCTAGGGGAAAAATGCACATACCGTTGTAATCGGGCGAGTTTCTACTTTCAGATGCAACAGGAATTTCACTTGTTCGTCAATCCGTTCGCGAGATATGGGAGTTTGAAGTTAAGGAATGGTCGAGAAACCATCAAAATTTTCGCTGGTCTGATACTCGAAACCAACAACAGGAATGGCCTAGGGGAAAAGTACACACACCATTGTAATCGGGCGAGTTTCTACTTTCAGATGCAACAGGAATTTCTCGAGTTCGTCAATCCGTTCGCGAGATATGGGAGTTTGAAGTTAAGGAATGGTTGAGAAACCATCGAAATTTTCGCAAGTCTGATACTAGAAACCAATAACTACCATGGCCTAGGGCAAAAATGCACATACCGTTGTAATCGGGCGAGTTTCTACTTTCAGATGCAACAGGAATTTCTCGAGTTCGTCAATCCGTTCGCGAGAAATGGGAGTTTGAAGTTACGGAATGGTTGAGAATCCATCAAAATTTTCGCAAGTCTGATACTCGAAACCAATAACTGGAATGGCCTAGGGGAAAAGTACAAATACCATTGTAATCGGGCGAGTTTCTACTTTCAGATGCAACAGGAATTTCTCGAGTTCGTCAATCCGTTCGCGAGAAATGGGAGTTTGAAGTTAAGGAATGGTTGAGAAACCATCAAAATTTTTGCAAGTCTGATACTCGAAACCAATAACTACAAAGACCTACGGGAAAAATACACATACCTTTGTAATCGGGAGAGCGTCCACTTTCAGATGCAACAGGAATTTCTCGAGTGAGCCATTCCGTTCGCGAGACATGGGAGTTTGAAGTTAAGGAATGGTTGAGAAACCATCAAAATTTTCGCAAGTCTGATACTCGAAACCAATAACGACAAAGGCATATGGGAAAAATACACATACCGTTGTAATCGGGCGAGTATCTGCTTTCAGATGCAACAGGAATTTCTCGAGTTCGTCATTCCGTTCGCGAGATATGGGAGTCTGAAGTTAAGGAATGGTTGAGAAACCATCAAAATTTTAGCAATTCTGGCGCTAGAAACCAATAACTACAATGGCCTAGGGTAAAATACACATACCGTTGTAATCGGGCGAGTTTCTGCTTTCAGATGCAACAGGAATTTCTCGAGTTCGTCAATCCGTTCTCGAGATATGGGAGTTTGAAGTTAAGGAATGCTTGAGAAAACATCCAAATTTTCGCAAGTCTGATACTCGAAACCAATAACTACAAAGGCCTAGGGGAAAAATGCACATACCTTTGTAATCGGGCGAGTTTCCACTTTCAGATGCAACAGGAATTTCTCGAGTGAGCCATTCCGTTCGCGAGACATGGGAGTTTGAAGTTAAGGAATGGTTGAGAAACCATCAAAATTTTCGCAAGTCTGATACTCGAAACCAATAACGACAAAGGCATATGGGAAAAATACACATACCGTTGTAATCGGGCGAGTATCTGCTTTCAGATGCAACAGGAATTTCTCGAGTTCGTCATTCCGTTCGCGAGATATGGGAGTCTGAAGTTAAGGAATGGTTGAGAAACCATCAAAATTTTCGCAAGTCTGATACTCGAAACCAATAACGACAAAGGCATATGGGAAAAATACACATACCGTTGTAATCGGGCGAGTATCTGCTTTCAGATGCAACAGGAATTTCTCGAGTTCGTCAATCCGTTCGCGAGATATGGGAGTTTAAAGTTAAGGAATGGTTGAGAAACCCTCACAATTTTCGCAAGTCTGATACTCGAAACCAATAACTACAAAGGCCTAGGGGAAAAATGCACATACCGTTGTAATCGGGCGAGTTTCTACTTTCAGATGCAACAGGAATTTCTCGAGTTCGTCAATCCGTTCGCGAGATATGGGAGTTTGAAGTTCAGGAATGGTTGAGAAACCATCGAAATTTTCGCTGGTCTGATACTCGAAACCAATAACTGGAATGGCCTAGGGGAAAAGTACACATACCATTGTAATCGGGCGAGTTTCTACTTTCAGATGCAACAGGAACTTCTCGAGTTCGTCAATCCGTTCGCGAGAAATGGGAGTTTGAAGTTAAGGAATGGTTGAGAAACCATCAAAATTTTTGCAAGTCTGATACTCGAAACCAATAACTACAATGGGCTAGGGGAAAAATACACATACCTTTGTAATCGGGAGAGCGTCCACTTTCAGATGCAACAGGAATTTCTCGAGTTCGTCAATCCGTTCGCGAGATATGGGAGTTTGATGTTAAGGAATGGTTGAGAAACCATCAAAATTTTCGCTGGTCTGATACTCGAAACCAACAACAGGAATGGCCTAGGGGAAAAGTACACACACCATTGTAATCGGGCGAGTTTCTACTTTCAGATGCAACAGGAATTTCTCGAGTTCGTCAATCCGTTCGCGAGATATGGGAGTTTGAAGTTAAGGAATGGTTGAGAAACCATCGAAATTTTCGCAAGTCTGATACTAGAAACCAATAACTACCATGGCCTAGGGCAAAAATGCACATACCGTTGTAATCGGGCGAGTTTCTACTTTCAGATGCAACAGGAATTTCTCGAGTTCGTCAATCCGTTCGCGAGAAATGGGAGTTTGAAGTTACGGAATGGTTGAGAATCCATCAAAATTTTCGCAAGTCTGATACTCGAAACCAATAACTGGAATGGCCTAGGGGAAAAGTACAAATACCATTGTAATCGGGCGAGTTTCTACTTTCAGATGCAACAGGAATTTCTCGAGTTCGTCAATCCGTTCGCGAGAAATGGGAGTTTGAAGTTAAGGAATGGTTGAGAAACCATCAAAATTTTTGCAAGTCTGATACTCGAAACCAATAACTACAATGGCCTAGGGGAAAAATACACATACCGTTGTAATCGGGCGAGTTTCTACTTTCAGATGCAACAGGAATTTCTCGAGTTCGTCAATCCGTTCGCGAGATATGGGAGTTTGAAGTTAAGGAATGGTTGAGAAACCATCAAAATTTTCGCTGGTCTGATACTCGAAACCAATAACTGGAATGACCTAGGGGAAAAGTACACACACCATTGTAATCGGGCGATTTTCTGCTTCCAGGTGCAACAGGGATTTCTCGAGTTCGTCAATCCGTTCGCGAGCCATGGAAGTTTGAATTTAAGGAATGGTTGAGGAACTATCAAAATTTTCGCAAGACTGATACTCGAAACCATTAACTACAAAGGCCTAGGGGAAAAACACACATATCTTTGTAATCGGGCGAGTTTCTGCTTTCAGATGCAACAGGAATTTCTCGAGATCGTCAATCCGTTCGCGAGATATGGGAGTTTGAAGTTAAGGAATGCTTGAGAAACCATCAAGATTTTCGCAAGTCTGATACACGAAACCAATAACTACAAAGGCCTAGGGGAAAAATGCATACACCTTTGTAATCGGGCGAGTTTCCACTTTCAGATGCAACAGGAATTTCTCGAGTTCGTCAATCCGTTCGTGAGATATGGGAGTTTGAAGATAAGGAATGGTTGAGAAACCATCAAAATTTTCGCAATTCTGAGGCTAGAAACGAATAACTGGAATGGCCTAGAGGAAAAGTACACACACCATTCTAATCGGGCGAATCTCTAATTTCAGATGCAACAGGAATTTCTCGAGTTCGTCAATCCGTTCGCGAGACATGGGAATTTGAAGTTAAGGAATGGTTGAGAAACCCTCAAAATTTTCGCAAGTCTGATACTCGAAACCAATAACTACAAAGGCCTAGGGCAAAAATGACATACCGTTGTAATCGGGCGAGTTTCTACTTTCAGATGCAACAGGAATTTCACGTGTTCGTCAATCCGTTCGCGAGATGTGGGAGTATGAAGTTAAGGAATGGTTGAGAAACCATCAAAATTTTCGCTGGTCTGATACTCGAAACCAATAACTGGAATGGCCTAGGGGAAAAGTACACATACCATTGTAATCGGGCGAGATTCTACTTTCAGATGCAACAGGAATTTCTCGAGTTCGTCAATCCGTTCGCGAGAAATGGGAGTTTGAAGTTAAGGAATGGTTGAGAAACCATCAAAATTTTTGCAAGTCTGATACTCGAAACCAATAACTACAATGGGCTAGGGGAAAAATACACATACCGTTGTAATCGGGCGAGTTTCTACTTTCAGATGCAACAGGAATTTCTCGAGTTCGTCAACCCGTTCGCGAGATATGGGAGTTTGAATTTAAGGAATGGTTGAGAAACCATCCAAATTTTCGCAAGTCTGATACTCGAAACCAATAACTACAAAGGCCTACGGGAAAAATACACATACCTTTGTAATCGGGAGAGCGTCCACTTTCAGATGCAACAGGAATTTCTCGAGTTCGTCAATCCGTTCGCGAGATATGGGAGTTTGATGTTAAGGAATGGTTGAGAAACAATCAAAATTTTCGCTGGTCTGATACTCGAAACCAACAACAGGAATGGCCTAGGGGAAAAGTACACACACCATTGTAATCGGGCGAGTTTCTACTTTCAGATGCAACAGGAATTTCTCGAGTTCGTCAATCCGTTCCCGAGATATGGGAGTTTGAAGTTAAGGAATGGTTGAGAAACCATCGAAATTTTCGCAAGTCTGATACTAGAAACAAATAACTACCATGGCCTAGGGCAAAAATGCACATACCGTTGTAATCGGGCGAGTTTCTGCTTTCAGATGCAACAGGAATTTCTCGAGTTCGTCAATCCGTTCTCGAGATATGGGAGTGTGAAGTTAAGGAATGGTTGAGAAACCATCAAAATTATCGCAAGTCTGATACTCGAAACCAGTAACTGGAATGGCCTAGGGGAAAAGTACACATACCATTGTAATCGGGCGAGTTTCTACTTTCAGATGCAACAAGAATTTCTCGAGTTCGTCAATCCGTTCGCGAGAAATGGGAGTTTGAAGTTAAGGAATGGTTGAGAAACCATCAAAATTTTCGCAAGTCTGATACTCGAAACCTATAACTACAATGGCCTAGGGGAAAAATACACATACCGTTGTAATCGGGCGAGTTTCTACTTTCAGATGCAACAGGAATTTCTCGAATTCGTCAATCCGTTCGCGAGATATGGCAGTTTGAAGATAAGGAATGGTTGAGAAACCATCAAAATTTTCGCTGGTCTGATACACGAAACCAATAACTTGAATGGCCTAGGGGAAAAATGCACATACCGCTGCAATCGGGCGAGTTTCTGCTTTCAGATGCAACAGGAATTTCTCGAGTTCGTCAATCCGTTCGCGAGATATGGGAGTTTGAATTTAAGGAATGGTTGAGAAACCATCAAAATTTTCGCTGGTCTGATACTCGAAACCAACAACTGGAATGGCCTAGGGAAAAAGTACACACACCATTGTAATCGGGCGAGTTTCTACTTTCAGATGCAACTGGAATTTCTCGAGTTCGTCAATCCGTTCGCGAGAATTGGGAGTTTGAAGTTAAGGAATGGTTGAGAAACCATCAAAATTTTCGCTGGTCTGATACTCGAAACCAATAACTGGTATGGCGTTAGGGAAACGTACACATACCATTGTAATCGGGAGAGTTTCTACTTTCAGATGCAACAGGAATTTCACGTGTTCGTCAATCCGTTCGCGAGATATGGGAGTTTGAAGTTAAGGAATGGTTGAGAAACCATCAAAATTTTCGCTGGTCTGATACTCGAAACCAATAACTGGAATGGCCTAGGGGAAAAGTACAAATACCATTGTAATCGGGCGAGTTTCTACTTTCAGATGCAACAGGAATTTCTCGAGTTCGTCAATCCGTTCGCGAGAAATGGGAGTTTGAAGTTAAGGAATGGTTGAGAAACCATCATAATTTTTGCAAGTCTGATACTCGAAACCAATAACTACAATGGCCTAGGGGAAAAATACACATACCGTTGTAATCGGGCGAGTTTCTACTTTCAGATGCAACACGAATTTCTCGAGTTCGTCAATCCGTTCGCGAGATATGGGAGTTTGAAGTTAAGGAATGGTTGAGAAACCATCAAAATTTTCGCTGGTCTGATACTCGAAACCAATAACTGGAATGGCCTTAGGGAAACGTACACATACCATTGTAATCGGGCGAGTTTCTACTTTCAGATGCAACAGGAATTTCTCGAGATCATCAATCCGTTCGCGAGATATGGGAGTTTGAATTTAATGAATGGTTGAGAAACCATCAAAATTTTCGCTGGTCTGATACTCGAAACCAATAACTGGAATGGCCTAGGGGAAAAGTACAAATACCATTGTAATCGGGCGAGTTTCTACTTTCAGATGCAACAGGAATTTCTCGAGTTCGTCAATCCGTTCGCGAGAAATGGGAGTTTGAAGTTAAGGAATGGTTGAGAAACCATCAAAATTTTTGCAAGTCTGATACTCGAAACCAATAACTACAATGGCCTAGGGGAAAAATACACATACCGTTGTAATCGGGCGAGTTTCTGCTTTCAGATGCAACAGGAATTTCTCGAGTTCGTCAATCCGTTCGCGAGATATGGGAGTTTGAAGTTAAGGAATGCTTGAGAAACCATCAAAATTTTCGCAATTCTGATGCTAGAAACGAATAACTGGAATGGCCTAGGGGAAAAGTACACACACCATTCTAATCGGGCGAATCTCTAATTTCAGATGCAACAGGAATTTCTCGAGTTCGTCAATCCGTTCGCGAGATATGGGAGTTTGAAGTTAAGGAATGGTTGAGAAACCCTCAAAATTTTCGCAAGTCTGATACTCGAAACCAATAACTACAAAGCCCTAGGGCAAAAATGCACGTACCGTTGTAATCGGGCGAGTTTCTACTTTCAGATGCAACAGGAATTTCACGTGTTCGTCAATCCGTTCGCGAGATGTGGGAGTTTGAAGTTAAGGAATGGTTGAGAAACCATCAAAATTTTCGCTGGTCTGATACTCGAAACCAATAACTGGAATGGCCTAGGGGAAAAGTACACATACCATTGTAATCGGGCGAGTTTCTACTTTCAGATGCAACAGGAATTTCTCGAGTTCGTCAATCCGTTCGCGAGAAATGGGAGTTTGAAGTTAAGGAATGGTTGAGAAACCATCGAATTTTTGCAAGTCTGATACTCGAAACCAATAACTACAAAGGCCTACGGGAAAAATACACATACCTTTGTAATCGGGAGAGCGTCCACTTTCAGATGCAACAGGAATTTCTCGAGTTCGTCAATCCGTTCGCGAGATATGGGAGTTTGATGTTAAGGAATGGTTGAGAAACAATCAAAATTTTCGCTGGTCTGATACTCGAAACCAACAACAGGAATGGCCTAGGGGAAAAGTACACACACCATTGTAATCGGGCGAGTTTCTACTTTCAGATGCAACAGGAATTTCTCGAGTTCGTCAATCCGTTCCCGAGATATGGGAGTTTGAAGTTAAGGAATGGTTGAGAAACCATCGAAATTTTCGCAAGTCTGATACTAGAAACAAATAACTACCATGGCCTAGGGCAAAAATGCACATACCGTTGTAATCGGGCGAGTTTCTGCTTTCAGATGCAACAGGAATTTCTCGAGTTCGTCAATCCGTTCTCGAGATATGGGAGTGTGAAGTTAAGGAATGGTTGAGAAACCATCAAAATTATCGCAAGTCTGATACTCGAAACCAGTAACTGGAATGGCCTAGGGGAAAAGTACACATACCATTGTAATCGGACGAGTTTCTACTTTCAGATGCAACAAGAATTTCTCGAGTTCGTCAATCCGTTCGCGAGAAATGGGAGTTTGAAGTTAAGGAATGGTTGAGAAACCATCAAAATTTTCGCAAGTCTGATACTCGAAACCTATAACTACAATGGCCTAGGGGAAAAATACACATACCGTTGTAATCGGGCGAGTTTCTACTTTCAGATGCAACAGGAATTTCTCGAATTCGTCAATCCGTTCGCGAGATATGGCAGTTTGAAGATAAGGAATGGTTGAGAAACCATCAAAATTTTCGCTGGTCTGATACACGAAACCAATAACTTGAATGGCCTAGGGGAAAAATGCACATACCGCTGCAATCGGGCGAGTTTCTGCTTTCAGATGCAACAGGAATTTCTCGAGTTCGTCAATCCGTTCGCGAGATATGGGAGTTTGAATTTAAGGAATGGTTGAGAAACCATCAAAATTTTCGCTGGTCTGATACTCGAAACCAACAACTGGAATGGCCTAGGGAAAAAGTACACACACCATTGTAATCGGGCTAGTTTCTACTTTCAGATGCAACAGGAATTTCTCGAGTTCATCAATCCGTTCGCGAGATATGGTAGTTTGAAGTTAAGGGATGGTTGAGAAACCATCAAAATTTTCGCTGGTCTGATACTCGAAACCAATAACTGGAATGGCCTAGGGGAAAAGTACACACACCATTGTAATCGGGCGAGTTTCTACTTTCAGATGCAACTGGAATTTCTCGAGTTCGTCAATCCGTTCGCGAGAATTGGGAGTTTGAAGTTAAGGAATGGTTGAGAAACCATCAAAATTTTCGCTGGTCTGATACTCGAAACCAATAACTGGTATGGCGTTAGGGAAACGTACACATACCATTGTAATCGGGAGAGTTTCTACTTTCAGATGCAACAGGAATTTCACGTGTTCGTCAATCCGTTCGCGAGATATGGGAGTTTGAAGTTAAGGAATGGTTGAGAAACCATCAAAATTTTCGCTGGTCTGATACTCGAAACCAATAACTGGAATGGCCTAGGGGAAAAGTACAAATACCATTGTAATCGGGCGAGTTTCTACTTTCAGATGCAACAGGAATTTCTCGAGTTCGTCAATCCGTTCGCGAGAAATGGGAGTTTGAAGTTAAGGAATGGTTGAGAAACCATCAAAATTTTTGCAAGTCTGATACTCGAAACCAATAACTACAATGGCCTAGGGGAAAAATACACATACCGTTGTAATCGGGCGAGTTTCTGCTTTCAGATGCAACAGGAATTTCTCGAGTTCGTCAATCCGTTCGCGAGATATGGGAGTTTGAAGTTAAGGAATGCTTGAGAAACCATCAAAATTTTCGCAATTCTGATGCTAGAAACGAATAACTGGAATGGCCTAGGGGAAAAGTACACACACCATTCTAATCGGGCGAATCTCTAATTTCAGATGCAACAGGAATTTCTCGAGTTCGTCAATCCGTTCGCGAGATATGGGAGTTTGAAGTTAAGGAATGGTTGAGAAACCCTCAAAATTTTCGCAAGTCTGATACTCGAAACCAATAACTACAAAGGCCTAGGGCAAAAATGCACGTACCGTTGTAATCGGGCGAGTTTCTACTTTCAGATGCAACAGGAATTTCACGTGTTCGTCAATCCGTTCGCGAGATGTGGGAGTTTGAAGTTAAGGAATGGTTGAGAAACCATCAAAATTTTCGCTGGTCTGATACTCGAAACCAATAACTGGAATGGCCTAGGGGAAAAGTACACATACCATTGTAATCGGGCGAGTTTCTACTTTCAGATGCAACAGGAATTTCTCGAGTTCGTCAATCCGTTCGCGAGAAATGGGAGTTTGAAGTTAAGGAATGGTTGAGAAACCATCGAATTTTTGCAAGTCTGATACTCGAAACCAATAACTACAATGGGCTAGGGGAAAAATACACATACCGTTGTAATCGGGCGAGTTTCTACTTTCAGATGCAACAGGAATTTCTCGAGTTCGTCAACCCGTTCGCGAGATATGGGAGTTTGAATTTAAGGAATGGTTGAGAAATCATCCAAATTTTCGCAAGTCTGATACTCGAAACCAATAACTACAAAGGCCTACGGGAAAAATACACATACCTTTGTAATCGGGAGAGCGTGCACTTTCAGATGCAACAGGAATTTCTCGAGTTCGTCAATCCGTTCGCGAGATATGGGAGTTTGATGTTAAGGAATGGTTGAGAAACAAACAAAATTTTCGCTGGTCTGATACTCGAAACCAACAACAGGAATGGCCTAGGGGAAAAGTACACACACCATTGTAATCGGGCGAGTTTCTTCTTTCAGATGCAACAGGAATTTCTCGAGTTCGTCAATCCGTTCGCGAGATATGGGAGTTTGAAGTTAAGGAATGGTTGAGAAACCATCGAAATTTTCGCAAGTCTGCTACTAGAAACAAATAACTACCATGGCCTAGGGCAAAAATGCACATACCGTTGTAATCGGGCGAGTTTCTGCTTTCAGATGCAACAGGAATTTCTCGAGTTCGTCAATCCGTTCTCGAGATATGGGAGTGTGAAGTTAAGGAATGGTTGAGAAACCATCAAAATTATCGCAAGTCTGATACTCGAAACCAGTAACTGGAATGGCCTAGGGGAAAAGTACACATACCATTGTAATCGGGCGAGCTTCTACTTTCAGATGCAACAAGAATTTCTCGAGTTCGTCAATCCGTTCGCGAGATATTGCAGTTTGAAGATAAGGAATGGTTGAGAAACCATCAAAATTTTCGCTGGTCTGATACTCGAAACCAATAACTACAATGGCCTAGGGGAAAAATACACATACCGTTGTAATCGGGCGAGTTTCTACTTTCAGATGCAACAGGAATTTCTCGAGTTCGTCAATCCGTTCGCGAGATATGGGAGTTTGAAGTTAAGGAATGGTTGAGAAACCATCAAAATTTTTGCAAGTCTGATACTCGAAACCAATAACTACAATGGCCTAGGGGAAAAATACACATACCGTTGTAATCGGGCGAGTTTCTACTTTCAGATGCAACAGGAATTTCTCGAGTTCGTCAATCCGTTCGCGAGATATGGGAGTTTGAAGTTAAGGAATGGTTGAGAAACCATCAAAATTTTCGCTGGTCTGATACTCGAAACCAATAACTGGAATGGCCTTAGGGAAACGTACACATACCATTGTAATCGGGCGAGTTTCTACTTTCAGATGCAACAGGAATTTCTCGAGATCATCAATCCGTTCGCGAGATATGGGAGTTTGAATTTAATGAATGGTTGAGAAACCATCAAAATTTTCGCTGGTCTGATAGTCGAAACCAATAACTGGAATGGCCTAGGGGAAAAGTACAAATACCATTGTAATCGGGCGAGTTTCTACTTTCAGATGCAACAGGAATTTCTCGAGTTCGTCAATCCGTTCGCGAGAAATGGGAGTTTGAAGTTAAGGAATGGTTGAGAAACCATCAAAATTTTTGCAAGTCTGATACTCGAAACCAATAACTACAATGGCCTAGGGGAAAAATACACATACCGTTGTAATCGGGCGAGTTTCTGCTTTCAGATGCAACAGGAATTTCTCGAGTTCGTCAATCCGTTCGCGAGATATGGGAGTTTGAAGTTAAGGAATGCTTGAGAAACCATCAAAATTTTCGCAATTCTGATGCTAGAAACGAATAACTGGAATGGCCTAGGAGAAAAGTACACACACCATTCTAATCGGGCGAATCTCTAATTTCAGATGCAACAGGAATTTCTCGAGTTCGTCAATCCGTTCGCGAGATATGGGAGTTTGAAGTTAAGGAATGGTTGAGAAACCCTCAAAATTTTCGCAAGTCTGATACTCGAAACCAATAACTACAAAGGCCTAGGGCAAAAATGCACGTACCGTTGTAATCGGGCGAGTTTCTACTTTCAGATGCAACAGGAATTTCACGTGTTCGTCAATCCGTTCGCGAGATGTGGGAGTTTGAAGTTAAGGAATGGTTGAGAAACCATCAAAATTTTCGCTGGTCTGATACTCGAAACCAATAACTGGAATGGCCTAGGGGAAAAGTACACATACCATTGTAATCGGGCGAGTTTCTACTTTCAGATGCAACAGGAATTTCCCTAGTTCGTCAATCCGTTCGCGAGAAATGGGAGTTTGAAGTTAAGGAATGGTTGAGAAACCATCAAAATTTTTGCAAGTCTGATACTCGAAACCAATAACTACAATGGGCTAGGGGAAAAATACACATACCGTTGTAATCGGGCGAGTTTCTACTTTCAGATGCAACAGGAATTTCTCGAGTTCGTCAACCCGTTCGCGAGATGTGGGAGTTTGAATTTAAGGAATGGTTGAGAAATCATCCAAATTTTCGCAAGTCTGATACTCGAAACCAATAACTACAAAGGCCTACGGGAAAAATACACATACCTTTGTAATCGGGAGAGCGTCCACTTTCAGATGCAACAGGAATTTCTCGAGTTCGTCAATCCGTTCGCGAGATATGGGAGTTTGATGTTAAGGAATGGTTGAGAAACAATCAAAATTTTCGCTGGTCTGATACTCGAAACCAACAACAGGAATGGCCTAGGGGAAAAGTACACACACCATTGTAATCGGGCGAGTTTCTACTTTCAGATGCAACAGGAATTTCTCGAGTTCGTCAATCCGTTCCCGAGATATGGGAGTTTGAAGTTAAGGAATGGTTGAGAAACCATCGAAATTTTCGCAAGTCTGATACTAGAAACAAATAACTACCATGGCCTAGGGCAAAAATGCACATACCGTTGTAATCGGGCGAGTTTCTGCTTTCAGATGCAACAGGAATTTCTCGAGTTCGTCAATCCGTTCTCGAGATATGGGAGTGTGAAGTTAAGGAATGGTTGAGAAACCATCAAAATTATCGCAAGTCTGATACTCGAAACCAGTAACTGGAATGGCCTAGGGGAAAAGTACACATACCATTGTAATCGGGCGAGCTTCTACTTTCAGATGCAACAAGAATTTCTCGAGTTCGTCAATCCGTTCGCGAGAAATGGGAGTTTGAAGTTAAGGAATGGTTGAGAAACCATCAAAATTTTCGCAAGTCTGATACTCGAAACCTATAACTACAATGGCCTAGGGGAAAAATACACATACCGTTGTAATCGGGCGAGTTTCTACTTTCAGATGCAACAGGAATTTCTCGAGTTCGTCAATCCGTTCGCGAGATATTGCAGTTTGAAGATAAGGAATGGTTGAGAAACCATCAAAATTTTCGCTGGTCTGATACTCGAAACCAATAACTTGAATGGCCTAGGTGAAAAATGCACATACCGCTGCAATCGGGCGAGTTTCTGCTTTCAGATGCAACAGGAATTTCTCGAGTTCGTCAATCCGTTCGCGAGATATGGGAGTTTGAATTTAAGGAATGGTTGAGATACCATCAAAATTTTCGCTGGTCTGATACTCGAAACCAACAACTGGAATGGCCTAGGGAAAAAGTACACACACCATTGTAATCGGGCGGGTTTCTACTTTCAGATGCAACAGGAATTTCACGTGTTCGTCAATCCGTTCGCGAGATATGGAAGTTTGAAGTTAAGGAATGGTTGAGAAACCATCAAAATTTTCGCTGGTCTGATACTCGAAACCAATAACTGGAATGGCCTAGGGGAAAAGTACAAATACCATTGTAATCGGGCGAGTTTCTACATTCAGATGCAACAGGAATTTCTCGAGATCATCAATCCGTTCGCGAGATATGGGAGTTTGAATTTAATGAATGGTTGAGAAACCATCAAAATTTTCGCTGGTCTGATACTCGAAACCAATAACTGGAGTGGCCTAGGGGAAAAGTACACACACCATTGTAATCGGGCGAGTTTCTACTTTCAGATGCAACTGGAATTTCTCGAGTTCGTCAATCCGTTCGCGAGAATTGGGAGTTTGAAGTTAAGGAATGGTTGAGAAACCATCAAAATTTTTGCAAGTCTGATACTCGAAACCAATAACTACAATGGCCTAGGGGAAAAATACACATACCGTTGTAATCGGGCGAGTTTCTACTTTCAGATGCAACAGGAATTTCTCGAGTTCGTCAATCCGTTCGCGAGATATTGCAGTTTGAAGATAAGGAATGGTTGAGAAACCATCAAAATTTTCGCTGGTCTGATACTCGAAACCAATAACTTGAATGGCCTAGGTGAAAAATGCACATACCGCTGCAATCGGGCGAGTTTCTGCTTTCAGATGCAACAGGAATTTCTCGAGTTCGTCAATCCGTTCGCGAGATATGGGAGTTTGAATTTAAGGAATGGTTGAGAAACCATCAAAATTTTCGCTGGTCTGATACTCGAAACCAACAACTGGAATGGCCTAGGGAAAAAGTACACACACCATTGTAATCGGGCGAGTTTCTACTTTCAGATGCAACAGGAATTTCACGTGTTCGTCAATCCGTTCGCGAGATATGGAAGTTTGAAGTTAAGGAATGGTTGAGAAACCATCAAAATTTTCGCTGGTCTGATACTCGAAACCAATAACTGGAATGGCCTAGGGGAAAAGTACAAATACCATTGTAATCGGGCGAGTTTCTACATTCAGATGCAACAGGAATTTCTCGAGATCATCAATCCGTTCGCGAGATATGGGAGTTTGAATTTAATGAATGGTTGAGAAACCATCAAAATTTTCGCTGGTCTGATACTCGAAACCAATAACTGGAGTGGCCTAGGGGAAAAGTACACACACCATTGTAATCGGGCGAGTTTCTTCTTTCAGATGCAACCGGAATTTCTCGAGTTCGTCAATCCGTTCGCGAGAATTGGGAGTTTGAAGTTAAGGAATGGTTGAGAAACCATCAAAATTTTTGCAAGTCTGATACTCGAAACCAATAACTACAATGGCCTAGGGGAAAAATACACATACCGTTGTAATCGGGCGAGTTTCTACTTTCAGATGCAACAGGAATTTCTCGAGTTCGTCAATCCGTTCGCGAGATATGGGAGTTTGAAGTTAAGGAATGGTTGAGAAACCATCAAAATTTTCGCTGGTCTGATACTCGAAACCAATAACTGGAATGGCCTTAGGGAAACGTACACATACCATTGTAATCGGGAGAGTTTCTACTTTCAGATGCAACAGGAATTTCACGTGTTCGTCAATCCGTTCGCGAGATATGGGAGTTTGAAGTTAAGGAATGGTTGAGAAACCATCAAAATTTTCGCTGGTCTGATACTCGAAACCAATAACTGGAATGGCCTAGGGGAAAAGTACAAATACCATTGTAATCGGGCGAGTTTCGACTTTCAGATGCAACAGGAATTTCTCGAGTTCGTCAATCCGTTCGCGAAATATCGGAGTTTGGAGTTAAGAGATGGTTGAGAAACGATCAAAATTTTCGCAAGTCTGATATTCGATAACAATAACTGGAGTGGCCTAGGGGAAAAGTACACTCAGCATTGTAATCGGGCTAGTTTGTACTTTCAGATACAACAGGAATTTCTCGAATTCGTCAATCCGTTCGCGATATATGGGAGTTTGAAATTAAGAAATGGTTGAGGAACCATCAAAATATTCGCTGGTCTGATACTCGAAACCAATAACAGGAATGGCCTTGGGGAAACCTACACATACCATTGTAATCGGGCGAGTTTCTACTTTCAGATACAACAGGAATTTCTCGAATTCGTCAATCCGTTCGCGATATATGGGAGTTTGAAATTAAGAAATGGTTGAGGAACCATCAAAATATTCGCTGGTCTGATACTCGAAACCAATAACAGGAATGGCCTTGGGGAAACCTACACATACCATTGTAATCGGGCGAGTTTCTACATTCAGATGCAACAGGAATTTCTCGAGTTCGTCAATCCGTTCGCGAGAATTGGGAGTTTGAAGTTAAGGAATGGTTGAGAAACCATCAAAATTTTTGCAAGTCTGATACTCGAAACCAATAACTACAATGGCCTAGGGCAAAAACGCACATACCGTTGTAATCGGGCGAGTTTCTACTTTCAGATGCAACAGGAATTGCACGTGTTCGTCAATCCGTTCGCGAGATATGGGAGTTTGAAGTTAAGGAATGGTTGAGAAACCATCGAAATTTTCGCAAGTCTGATACTCGAAACCAATACCTACCATGGCCTAGGGCAAAAATGCACATACCGTTGTAATCGGGCGAGTTGCTACTTTCAGATGCAACAGGAATTTCACGTGTTCGTCAATCCGTTCGCGAGATATGAGAGTTTGAAGTTAAGGAATGGTTGAGAAACCATCAAAATTTTCGCTGGTCTGATACTCGAAACCAATAACTAGAATGGCCTAGGAGAAAAGTACACATACCATTGTAATCGGGCTAGTTTCTACTTTCAGATGCAACAGGAATTTCTCGAGTTCGTCAATCCGTTCGCGAGATATGGGAGTTTGAAGTTAAGGAATGGTTGAGAAACCATCGAAATTTTCGCAAGTCTGATACTAGAAACCAATAACTACTATGGCGTAGGGCAAAAATGCACATACCGTTGTAATCGGGCGAGTTTCTGCTTTCAGATGCAACAGGAATATCTCGAGTTCGTCTATCCGTTCGCGAGATATGGGAGTTTGAAGTTATTGAATGGTTGAGTAACCATCACAATTTTCGGAAGTCTGATACTCGAAACCAATAACTACTATGGCCTAGGGCAAAAATACACATACCTTTGTAATCGGGCGAGTTTCTACTTTCAGAAGCAACAGGAATTACTCGAGTTCGTCAATCCGTTCGCGAGATATGGGAGTTTGAATTTAAGGAATGGTTGAGAAATCATCCAAATTTTCGCAAGTCTGATACTCGAAACCAATAACTACAAAGGCCTACGGGAAAAATACACATACCTTTGTAATCGGGAGAGCGTCCACTTTCAGATGCAACAGGAATTTCTCGAGTTCGTCAATCCGTTCGCGAGATATGGGAGTTTGATGTTAAGGAATGGTTGAGAAACAATCAAAATTTTCGCTGGTCTGATACTCGAAACCAACAACAGGAATGGCCTAGGGGAAAAGTACACACACCATTGTAATCGGGCGAGTTTCTACTTTCAGATGCAACAGGAATTTCTCGAGTTCGTCAATCCGTTCCCGAGATATGGGAGTTTGAAGTTAAGGAATGGTTGAGAAACCATCGAAATTTTCGCAAGTCTGATACTAGAAACAAATAACTACCATGGCCTAGGGCAAAAATGCACATACCGTTGTAATCGGGCGAGTTTCTGCTTTCAGATGCAACAGGAATTACTCGAGTTCGTCAATCCGTTCGCGAGATATGGGAGTTTGAATTTAAGGAATGGTTGAGAAATCATCCAAATTTTCGCAAGTCTGATACTCGAAACCAATAACTACAAAGGCCTACGGGAAAAATACACATACCTTTGTAATCGGGAGAGCGTCCACTTTCAGATGCAACAGGAATTTCTCGAGTTCGTCAATCCGTTCGCGAGATATGGGAGTTTGATGTTAAGGAATGGTTGAGAAACAATCAAAATTTTCGCTGGTCTGATACTCGAAACCAACAACAGGAATGGCCTAGGGGAAAAGTACACACACCATTGTAATCGGGCGAGTTTCTACTTTCAGATGCAACAGGAATTTCTCGAGTTCGTCAATCCGTTCTCGAGATATGGGAGTGTGAAGTTAAGGAATGGTTGAGAAACCATCAAAATTATCGCAAGTCTGATACTCGAAACCAGTAACTGGAATGGCCTAGGGGAAAAGTACACATACCATTGTAATCGGGCGAGCTTCTACTTTCAGATGCAACAAGAATTTCTCGAGTTCGTCAATCCGTTCGCGAGAAATGGGAGTTTGAAGTTAAGGAATGGTTGAGAAACCATCAAAATTTTCGCAAGTCTGATACTCGAAACCTATAACTACAATGGCCTAGGGGAAAAATACACATACCGTTGTAATCGGGCGAGTTTCTACTTTCAGATGCAACAGGAATTTCTCGAGTTCGTCAATCCGTTCGCGAGATATTGCAGTTTGAAGATAAGGAATGGTTGAGAAACCATCAAAATTTTCGCTGGTCTGATACTCGAAACCAATAACTTGAATGGCCTAGGTGAAAAATGCACATACCGCTGCAATCGGGCGAGTTTCTGCTTTCAGATGCAACAGGAATTTCTCGAGTTCGTCAATCCGTTCGCGAGATATGGGAGTTTGAATTTAAGGAATGGTTGAGAAACCATCAAAATTTTCGCTGGTCTGATACTCGAAACCAACAACTGGAATGGCCTAGGGAAAAAGTACACACACCATTGTAATCGGGCGAGTTTCTACTTTCAGATGCAACAGGAATTTCACGTGTTCGTCAATCCGTTCGCGAGATATGGAAGTTTGAAGTTAAGGAATGGTTGAGAAACCATCAAAATTTTCGCTGGTCTGATACTCGAAACCAATAACTGGAATGGCCTAGGGGAAAAGTACAAATACCATTGTAATCGGGCGAGTTTCTACATTCAGATGCAACAGGAATTTCTCGAGATCATCAATCCGTTCGCGAGATATGGGAGTTTGAATTTAATGAATGGTTGAGAAACCATCAAAATTTTCGCTGGTCTGATACTCGAAACCAATAACTGGAGTGGCCTAGGGGAAAAGTACACACACCATTGTAATCGGGCGAGTTTCTACTTTCAGATGCAACCGGAATTTCTCGAGTTCGTCAATCCGTTCGCGAGAATTGGGAGTTTGAAGTTAAGGAATGGTTGAGAAACCATCAAAATTTTTGCAAGTCTGATACTCGAAACCAATAACTACAATGGCCTAGGGGAAAAATACACATACCGTTGTAATCGGGCGAGTTTCTACTTTCAGATGCAACAGGAATTTCTCGAGTTCGTCAATCCGTTCGCGAGATATGGGAGTTTGAAGTTAAGGAATGGTTGAGAAACCATCAAAATTTTCGCTGGTCTGATACTCGAAACCAATAACTGGAATGGCCTTAGGGAAACGTACACATACCATTGTAATCGGGAGAGTTTCTACTTTCAGATGCAACAGGAATTTCACGTGTTCGTCAATCCGTTCGCGAGATATGGGAGTTTGAAGTTAAGGAATGGTTGAGAAACCATCAAAATTTTCGCTGGTCTGATACTCGAAACCAATAACTGGAATGGCCTAGGGGAAAAGTACAAATACCATTGTAATCGGGCGAGTTTCGACTTTCAGATGCAACAGGAATTTCTCGAGTTCGTCAATCCGTTCGCGAAATATCGGAGTTTGGAGTTAAGAGATGGTTGAGAAACGATCAAAATTTTCGCAAGTCTGATATTCGATAACAATAACTGGAGTGGCCTAGGGGAAAAGTACACTCAGCATTGTAATCGGGCTAGTTTGTACTTTCAGATACAACAGGAATTTCTCGAATTCGTCAATCCGTTCGCGATATATGGGAGTTTGAAATTAAGAAATGGTTGAGGAACCATCAAAATATTCGCTGGTCTGATACTCGAAACCAATATCAGGAATGGCCTTGGGGAAACCTACACATACCATTGTAATCGGGCGAGTTTCTACTTTCAGATACAACAGGAATTTCTCGAATTCGTCAATCCGTTCGCGATATATGGGAGTTTGAAATTAAGAAATGGTTGAGGAACCATCAAAATATTCGCTGGTCTGATACTCGAAACCAATAACAGGAATGGCCATGGGGAAACCTACACATACCATTGTAATCGGGCGAGTTTCTACATTCAGATGCAACAGGAATTTCTCGAGTTCGTCAATCCGTTCGCGAGAATTGGGAGTTTGAAGTTAAGGAATGGTTGAGAAACCATCAAAATTTTTGCAAGTCTGATACTCGAAACCAATAACTACAATGGCCTAGGGCAAAAACGCACATACCGTTGTAATCGGGCGAGTTTCTACTTTCAGATGCAACAGGAATTGCACGTGTTCGTCAATCCGTTCGCGAGATATGGGAGTTTGAAGTTAAGGAATGGTTGAGAAACCATCGAAATTTTCGCAAGTCTGATACTCGAAACCAATACCTACCATGGCCTAGGGCAAAAATGCACATACCGTTGTAATCGGGCGAGTTTCTACTTTCAGATGCAACAGGAATTTCACGTGTTCGTCAATCCGTTCGCGAGATATGAGAGTTTGAAGTTAAGGAATGGTTGAGAAACCATCAAAATTTTCGCTGGTCTGATACTCGAAACCAATAACTAGAATGGCCTAGGAGAAAAGTACACATACCATTGTAATCGGGCTAGTTTCTACTTTCAGATGCAACAGGAATTTCTCGAGTTCGTCAATCCGTTCGCGAGATATGGGAGTTTGAAGTTAAGGAATGGTTGAGAAACCATCAAAATTTTCGCTGGTCTGATACTCGAAACCAATAACTGGAGTGGCCTAGGGGAAAAGTACACACACCATTGTAATCGGGCGAGTTTCTACTTTCAGATGCAACTGGAATTTCTCGAGTTCGTCAATCCGTTCGCGAAATATCGGAGTTTGGAGTTAAGAGATGGTTGAGAAACGATCAAAATTTTCGCAAGTCTGATATTCGATAACAATAACTACTATGGCCTAGGGCAAAAATGCACATACCGTTGTAATGGGGCGAGTTTGTACTTTCAGATGCAACAGGAATTTCTCGAGTTCGTCTATCCGTTCGCGAGATATGGAAGTTTGATGTGAAGGAATGGTTGATAAACCATCAAAATTTTCGCTGGTCTGATACTCGAAATCAATAGCTACCATGGCCTAGGGCAAAAATGCACATACCGTTGTAATCGGGCGAGTTTCTACTTTCAGATGCAACAGGAATTTCACGTATTCGTCAATCCGTTCGCGAGATATGGGAGTTTGAAGTTAAGGAATGGTTGAGAAACCATCAAAATTTTCGCTGGTCTGATACTCGAAACCAATAACTAGAATGGCCTAGGAGAAAAGTACACATACCATTGTAATCGGGCGTGTTTCTACTTTCAGATGCAACAGGAATTTCTCGAGTTCGTCAATCCGTTCGCGAGAAATGGGAGTTTGAAGTTAAGGAATGGTTGAGAAACCATCAAAATTTTTGCAAGTTGATAATCTTAACCAATAACTACGAAGGCCTAGGGGAAAAGTACACACACCGTTGTAATCGGGCGTGTTTCTACTTTCAGATGCAACAGGAATTTCTGGAGTTCGTCAATCCGTTCGCGAGATATGGGAGTTTGATGTTAAGGAATGGTTGAGAAACGATCAAAATTTTCGCAAGTCTGATATTCGATAACAATAACTGGAGTTGCCTAGGGGAAAAGTACACACAGCATTGTAATCGGGCTAGTTTGTACTTTCAGATACAACAGGAATTTCTCGAGTTCGTCAATCCGTTCGCGATATATGGGAGTTTGAAGTTAAGAAATGGTTGAGGAACCATCAAAATTTTCGCAAGTTGATAATCTTAACCAATAACTACGAAGGCCTAGGGGAAAAGTACACACACCGTTGTAATCGGGCGTGTTTCTACTTTCAGATGCAACAGGAATTTCTCGAGTTCGTCAACCCGTTCGCGAGATATGGGAGTTTGAATTTAAGGAATGGTTGAGCAACCATCAAAATTTTCGCAAGTCTGATACTCGAAACCAATAACTGGAATGACCTAGGGGAAAAGTACACACACCATTCTAATCGGGCGAATCTCTAATTTCAGATGCAACAGGAATTTCTCGAGTTCGTCAATCCGTTCGCGAGATATGGGAGATTGAAGTTAAGGAATGGTTGAGAAACCATCAAAATTTTCGCAAGTCTGATACTCGAAACCAATAACTACAAAGGCCTAGGGGAAAAACACACATATCTTTGTAATCGTGCGAGTTTCTGCTTTCAGATGCAACAGGAATTTCTCGAGTTCGTCAATCCGTTCGCGAGATATGGGAGTTTGAAGTTAACGAATGCTTGAGAGACCACCAAAATTTTCGAAAGTCTGATACTCGAAACCAATAACTACAAAGGCCTAGGGGAAAAATGCAAATACCTTTGTAATCGGGCGAGTTTCCACTTTCAGATGCAACAGGAATTTCTCGAGTTCGTCATTCCGTTCGCGAGATATGGGAGTTTGAATTTAAGGAATGCTTGAGAAACCATCAAAATTTTCGAAAGTCTGATACTCGAAACCAATAACTACAAAGGCCTAGGGGAAAAATGCACATACCGTTGTAATCGGGCGAGTTTCTGCTTTCAGATGCAACAGGAATTTCTCGAGTTCGTCAATCCGTTCTCGAGATATGGGAGTTTGAAGTTAAGGAATGCTTGAGAAAACATCCAAATTTTCGCAAGTCTGATACTCGAAACCAATAACTACAAAGGCCTAGGGGAAAAATGCACATACCTTTGTAATCGGGCGAGTTTCCACTTTCAGATGCAACAGGAATTTCTCGAGTGAGCCATTCCGTTCGCGAGACATGGGAGTTTGAAGTTAAGGAATGGTTGAGAAACCATCAAAATTTTCGCAAGTCTGATACTCGAAACCAATAACGACAAAGGCATATGGGAAAAATACACATACCGTTGTAATCGGGCGAGTATCTGTTTTCAGATGCAACAGGAATTTCTCGAGTTCGTCAATCCGTTCGCGAGATATGGGAGTTTGAAGTTAAGGAATGGTTGAGAAACCCTCACAATTTTCGCAAGTCTGATACTCGAAACCAATAACTACAAAGGCCTAGGGGAAAAATGCACATACCGTTGTAATCGGGCGAGTTTCTACTTTCAGATGCAACAGGAATTTCACGTGTTCGTCAATCAGTTCGCGAGATATGGGAGTTTGAAGTTAAGGAATGGTCGAGAAACCATCAAAATTTTTGCAAGTCTGATACTCGAAACCAATAACTACAATGGGCTAGGGGAAAAATACACATACCTTTGTAATCGGGCGAGTTTCTACTTTCAGATGCAACAGGAATTTCTCGAGTTCGTCAACCCGTTCGCGAGATATGGGAGTTTGAATTTAAGGAATGGTTGAGAAACCATCCAAATTTTCGCAAGTCTGATACTCGAAACCAATAACTACAAAGGCCTACGGGAAAAATACACATACCTATGTAATCGGGAGAGCGTCCACTTTCAGATGCAACAGGAATTTCTCGAGTTCGTCAATCCGTTCGCGAGATATGGGAGTTTGATGTTAAGGAATGGTTGAGAAACCATCAAAATTTTCGCTGGTCTGATACTCGAAACCAACAACAGGAATGGCCTAGGGGAAAAGTACACACACCATTGTAATCGGGCGAGTTTCTACTTTCAGATGCAACAGGAATTTCTCGAGTTCGTCAATCCGTTCGCGAGATATGGGAGTTTGAAGTTAAGGAATGGTTGAGAAACCATCGAAATTTTCGCAAGTCTGATACTAGAAACCAATAACTACCATGGCCTAGGGCAAAAATGCACATACCGTTGTAATCGGGCGAGTTTCTACTTTCAGATGCAACAGGAATTTCTGGAGTTCGTCAATCCGTTCGCGAGAAATGGGAGTTTGAAGTTACGGAATGGTTGAGAAACCATCAAAATTTTCGCAAGTCTGATACTCGAAACCTATAACAACAATGGCCTAGGGGAAAAATACACATACCGTTGTAATCGGTCGAGTTTCTACTTTCAGATGCAACAGGAATTTCTCGAGTTCGTCAATCCGTTCGCGAGATATGGGAGTTTGAAGTTAAGGAATGGTTGAGAAACCATCAAAATTTTCGCAAGTCTGATAATCGAAACCAATAACTACAAAGGCCTAGGGGAAAAGTACACAGACCATTGTAATCGGGCGTGTTTCTACTTTCAGATGCAACAGGAATTTCTCGAGTTCGTCAACCCGTTCGCGAGATATGGGAGTTTGAATTTAAGGAATGGTTGAGAAACCATCCAAATTTTCGCAAGTCTGATACTCGAAACCAATAACTACAAAGGCCTACGGGAAAAATACACATACCTTTGTAATCGGGAGAGCTTCCACTTTCAGATGCAACAGGAATTTCTCGAGTTCGTCAATCCGTTCGCGAGATATGGGAGTTTGATGTTAAGGAATGGTTGAGAAACGATCAAAATTTTCGCAAGTCTGATATTCGATAACAATAACTGGAGTTGCCTAGGGGAAAAGTACACACAGCATTGTAATCGGGCTAGTTTGTACTTTCAGATACAACAGGAATTTCTCGAGTTCGTCAATCCGTTCGCGATATATGGGAGTTTGAAGTTAAGAAATGGTTGAGGAACCATCAAAATTTTCGCAAGTTGATAATCTTAACCAATAACTACAAAGGCCTAGGGGAAAAATACACACACCGTTGTAATCGGGCGTGTTTCTACTTTGAGATGCAACAGGAATTTCTCGAGTTCGTCAACCCGTTCGCGAGATATGGGAGTTTGAATTTAAGGAATGGTTGAGCAACCATCAAAATTTTCGCAAGTCTGATACTCGAAACCAATAACTGGAATGACCTAGGGGAAAAATGCACATACCTTTGTAATCGGGCGAGTTTCCACTTTCAGATGCAACAGGAATTTCTCGAGTTCGTCAATCCGTTCGCGAGGCATGGAAGTTTGAATTTAAGGAATGGTTGAGGAACTATCAAAATTTTCGCAAGTCGGATACTCGAAACCAATAACTACATAGGCCTAGGTGAAAAACACACATATCTTTGTAATCGGGCGAGTTTCTACTTCCAGATGCAACAGGAATTTCTCGAGTTCGTCAATCCGTTCGCGAGAAATGGGAGTTTGAAGTTAAGGAATGGTTGGGTACCCATCAAAATTTTCGCAATTCTGATGCTAGAAACGAATAACTGGAATGGCCTAGGGGAAAAGTACACACACCATTCTAATCGGGCGAATCTCTAATTTCAGATGCAACAGGAATTTCTCGAGTTCGTCAATCCGTTCGCGAGATATGGGAGTTTGAAGTTAAGGAATGCTTGAGAAACAATCAAAATTTTCGCAAGTCTGATACTCGAAACCAATAACTACAAAGGCCTAGGGGAAAAATGCACATACCTTTGTAATCGGGCGAGTTTCCACTTTCAGATGCAACAGGAATTTCTCGAGTGCGTCATTCCGTTCGCGAGATATGGGAGTTTGAAGTTAAGGAATGGTTGAGAAACCATCAAAATTCTCGCAATTCTGATACTCGAAACCAATAACGACAAAGGCCTAAGGGAAAAATGCACATACCTTTGTAATCGGGCGAGTTTCCACTTTCAGATGCAACAGGAATTTCTCGAGTGCGGCATTCCGTTTGCGAGACATGGGAGTTTGAAGTTAAGGAATGGTTGAGAAACCATCAAAATTTTCGCAAGTCTGATACTCGAAACCAATAACGACAAAGGCATATGGGAAAAATCACATACCGTTGTAATCGGGCGAGTATCTGCTTTCAGATGCAACAGGAATTTCTCGAGTTCGTCATTCCGTTCGCGAGATATGGGAGTCTGAAGTTAAGGAATGGTTGAGAAACCATCAAAATTTTCGCAAGTCTGATACTCGAAACCAATAACGACAAAGGCATATGGGAAAAATACACATACCGTTGTAATCGGGCGAGTATCTGCTTTCAGATGCAACGGGAATTTCTCGAGTTCGTCAATCCGTTCGCGAGATATGGGAGTTTGAAGTTAAGGAATGGTTGAGAAACCATCAAAATTTTCGCAATTCTGATGCTAGAAACGAATAACTGGAATGGCCTAGGGGAAAAGTACACACACCATTCTAATCGGGCGAATCTCTAATTTCAGATGCAACAGGAATTTCTCGAGTTCGTCAATCCGTTCGCGAGATATGGGAGTTTGAAGTTAAGGAATGGTTGAGAAACCCTCAAAATTCTCGCATGTCTGATACTCGAAACCAATAACTACAAAGGCCTAGGGGAAAAACACACATATCTTTATAATCGTGCGAGTTTCTGCTTTCAGATGCAACAGGAATTTCTCGAGTTCGTCAATCCGTTCGCGAGATATGGGAGTTTGAAGTTAACGAATGCTTGAGAAACCACCAAAATTTTCGAAAGTCTGATACTCGAAACCAATAACTACAAAGGCCTAGGGGAAAAGTACACACACCATTGTAATCGGGCGAGTTTCTACTTTCAGATGCATCAGGAATTTCTCGAGTTCGTCAATCCGTTCGCGAGATATGGGAGTTTGAATTTAAGTAATGGTTGAGCAACCATCAAAATTTTCGCAAGTCTGATACTCGAAACCAATAACTGGAATGACCTAGGGGAAAAGTACACACACCATTCTAATCGGGCGAGTATCTACTTTCAGATGCAATAGGAATTTCTCGAGTTCGTCAATCCGTTCGCGAGACATGGGAGTTTGAGGTTAAGGAATGGTTGAGAATCATCAGAATTTTCCCAATTCTGCTACTCGAAACCAATAACTGGAATGGCCTAGGGGAAAAGTACACACACCCTTGTAATCGGGCGATTTTCCAGTTTCAGATGCAACAGGAATTTCTCGAGTTCGTCATCCCGTTCGCGAGATATGGGAGTTCGAAGTTAAGGAATGGTTGGGTACCCATCAAAATTTTCGCAATTCTGATGCTAGAAACGAATAACTGGAATGGCCTAGGGGAAAAGTACACACACCATTCTAATCGGGCGAATCTCTAATTTCAGATGCAACAGGAATTTCTCGAGTTCGTCAATCCGTTCGCGAGATATGGGAGTTTGAAGTTAAGGAATGCTTGAGAAACAATCAAAATTTTCGCAAGTCTGATACTCGAAACCAATAACTACAAAGGCCTAGGGGAAAAATGCACATACCTTTGTAATCGGGCGAGTTTCCACTTTCAGATGCAACAGGAATTTCTCGAGTGCGTCATTCCGTTCGCGAGATATGGGAGTTTGAAGTTAAGGAATGGTTGAGAAACCATCAAAATTCTCGCAATTCTGATACTCGAAACCAATAACGACAAAGGCCTAAGGGAAAAATGCACATACCTTTGTAATCGGGCGAGTTTCCACTTTCAGATGCAACAGGAATTTCTCGAGTGCGGCATTCCGTTTGCGAGACATGGGAGTTTGAAGTTAAGGAATGGTTGAGAAACCATCAAAATTTTCGCAAGTCTGATACTCGAAACCAATAACGACAAAGGCATATGGGAAAAATCACATACCGTTGTAATCGGGCGAGTATCTGCTTTCAGATGCAACAGGAATTTCTCGAGTTCGTCATTCCGTTCGCGAGATATGGGAGTCTGAAGTTAAGGAATGGTTGAGAAACCATCAAAATTTTCGCAAGTCTGATACTCGAAACCAATAACGACAAAGGCATATGGGAAAAATACACATACCGTTGTAATCGGGCGAGTATCTGCTTTCAGATGCAACGGGAATTTCTCGAGTTCGTCAATCCGTTCGCGAGATATGGGAGTTTGAAGTTAAGGAATGGTTGAGAAACCATCAAAATTTTCGCAATTCTGATGCTAGAAACGAATAACTGGAATGGCCTAGGGGAAAAGTACACACACCATTCTAATCGGGCGAATCTCTAATTTCAGATGCAACAGGAATTTCTCGAGTTCGTCAATCCGTTCGCGAGATATGGGAGTTTGAAGTTAAGGAATGGTTGAGAAACCCTCAAAATTCTCGCATGTCTGATACTCGAAACCAATAACTACAAAGGCCTAGGGGAAAAACACACATATCTTTATAATCGTGCGAGTTTCTGCTTTCAGATGCAACAGGAATTTCTCGAGTTCGTCAATCCGTTCGCGAGATATGGGAGTTTGAAGTTAACGAATGCTTGAGAAACCACCAAAATTTTCGAAAGTCTGATACTCGAAACCAATAACTACAAAGGCCTAGGGGAAAAGTACACACACCATTGTAATCGGGCGAGTTTCTACTTTCAGATGCATCAGGAATTTCTCGAGTTCGTCAATCCGTTCGCGAGATATGGGAGTTTGAATTTAAGTAATGGTTGAGCAACCATCAAAATTTTCGCAAGTCTGATACTCGAAACCAATAACTGGAATGACCTAGGGGAAAAGTACACACACCATTCTAATCGGGCGAGTATCTACTTTCAGATGCAATAGGAATTTCTCGAGTTCGTCAATCCGTTCGCGAGACATGGGAGTTTGAGGTTAAGGAATGGTTGAGAATCATCAGAATTTTCCCAATTCTGCTACTCGAAACCAATAACTGGAATGGCCTAGGGGAAAAGTACACACACCCTTGTAATCGGGCGATTTTCCAGTTTCAGATGCAACAGGAATTTCTCGAGTTCGTCATCCCGTTCGCGAGATATGGGAGTTCGAAGTTAAGGAATGGTTGAGGAACCACCCAAATTTTCGTAATTCTGATGCTAGAAACCAATAACTACAAAGGCCTAGGGGAAAAATACCCATACCTTTGTAATCGGGCGAGTTGCCACTTTCAGATGCAACAGGAATTTCTCGAGTTCGTCAATCCGTTCGCGAGATATGGGAGTTTGAAGTTAAGGAATGCTTGAGAAACAATCAAAATTTTCGCAAGTCTGATACTCGAAACCAATAACTACAAAGGCCTAGGGGAAAAATGCACATACCTTTGTAATCGGGCGAGTTTCCACTTTCAGATGCAACAGGAATTTCTCGAGTGCGTCATTCCGTTCGCGAGATATGGGAGTTTGAAGTTAAGGAATGGTTGAGAAACCATCAAAATTCTCGCAATTCTGATACTCGAAACCAATAACTACAAAGGCCTAGGGGAAAAATACCCATACCTTTGTAATCGGGCGAGTTGCCAGTTTCAGATGCAACAGGAATTTCTCGAGTTCGTCAATCCGTTCGCGAGATATGGGAGTTTGAAGTTAAGGAATGGTTGAGAAACCATCAAAATTTTCGCAAGTCTGATACTCGAAACCAATAACTGGAATGTCCTAGGAGAAAAGTACACACACCGTTGTATTCGGGCGTGTTTCTACTTTCATCTGCAACAGGAATTTCTCGAGTTCGTCAATCCGTTCGCGAGATATGGGAGATTGAAGTTAAGGAATGGTTGAGAAACCATCAAAATTTTCGCAAGTCTGATACTCGAAACCAATAACTACAAAGGCCTAGGGGAAAAACACACATAACTTTGTAATCGGCGAGTTTCCAGTTTCAGATGCAACAGGAATTTCTCGAGTTCGTCTATCCGTTCGCGAGATATGGGAGTTTGAAGTTAAGGAATGGTTGGGAAACCATCAAAATTTTAGCAATTCTGGCGCTAGAAACCAATAACTACAATGGCTAGGGGAAAATACACATACCGTTGTAATCGGGCGAGTTTCTGCTTTCAGATGCAACAGGAATTTCTCGAGTTCGTCAATCCGTTCTCGAGATATGGGAGTTTGAAGTTAAGGAATGCTTGAGAAAACATCCAAATTTTCGCAAGTCTGATACTCGAAACCAATAACTACAAAGGCCTAGGGGAAAAATGCACATACCTTTGTAATCGGGCGAGTTTCCACTTTCAGATGCAACAGGAATTTCTCGAGTGCGGCATTCCGTTTGCGAGACATGGGAGTTTGAAGTTAAGGAATGGTTGAGAAACCATCAAAATTTTCGCAAGTCTGATACTCGAAACCAATAACGACAAAGGCATATGGGAAAAATACACATACCGTTGTAATCGGGCGAGTATCTGCTTTCAGATGCAACAGGAATTTCTCGAGTTCGTCATTCCGTTCGCGAGATATGGGAGTCTGAAGTTAAGGAATGGTTGAGAAACCATCAAAATTTTCGCAAGTCTGATACTCGAAACCAATAACGACAAAGGCATATGGGAAAAATACACATACCGTTGTAATCGGGCGAGTATCTGCTTTCAGATGCAACGGGAATTTCTCGAGTTCGTCAATCCGTTCGCGAGATATGGGAGTTTGAAGTTAAGGAATGGTTGAGAAACCATCAAAATTTTCGCAATTCTGATGCTAGAAACGAATAACTGGAATGGCCTAGGGGAAAAGTACACACACCATTCTAATCGGGCGAATCTCTAATTTCAGATGCAACAGGAATTTCTCGAGTTCGTCAATCCGTTCGCGAGATATGGGAGTTTGAAGTTAACGAATGCTTGAGAAACCACCAAAATTTTCGAAAGTCTGATACTCGAAACCAATAACTACAAAGGCCTAGGTGAAAAACACACATATCTTTGTAATCGGGCGAGTTTCTACTTTCAGATGCAACAGGAATTTCTCGAATTCGTCAATCCGTTCGCGAGAAATGGGAGTTTGAAGTTAAGGAATGGTTGAGAAACTATCAAAGTTTTCGCAAGTCTGATACTCGAAACCAATAACTACAAAGGCCTAGGTGAAAAACACACATATCATTGTAATCGGGCGAGTTTCTACTTTCAGATGCATCAGGAATTTCTCGAGTTCGTCAATCCGTTCGCGAGATATGGGAGTTTGAATTTAAGTAATGGTTGAGCAACCATCAAAATTTTCGCAAGTCTGATACTCGAAACCAATAACTGGAATGACCTAGGGGAAAAGTACACACACCATTCTAATCGGGCGAGTATCTACTTTCAGATGCAATAGGAATTTCTCGAGTTCGTCAATCCGTTCGCGAGACATGGGAGTTTGAGGTTAAGGAATGGTTGAGAAACCATCAGAATTTTCGCAATTCTGCTACTCGAAACCAATAACTGGAATGGCCTAGGGGAAAAGTACACACACCCTTGTAATCGGGCGATTTTCCAGTTTCAGATGCAACAGGAATTTCTCGAGTTCGTCATCCCGTTCGCGAGATATGGGAGTTCGAAGTTAAGGAATGGTTGAGGAACCATCCAAATTTTCGTGATTCTGATGCTAGAAACCAATAACTACAAAGGCCTAGGGGAAAAATACCCATACCTTTGTAATCGGGCGAGTTGCCACTTTCAGATGCAACAGGAATTTCTCGAGTTCGTCAATCCGTTCGCGAGATATGGGAGTTTGAAGTTAAGGAATGCTTGAGAAACAATCAAAATTTTCGCAAGTCTGATACTCGAAACCAATAACTACAAAGGCCTAGGGGAAAAATGCACATACCTTTGTAATCGGGCGAGTTTCCACTTTCAGATGCAACAGGAATTTCTCGAGTGCGTCATTCCGTTCGCGAGATATGGGAGTTGGAAGTTAAGGATTGGTAAGGTAACCATCAAAATTCTCGCAATTCTGACACTCGAAACCAATAACTACAAAGGCCTAGGGGAAAAATACCCATACCTTTGTAATCGGGCGAGTTGCCAGTTTCAGATGCAACAGGAATTTCTCGAGTTCGTCAATCCGTTCGCGAGATATGGGAGTTTGAATTTAAGTAATGGTTGAGCAGCCATCAAAATTTTCGCAAGTCTGATACTCGAAACCAATAACTGGAATGACCTAGGGGAAAAGTACACACACCATTCTAATCGGGCGAATCTCTAATTTCAGATGCAACAGGAATTTCTCGAGTTCGTCAATCCGTTCGCGAGATATGGGAGATTGAAGTTAAGGAATGGTTGAGAAACCATCAAAATTTTCGCAAGTCTGATACACGAAACCAATAACTACAAAGGCCTAGCGGAAAAATACACATACCGTTGTAATCGGGCGAGTTTCTACTTTCACATGCAACAGGAATTTCTCGAGTTCGTCGAACCGTTCGCGAGATATGGGAGTTTGAAGTTAAGGAATGGTTGAGAAACCATCAAAATTTTCGCAAGTCTGATACTCGAAACCAATAACTACTATGGCCTAGGGCAAAAATGCACATAACGTTGTAACCGGACGAGTTTCTGCTTTCAGATGCAATAGGAAATTCTGGAGTTCGTCAATCCGTTCGCGAGGTATGTAAGTGTGAAGTTAAGGAATGGTTGAGGAACCATCAAAATTTTCGCAAGTCTGATACTCGAAACCAATAACTGGAATGTCCTAGGAGAAAAGTACACACACCGTTGTATTCGGGCGTGTCTCTACTTTCATCTGCAACAGGAATTTGTCGAGTTCGTCAATCCGTTCGTGAGATATGGGAGTTTGAAGTCAAGGAATGCTTGAGAAACCATCAAAATTTTCGCAAGCCTGATACTCGAAACCAATAACTACTATGGCCTAGGGCAAAAATGCACATACCGTTGTAACCGGGCGAGTTTCTGCTTTCAGATGCAATAGGAAATTCTCGAGTTCGTCCATCCGTTCGCGAGATATGTAAGTGTGGAATTAAGGAATGGTTGAGAAACCATTAAAATTATCGCAAGTCTGATACTCGAAACCAGTAACTGGAATGGCCTAGGGGAAAAGTACACATACCATTGTAATCGAGCGAGTTTCTTCTTTCAGATGCAACAGGAATTTCTCGAGTTCGTCAATCCGTTCGCGAGAAATGGGAGTTTGAAGTTAAGGAATGGTTGAGAAACCATAAAAATTTTCGCAAGTCTGATACTCGAAACCAATAACTACAATGGCCTAGGGGAAAAATACACATACCGTTGTAATCGGGCGAGTTTCTACTTTCAGATGCAACAGGAATTTCTCGAGTTCGTCAATCCGTTCGCGAGATATGGGAGATTGAAGTTAAGGAATGGTTGGGAAACCATCAAAGTTTTCGCAAGTCTGATACTCGAAACCGATAACTACTATGGCCTAGGGCAAAAGTGCACATACCGTTGTAACCGGGTGAGTTTCTGCTTTCAGATGCAATAGGAAATTCTCGAGTTCGTCAATCCGTTCGCGAGATATGGAAGTTTGAAGTTAAGGAATGATTGAGAAACCATCAAAATTTTCGCAAGTCTGATACACGAAACCAATAACTACAAAGGCCTAGCGGAAAAATACACATACCGTTGTAATCGGGCGAGTTTCTACTTTCACATGCAACAGGAATTTCTCGAGTTCGTCAATCCGTTCGCGAGATATGGGAGTTTGAAGTTAAGGAATGGTTGAGAAACCATCAAAATTTTCGCAAGTCTGATACTCGAAACCAATAACTACTATGGCCTAGGGCAAAAATGCACATAACGTTGTAACCGGACGAGTTTCTGCTTTCAGATGCAATAGGAAATTCTGGAGTTCGTCAATCCGTTCGCGAGGTATGTAAGTGTGAAGTTAAGGAATGGTTGAGGAACCATCAAAATTTTCGCAAGTCTGATACACGAAACCAATAACTACAAAGGCCTAGCGGAAAAATACACATACCGTTGTAATCGGGCGAGTTTCTACTTTCACATGCAACAGGAATTTCTCGAGTTCGTCGAACCGTTCGCGAGATATGGGAGTTTGAAGTTAAGGAATGGTTGAGAAACCATCAAAATTTTCGCAAGTCTGATACTCGAAACCAATAACTACTATGGCCTAGGGCAAAAATGCACATAACGTTGTAACCGGACGAGTTTCTGCTTTCAGATGCAATAGGAAATTCTGGAGTTCGTCAATCCGTTCGCGAGGTATGTAAGTGTGAAGTTAAGGAATGGTTGAGGAACCATCAAAATTTTCGCAAGTCTGATACTCGAAACCAATAACTGGAATGTCCTAGGAGAAAAGTACACACACCGTTGTATTCGGGCGTGTTTCTACTTTCATCTGCAACAGGAATTTGTCGAGTTCGTCAATCCGTTCGTGAGATATGGGAGTTTGAAGTCAAGGAATGCTTGAGAAACCATCAAAATTTTCGCAAGCCTGATACTCGAAACCAATAACTACTATGGCCTAGGGCAAAAATGCACATACCGTTGTAACCGGGCGAGTTTCTGCTTTCAGATGCAATAGGAAATTCTCGAGTTCGTCCATCCGTTCGCGAGATATGTAAGTGTGGAATTAAGGAATGGTTGAGAAACCATTAAAATTATCGCAAGTCTGATACTCGAAACCAGTAACTGGAATGGCCTAGGGGAAAAGTACACATACCATTGTAATCGAGCGAGTTTCTTCTTTCAGATGCAACAGGAATTTCTCGAGTTCGTCAATCCGTTCGCGAGAAATGGGAGTTTGAAGTTAAGGAATGGTTGAGAAACCATAAAAATTTTCGCAAGTCTGATACTCGAAACCAATAACTACAATGGCCTAGGGCAAAAATACACATACCGTTGTAATCGGGCGAGTTTCTACTTTCAGATGCAACAGGAATTTCTCGAGTTCGTCAATCCGTTCGCGAGATATGGGAGATTGAAGTTAAGGAATGGTTGGGAAACCATCAAAGTTTTCGCAAGTCTGATACTCGAAACCGATAACTACTATGGCCTAGGGCAAAAGTGCACATACCGTTGTAACCGGGTGAGTTTCTGCTTTCAGATGCAATAGGAAATTCTCGAGTTCGTCAATCCGTTCGCGAGATATGGAAGTTTGAAGTTAAGGAATGATTGAGAAACCATCAAAATTTTCGCAAGTCTGATACACGAAACCAATAACTACAAAGGCCTAGCGGAAAAATACACATACCGTTGTAATCGGGCGAGTTTCTACTTTCACATGCAACAGGAATTTCTCGAGTTCGTCAATCCGTTCGCGAGATATGGGAGTTTGAAGTTAAGGAATGGTTGAGAAACCATCAAAATTTTCGCAAGTCTGATACTCGAAACCAATAACTACTATGCCTAGGGCAAAAATGCACATAACGTTGTAACCGGACGAGTTTCTGCTTTCAGATGCAATAGGAAATTCTGGAGTTCGTCAATCCGTTCGCGAGGTATGTAAGTGTGAAGTTAAGGAATGGTTGAGGAACCATCAAAATTTTCGCAAGTCTGATACTCGAAACCAATAACTACTATGGCCTAGGGCAAAAATGCACATACCGTTGTAACCGGGGAGTTTCTGCTTTCAGATGCAATAGGAAATTCTCGAGTTCGTCAATCCGTTCGCGAGATATGTAAGTGTGGAGTTAAGGAATGGTTGAGAAACCATTAAAATTATCGCAAGTCTGATACTCGAAACCAGTAACTGGAATGGCCTAGGGGAAAAGTACACATACCATTGTAATCGAGCGAGTTTCTACTTTCAGATGCAACAGGAATTTCTCGAGTTCGTCAATCCGTTCGCGAGAAATGGGAGTTTGAAGTTAAGGAATGGTTGAGAAACCATAAAAATTTTCGCAAGTCTGATACTCGAAACCAATAACTGGAATGTCCTAGGAGAAAAGTACACACACCGTTGTATTCGGGCGTGTTTCTACTTTCATCTGCAACAGGAATTTGTCGAGTTCGTCAATCCGTTCGCGAGATATGGGAGTTTGAAGTCAAGGAATGCTTGAGAAACCATCAAAATTTTCGCAAGTCTGATACTCGAAACCAATAACTACTATGGCCTAGGGCAAAAATGCACATACCGTTGTAACCGGGCGAGTTTCTGCTTTCAGATGCAATAGGAAATTCTCGAGTTCGTCCATCCGTTCGCGAGATATGTAAGTGTGGAATTATGGAATGGTTGAGAAACCATTAAAATTATCGCAAGTCTGATACTCGAAACCAGTAACTGGAATGGCCTAGGGGAAAAGTACACATACCATTGTAATCGAGCGAGTTTCTACTTTCAGATGCAACAGGAATTTCTCGAGTTCGTCAATCCGTTCGCGAGAAATGGGAGTTTGAAGTTAAGGAATGGTTGAGAAACCATAAAAATTTTCGCAAGTCTGATACTCGAAACCAATAACTACCATGGCCTAGGGGAAAAATACACATACCGTTGTAATCGGGCGAGTTTCTACTTTCAGATGCAACAGGAATTTCTCGAGTTCGTCAATCCGTTCGCGAGATATGGGAGATTGAAGTTAAGGAATGGTTGGGAAACCATCAAAGTTTTCGCAAGTCTGATACTCGAAACCGATAACTACTATGGCCTAGGGCAAAAGTGCACATACCGTTGTAACCGGGCGAGTTTCTGCTTTCAGATGCAATAGGAAATTCTCGAGTTCGTCAATCCGTTCGCGAGATATGGAAGTTTGAAGTTAAGGAATGATTGAGAAACCATCAAAATTTTCGCAAGTCTGATACACGAAACCAATAACTACAAAGGCCTAGCGGAAAAATACACATACCGTTGTAATCGGGCGAGTTTCTACTTTCACATGCAACAGGAATTTCTCGAGTTCGTCAATCCGTTCGCGAGATATGGGAGTTTGAAGTTAAGGAATGGTTGAGAAACCATCAAAATTTTCGCAAGTCTGATACTCGAAACCAATAACTACTATGGCCTAGGGCAAAAATGCACCTAACGTTGTAACCGGACGAGTTTCTGCTTTCAGATGCAATAGGAAATTCTGGAGTTCGTCAATCCGTTCGCGAGGTATGTAAGTGTGAAGTTAAGGAATGGTTGAGGAACCATCAAAATTTTCGCAAGTCTGATACTCGAAACCAATAACTACTATGGCCTAGGGCAAAAATGCACATACCGTTGTAACCGGGCGAGTTTCTGCTTTCAGATGCAATAGGAAATTCTCGAGTTCGTCAATCCGTTCGCGAGATATGTAAGTGTGGAGTTAAGGAATGGTTGAGAAACCATTAAAATTATCGCAAGTCTGATACTCGAAACCAGTAACTGGAATGGCCTAGGGGAAAAGTACACATACCATTGTAATCGAGCGAGTTTCTACTTTCAGATGCAACAGGAATTTCTCGAGTTCGTCAATCCGTTCTCGAGAAATGGGAGTTTGAAGTTAAGGAATGGTTGAGAAACCATAAAAATTTTCGCAAGTCTGATACTCGAAACCAATAACTACAATGGCCTAGGGGAAAAATACACAAACCGTTGTAATCGGGCGAGTTTCTACTTTCAGATGCAACAGGAATTTCTCGAGTTCGTCAATCCGTTCGCGAGATATGGGAGTTTGAAGATAAGGAATGGTTGAGAAACCATCAAAATTTTCGCAAGTCTGATACTCGAAACCAATAACTACTATGGCCTATGGCAAAAATGCACATACCGTTGTAACCGGGCGAGTTTCTGCTTTCAGATGCAATAGCAAATTCTGGAGTTCGTCAATCCGTTCGCGAGATATGTAAGTGTGAAGCTAAGGAATGGTTGAGAAACCATCAAAATTTTCGCTGGTCTGATACTCGAAACCAACAACTGGAATGGCCTAGGGAAGAAGTACACACAACGTTGTACCCGGGCTAGTTTCTACTTTCAGATGCAACCGGAATTTCTCGAGTTCGTCAATCCGTTCGCGAGATATGGGAGTTTGAAGATAAGGAATGGTTGAGAAACCATCAAAATTTTCGCAAGTCTGATACTCGAAACCAATAACTACTATGGCCTATGGCAAAAATGCACATACCGTTGTAACCGGGCGAGTTTCTGCTTTCAGATGCAATAGCAAATTCTGGAGTTCGTCAATCCGTTCGCGAGATATGTAAGTGTGAAGCTAAGGAATGGTTGAGAAACCATCAAAATTTTCGCTGGTCTGATACTCGAAACCAACAACTGGAATGGCCTAGGTAAAAAGTACACACACCGTTGTACCCGGGCTAGTTTCTACTTTCAGATGCAACCGGAATTTCTCGAGTTCGTCAATCCGTTCTCGAGAAATGGGAGTTTGAAGTTAAGGAATGGTTGAGAAACCATAAAAATTTTCGCAAGTCTGATACTCGAAACCAATAACTACAATGGCCTAGGGGAAAAATACACAAACCGTTGTAATCGGGCGAGTTTCTACTTTCAGATGCAACAGGAATTTCTCGAGTTCGTCAATCCGTTCGCGAGATATGGGAGTTTGAAGATAAGGAATGGTTGAGAAACCATCAAAATTTTCGCAAGTCTGATACTCGAAACCAATAACTACTATGGCCTATGGCAAAAATGCACATACCGTTGTAACCGGGCGAGTTTCTGCTTTCAGATGCAATAGCAAATTCTGGAGTTCGTCAATCCGTTCGCGAGATATGTAAGTGTGAAGCTAAGGAATGGTTGAGAAACCATCAAAATTTTCGCTGGTCTGATACTCGAAACCAACAACTGGAATGGCCTAGGGAAAAAGTACCCACAACGTTGTACCCGGGCTAGTTTCTACTTTCAGATGCAACCGGAATTTCTCGAGTTCGTCAATCCGTTCGCGAGATATGGGAGTTTGAAGATAAGGAATGGTTGAGAAACCATCAAAATTTTCGCAAGTCTGATACTCGAAACCAATAACTACTATGGCCTATGGCAAAAATGCACATACCGTTGTAACCGGGCGAGTTTCTGCTTTCAGATGCAATAGCAAATTCTGGAGTTCGTCAATCCGTTCGCGAGATATGTAAGTGTGAAGCTAAGGAATGGTTGAGAAACCATCAAAATTTTCGCTGGTCTGATACTCGAAACCAACAACTGGAATGGCCTAGGTAAAAAGTACACACACCGTTGTACCCGGGCTAGTTTCTACTTTCAGATGCAACCGGAATTTCTCGAGTTCGTCAATCCGTTCGCGAGATATGGGAGTTTGAAGTTAAGGAATGGTTGAGAAACCATCGAAATTTTCGCAAGTCTGATACTAGAAACCAATAACTACTATGGCCTAGGGCAAAAATGCACATACCGTTGTAATCGGGCGAGTTTCTGCTTTCAGATGCAACAGGAATTTCTCGAGTTCGTCTATCCGTTTGCGAGATATGGGAGTTTGAAGTTATTGAATGGTTGAGTAACCATCACAATTTTCGGAAGTCTGATACTCGAAACCAATAACTACTATGGCCTAGGGCAAAAATACGCATACCTTTGTAATCGGGCGAGTTTCTACTTTCAGAAGCAACAGGAATTTCTCGAGTTCGTCAATCCGTTCGCGAGATATGGGAGTTTGAAGTTAAGGAATGGTTGAGAAACCATCAAAACTTTCGCTGGTCTGATACTCGAAACCGATAACTACTATGGCCTAGGGCAAAAGTGCACATACCGTTGTAACCGGGTGAGTTTCTGCTTTCAGATGCAATAGGAAATTCTCGAGTTCGTCAATCCGTTCGCGAGATATGGAAGTTTGAAGTTAAGGAATGATTGAGAAACCATCAAAATTTTCGCAAGTCTGATACACGAAACCAATAACTACAAAGGCCAAGCGGAAAAATACACATACCGTTGTAATCGGGCGAGTTTCTACTTTCACATGCAACAGGAATTTCTCGAGTTCGTCAATCCGTTCGCGAGATATGCGAGTTTGAAGTTAAGGAATGGTTGAGAAACCATCAAAATTTTCGCAAGCCTGATACTCGAAACCAATAACTACAATGGCCTAGGGGAAAAATACACATACCGTTGTAATCGGGCGAGTATCTGCTTTCAGATGCAACGGGAATTTCTCGAGTTCGTCAATCCGTTCGCGAGATATGGGAGTTTGAAGTTAAGGAATGGTTGAGAAACCATCAAAATTTTCGCAATTCTGATGCTAGAAACGAATAACTGGAATGGCCTAGGGTAAAAGTACACACACCATTCTAATCGGGCGAATCTCTAATTTCAGATGCAACAGGAATTTCTCGAGTTCGTCAATCCGTTCGCGAGAAATGGGAGTTTGAAGTTAAGGAATGGTTGAGAAACCATAAAAATTTTCGCAAGTCTGATACTCGAAACCAATAACTACAATGGCCTAGGGGAAAAATACACATACCGTTGTAATCGGGCGAGTTTCTACTTTCAGATGCAACAGGAATTTCTCGAGTTCGTCAATCCGTTCGCGAGATATGGGAGATTGAAGTTAAGGAATGGTTGAGAAACCATCAAAATTTTCGCAAGTCTGATACTCGAAACCAATAACTACAAAGGCCTAGGGGAAAAACACACATATCTTTGTAATCGGGCGAGTTTCCAGTTTCAGATGCAACAGGAATTTCTCGAGTTCGTCCATCCGTTCGGGAGATATGGGAGTTTGAAGTTAAGGAATGGTTGGGAAACCATCAAAGTTTTCGCAAGTCTGATACTCGAAACCGATAACTACTATGGCCTAGGGCAAAAGTGCACATACCGTTGTAACGGGTGAGTTTCTGCTTTCAGATGCAATAGGAAATTCTCGAGTTCGTCAATCCGTTCGCGAGATATGGAAGTTTGAAGTTAAGGAATGATTGAGAAGCCATCAAAATTTTCGCAAGTCTGATACACGAAACCAATAACTACAAAGGCCTAGCGGAAAAATACACATACCGTTGTAATCGGGCGAGTTTCTACTTTCACATGCAACAGGAATTTCTCGAGTTCGTCAATCCGTTCGCGAGATATGGGAGTTTGAAGTTAAGGAATGGTTGAGAAACCATCAAAATTTTCGCAAGTCTGATACTCGAAACCAATAACTACTATGGCCTAGGGCAAAAATGCACATAACGTTGTAACCGGACGAGTTTCTGCTTTCAGATGCAATAGGAAATTCTGGAGTTCGTTAATCCGTTCGCGAGGTATGTAAGTGTGAAGTTAAGGAATGGTTGAGGAACCATCAAAATTTTCGCAAGTCTGATACTCGAAACCAATAACTGGAATGTCCTAGGAGAAAAGTACACACACCGTTGTATTCGGGCGTGTTTCTACTTTCATCTGCAACAGGAATTTCTCGAGTTCGTCAATCCGTTCGCGAGATATGGGAGTTTGAAGATAAGGAATGGTTGAGAAACCATCAAAATTTTCGCAAGTCTGATACTCGAAACCAATAACTACTATGGCCTAGGGGAAAAATACACATACCGTTGTAATCGGGCGAGTTTCTACTTTCAGATGCAACAGGAATTTCTCGAGTTCGTCAATCCGTTCGCGAGATATGGGAGTTTGAAGATAAGGAATGGTTGAGAAACCATCAAAATTTTCGCAAGTCTGATACTCGAAACCAATAACTACTATGGCCTATGGCAAAAATGCACATACCGTTGTAACCGGGCGAGTTTCTGCTTTCAGATGCAATAGCAAATTCTGGAGTTCGTCAATCCGTTCGCGAGATATGTAAGTGTGAAGCTAAGGAATGGTTGTGAAACCATCAAAATTTTCGCTGGTCTGATACTCGAAACCAACAACTGGAATGGCCTAGGGAAAAAGTACACACAACGTTGTACCCGGGCTAGTTTCTACTTTCAGATGCAACCGGAATTTCTCGAGTTCGTCAATCCGTTCGGGAGATATGGGAGTTTGAAGATAAGGAATGGTTGAGAAACCATCAAAATTTTCGCAAGTCTGATACTCGAAACCAATAACTACTATGGCCTATGGCAAAAATGCACATACCGTTGTAATCGGGCGAGTTTCTGCTTTCAGATGCAACAGGAATTTCTCGAGTTCGTCTATCCGTTTGCGAGATATGGGAGTTTGAAGTTATTGAATGGTTGAGAAACCATCAAAACTTTCGCTGGTCTGATAGTCGAAACCAACAACTGGAATGGCCTAGGGAAAAAGTACACATACCGTTGTACCCGGGCTAGTTTCTACTTTCAGATGCAACCGGAATTTCTCGAGTTCGTCAATCCGTTCGCGAGATATGGGAGTTTGAAGTTAAGGAATGGTTGAGAAACCATCAAAGTTTTCGCTGGTCTGATACTCGAAACCAATAACTGGAATGGCCTAGGGGAAAAGTACACATACCATTGTAATCGGGCGAGTTTCTACTTTCAGATGCAACAGGAATTTCTCGAGTTCGTCAATCCGTTCGCGAGAAATGGGAGTTTGAAGTTAAGGAATGGTTGAGAAACCATCAAAATTTTTGCAAGTCTGATACTCGAAACCAATAACTACAATGGCCTAGGGGAAAAATACACATACCGTTGTAATCGGGCGACTTTCTACTTTCAGACGCAACAGGAAATAATCGAGTTCGTCCATCCGTTCGCGAGATATGGGAGTTTGAAGTTACGGAATGCTTGAGAAACCATCAAAATTTTCGCAAAAGTGATACTCGAAACCAATAACTGGAATGGCCTAGGGGAAAATTGCACACACCATTGTAATGGGGCGAGTTTCTACTTTCAGATGCAACAGGAATTTCTTGAGTTCGTCAATTCGTTCGCGAGATATGGGAGGTTGAAGTTAAGAAATGGTTGAGAAACCATCAAAATTTTCGCTGGTCTGATTCCCGAAACCAATAACTGGAATGACCTAGGGGAAAAGTGCACACACCATTCTAATCGGTCGAGTTTCTACTTTCAGATGCAACAGGAAATAATCGAGTTCGTCAATCCATTCGCGAGATATGGGAGTTTGAAGTTGAGGAATGCTTGAGAAACCATCAAAATTTTCGCAAGTCTGATTCTCGAAACCAATAACTACTATGGCCTAAGGCAAAAATGCACATACCGTTGTAATCGGACGAGTTTCTGCTTTCAGATGCAACAGGAATTTCTCGAGTTCGTCAATCCGTTCGCGAGATATGGGAGCTTGAAGTTAAGGAATGGTTGAGAAACCATCAAAATTTTCGCAAGTCAGATACCCGAAACCAAGAACTGGCATGGCCTAGGGGAAAAGTACACACACCATTGTAATCGGGAGAGTTTCTACTTTCAGATGCAACCGGAATTTCTCGAGTTCGTCAATCCGTTCGCGAGATATGGGAGTTTGAAGTTAAGGAATGGTTGAGAAACCATCAAAATTTTCGCTGGTCTGATACTCGAAACCGATAACTGGAATGGCCTAGGGGAAAAGTACACATACCATTGTAATCGGGCGAGTTTCTACTTTCAGATGCAACAGGAATTTCTCGAGTTCGTCAATGCGTTCGCGATATATGGGAGTTTGAAGTTAAGAAATGGTTGAGGAACCTTCAAAATTTTCGCAAGTCTGATACTCGAAACCAATAACTACTATGGCCTGGGGGAAAAATACACATACCTTTGCAATCGGGCGAGTTTCTACTTTCAGATGCAACAGGAATTTCTCGAGTTCGTCAATCCGTTCGCGAGATATGGGAGTTTGAAGTTGAGGAATGGTTGAGAGACCATCAAAATTTTCGCAATTCTGATGCTAGAAACGAATAACTGGAATGACCTAGGGAAAAAGTACACACACCATTGTAATCGGTAGACTTTCTACTTTCAGATGCAACAGGAAACAATCGAGTCCGTCAATCCGTTCGCGAGATATGGGAGTTTGATGTTAAGGAATGCTTGAGAAACCATCAAAATTTTCGCAAGTCTGATACTCGAAACCAATAACTACTATGGCCTAGGGCAAAAATGCACATACCGTTGTAACCGGACGAGTTTCTGCTTTCAGATGCAATAGGAAATTCTGGAGTTCGTCAATCCGTTCGCGAGATATGTAAGTGTGAAGTTAAGGAATGGTTGAGAAACCATCAAAATTATCGCAAGTCTGATACTCGAAACCAATAACTGGAATGGCCTAGGGGAAAAGTACACATACCATTGTAATCGGGCGAGTTTCTACTTTCAGATGCAACAGGAATTTCTCGAGTTCGTCAATCCGTTCGCGAGAAATGGGAGTTTCAATTTAAGGAATGGTTGAGGAACCATCAAAATTTTCGCAAGTCTGATACTCGAAACCAATAACTACAATGGCCTAGGGGAAAATACACATACCGTTGTAATCGGGCGAGTTTCTACTTTCAGATGCAACAGGAATTTCTCGAGTTCGTCAATCCGTTCGCGAGATATGGCAGTTTGAACATAAGGAATGGTTGAGAAACCATCAAAATTTTCGCTGGTCTGATACTCGAAACCAATAACTTGAATGGCCTAGGGGAAAAGTACACACACCATTGTAATCGGGCTAGTTTCTACTTTCAGACTCAACAGGAATTTCTCGAGTTCGTCAATCCGTTCGCGAGATATGGGACTTTGAAGTTAAGGAATGGTTGAGAAACCATCGAAATTTTCGCAAGTCTGATACTCGCAACCAATAACTACTATGGCCTAGGGCAAAAATGCACATACCATAGTAATGGGGCGAGATTCTACTTTCAGATGCAACAGGAATTTCTCGAGTTCGTCAATCCGTTCGCGAGATATGGGAGTTTGAAATTAAGGAATGTTTGAGAGACCATCACAATTTTCGCAAGTCTGATACTCGAAACCAATAACTACTATGGCCTGGGGGAAAAAGACACATACCTTTGCAATCGGGCGAGTTTCTACTTTCAGATGCAACAGGAATTTCTCGAGTTCGTCAATCCGTTCGCGAGATTTGGGAGTTTGAAGTTAAGGAATGGTTGAGAAACCATCAAAATTTTCGGAAGTCTGATACTCGAAACCCATAACTACTATGGCCTAGGGCAAAAATGCACATACCGTTGTAACCGGACGAGTTTCTGCTTTCAGATGCAATAGGAAATTCTGGAGTTCGTCAATCCGTTCGCGAGATATGTAAGTGTGGAGTTAAGGAATGGTTGAGAAACCATTAAAATTATCGCAAGTCTGATACTCGAAACCAGTAACTGGAATGGCCTAGGGGAAAAGTACACATACCATTGTAATCGAGCGAGTTTCTACTTTCAGATGCAACAGGAATTTCTCGAGTTCGTCAATCCGTTCGCGAGAAATGGGAGTTTGAAGTTAAGGAATGGTTGAGAAACCATCAAAACTTTCGCAATTCTGATACTCGAAACCAATAACTGGAACGGTCTAGAGGAAAAGTACACACACCATTGTAATCGGGCTAGTTTCTACTTTCAGAGGCGACAGGAACTTCTCGAGTTCGCCAATCCGTTCGCGAGATATGGGAGTTTGCAGTTAAGGAATGGTTGAGTAACCATCACAATTTTCGCAAGTCTGATACCCGAAACTAAGAACTGGCATGGCCTAGGGGAAAAGTACACACACCATTGTAATCGGGCGAGTTTCTACTTTCAGATGCAACAAGAATTTGTCGAGTTTGTCATTCCGTTCGCGAGATATGGGAGTTTGAAGTTAAGGAATGTTTGAGGAACCATCAAAATTTTCGCAAGTCTGATACTCGAAACCAATAACTACTATGGCCTTGGGCAAAAATACAAATACCATTGTAATCGGGCGAGATACTGCTTTCAGATGCAACAGGAATTTCTCGAGTTCGTCAATCCGTTCGCGAGATATGGGAGTTTGAAGTTAAGAAATGATGAGAAACCATCAAAATTTTCGCTGGTCTGATTCCCGAAACCAATAACTGGAATGACCTAGGGGAAAAGTGCACACACCATTCTAATCGGACGAGTTTCTACTTTCAGATGCAACAGGAAATAATCGAGTTCGTCAATCCATTCGCGAGATATGGGAGTTTGAAGTTGAGGAATGCTTGAGAAACCATCAAAATTTTCGCAAGTCTGATTCTCGAAACCAATAACTACTATGGCCTAGGGCAAAAACACACGTACCGTTGTAATCGGACGAGTTTCTGCTTTCAGATGCAACAGGAATTTCTCGAGTTCGTCAATCCGTTCGCGAGATATGGGAGTTTGAAATTAAGGAATGGTTGAGAGACCATCACAATTTTCGCAAGTCTGATACTCGAAACCAATAACTACTATGGCCTGGGGGAAAAATACACATACCTTTGCAATCCGGCGAGTTTCTACTTTCAGATGCAACAGGAATTTCTCGAGTTCGTCAATCCGTTCGCGAGATATGGGAGCTTGAAGTTAAGGAATGGTTGAGAAACCATCAAAATTTTCGCAATTCTGATGCTAGAAACGAATAACAGGAATGATCTAGGGAAAAAGTACACACACGATTGTAATCGGTAGACTTTCTACTTTCAGATGCAACAGGAAATAATCGAGTCCGTCAATCCGTTCGCGAGATATGGGAGTTTGAAGTTAAGGAATACTTGAGAAACCATCAAAATTTTCGCAAGTCTGATACTCGAAACCAATAACTACTATGGCCTGGGGGAAAAATACACATACCTTTGCAATCGGGCGAGTTTCTACTTTCAGATGCAACAGGAATTTCTCGAGTTCGTCAATCCGTTCGCGAGATATGGGAGTTTGAAGTTGAGGAATGGTTGAGAGACCATCAAAATTTTCGCAATTCTGATGCTAGAAACGAATAACTGGAATGACCTAGGGAAAAAGTACACACACCATTGTAATCGGTAGACTTTCTACTTTCAGATGCAACAGGAAACAATCGAGTCCGTCAATCCGTTCGCGAGATATGGGAGTTTGATGTTAAGGAATGCTTGAGAAACCACCAAAATTTTCGAAAGTCTGATACTCGAAACCAATAACTACAATGGCCTAGGGGAAAATACACATACCGTTGTAATCGGGCGAGTTTCTACTTTCAGATGCAACAGGAATTTCTCGAGTTCGTCAATCCGTTCGCGAGATATGGCAGTTTGAACATAAGGAATGGTTGAGAAACCATCAAAATTTTCGCTGGTCTGATACTCGAAACCAATAACTTGAATGGCCTAGGGGAAAAGTACACACACCATTGTAATCGGGCTAGTTTCTACTTTCAGACTCAACAGGAATTTCTCGAGTTCGTCAATCCGTTCGCGAGATATGGGAGTTTGAAGTTAAGGAATGGTTGAGAAACCATCGAAATTTTCGCAAGTCTGATACTCGAAACCAATAACTACTATGGCCTAGGGCAAAAATGCACATACCATAGTAATGGGGCGAGATTCTACTTTCAGATGCAACAGGAATTTCTCGAGTTCGTCAATCCGTTCGCGAGATATGGGAGTTTGAAATTAAGGAATGTTTGAGAGACCATCACAATTTTCGCAAGTCTGATACTCGAAACCAATAACTACTATGGCCTGGGGGAAAAAGACACATACCTTTGCAATCGGGCGAGTTTCTACTTTCAGATGCAACAGGAATTTCTCGAGTTCGTCAATCCGTTCGCGAGATTTGGGAGTTTGAAGTTGAGGAATGGTTGAGAGACCATCAAAATTTTCGCAATTCTGATGCTATAAACGAATAACTGGAATGACCTAGGGAAAAAGTACACACACCATTGTAATCGGTAGACTTTCTACTTTCAGATGCAACAGGAAACAATCGAGTCCGTCAATCCGTTCGCGAGATATGGGAGTTTGATGTTAAGGAATGCTTGAGAAACCACCAAAATTTTCGAAAGTCTGATACTCGAAACCAATAACTACAATGGCCTAGGGGAAAATACACATACCGTTGTAATCGGGCGAGTTTCTACTTTCAGATGCAACAGGAATTTCTCGAGTTCGTCAATCCGTTCGCGAGATATGGCAGTTTGAACATAAGGAATGGTTGAGAAACCATCAAAATTTTCGCTGGTCTGATACTCGAAACCAATAACTTGAATGGCCTAGGGGAAAAGTACACACACCATTGTAATCGGGCTAGTTTCTACTTTCAGACTCAACAGGAATTTCTCGAGTTCGTCAATCCGTTCGCGAGATATGGGAGTTTGAAGTTAAGGAATGGTTGAGAAACCATCAAAATTTTCGCAAGTCTGATACTCGAAACCCATAACTACTATGGCCTAGGGCAAAAATGCACATACCGTTGTAACCGGACGAGTTTCTGCTTTCAGATGCAATAGGAAATTCTGGAGTTCGTCAATCCGTTCGCGAGATATGTAAGTGTGGAGTTAAGGAATGGTTGAGAAACCATTAAAATTATCGCAAGTCTGATACTCGAAACCAGTAACTGGAATGGCCTAGGGGAAAAGTACACATACCATTGTAATCGAGCGAGTTTCTACTTTCAGATGCAACAGGAATTTCTCGAGTTCGTCAATCCGTTCGCGAGAAATGGGAGTTTGAAGTTAAGGAATGGTTGAGAAACCATCAAAACTTTCGCAATTCTGATACTCGAAACCAATAACTGGAACGGTCTAGAGGAAAAGTACACACACCATTGTAATCGGGCTAGTGTCTACTTTCAGAGGCGACAGGAACTTCTCGAGTTCGCCATTCCGTTCGCGAGATATGGGAGTTTGAAGTTAAGGAATGTTTGAGGAACCATCAAAATTTTCGCAAGTCTGATACTCGAAACCAATAACTACTATGGCCTTGGGCAAAAATACAAATACCATTGTAATCGGGCGAGATACTGCTTTCAGATGCAACAGGAATTTCTCGAGTTCGTCAATCCGTTCGCGAGATATGGGAGTTTGAAGTTAAGAAATGATGAGAAACCATCAAAATTTTCGCTGGTCTGATTCCCGAAACCAATAACTGGAATGACCTAGGGGAAAAGTGCACACACCATTCTAATCGGACGAGTTTCTACTTTCAGATGCAACAGGAAATAATCGAGTTCGTCAATCCATTCGCGAGATATGGGAGTTTGAAGTTGAGGAATGCTTGAGAAACCATCAAAATTTTCGCAAGTCTGATTCTCGAAACCAATAACTACTATGGCCTAGGGCAAAAACACACGTACCGTTGTAATCGGACGAGTTTCTGCTTTCAGATGCAACAGGAATTTCTCGAGTTCGTCAATCCGTTCGCGAGATATGGGAGTTTGAAATTAAGGAATGGTTGAGAGACCATCACAATTTTCGCAAGTCTGATACTCGAAACCAATAACTACTATGGCCTGGGGGAAAAATACACATACCTTTGCAATCCGGCGAGTTTCTACTTTCAGATGCAACAGGAATTTCTCGAGTTCGTCAATCCGTTCGCGAGATATGGGAGCTTGAAGTTAAGGAATGGTTGAGAAACCATCAAAATTTTCGCAATTCTGATGCTAGAAACGAATAACAGGAATGATCTAGGGAAAAAGTACACACACGATTGTAATCGGTAGACTTTCTACTTTCAGATGCAACAGGAAATAATCGAGTCCGTCAATCCGTTCGCGAGATATGGGAGTTTGAAGTTAAGGAATACTTGAGAAACCATCAAAATTTTCGCAAGTCTGATACTCGAAACCAATAACTACAAAGGCCTAGGGGAAAAATACACATACCTTTGTAATCGGGCGAGTTTCTACTTTCAGATGCAACAGGAATTTCTCGAGTGCGTCAATCCGTTCGCGAGATATGGGAGTTTGAAGTTAAGGAATGGTTGAGTAACCATCACAATTTTCGCAAGTCTGATACCCGAAACCAATAACTGGAATGGCCTAGGGGAAAAGTACACACACCATTGTAATGGGGCGAGATTCTACTTTCAGAAGCAACAGGAAATTCTCGAGTTCGTCAATCCGTTCGCGAGATATGGGAGTTTGAAGTTAAGGAATGGTTGAGAAACCATCAAAATTTTCGCAATTCTGATGCTAGAAACGAATAACTGGAATGACCTAGGGGAAAAGTGCACACACCATTCTAATCGGTCGAGTTTCTACTTTCAGATGCAACAGGAAATAATCGAGTTCGTCAATCCGTTCGCGAGATATGGGAGTTTGAAGTTAAGGAATGCTTGAGAAACCATCAAAATTCTCGCAAGTCTGATTCTCGAAACCAATAACTACAAAGGCCTAGGGGAAAAATACACCTACCTTTGTAATCGGGCGAGTTTCTACTTTCTGATGCAACAGGAATTTCTCGAGTTCGCCAATCCGTTCGCGAGGTATCGGTGTTTGAAGTTAAGGAATGGTTGAGAAACCATCAAAATTTTCGCAATTCTGATGCTAGAAACGAATAACTGGAATGAACTAGGGGAAAAGTGCACACACCATTCTAATCGGTCGAGTTTCTACTTTCAGATGCAACAGGAAATAATCGAGTTCGTCAATCCGTTCGCGAGATATGGGATTTCGAAGTTAAGGAATGCTTGAGAAACCATCAAAATTCTCGCAAGTCTGATTCTCGAAACCAATAACTACTATAGCCTAGGGCAAACATACACATACCGTTATAATCTGACGAGTTTCTGCTTTCAGATGCAACAGGAATTTCTCGAGTTCGTCAATCGGTTCGCGAGATATGGGAGTTTGAAATTGAACCGTTTTAGGAACGGTTGAGAAACCATCAAAATTTTCGCAAGTCTGATACTCGAAACCAGTAACTGGAATGGCCTAGGGGAAAAGTACACACACCATTGTAATGGGGCGAGATTCTACTTTCAGATGCAACAGGAATTTCTCGAGTTCGTCAATCCGTTCGCATGGTATGGGTGTTTGAAGTTAAGGAATGGTTGTGAAACCACCAAAATTTTCGCAAGTGTGATACTCGAAACCAATAACTGGAACGGTCTAGGGGAAAAGTACACACACCATTGTAATCGGGCAAGTTTCTACTTTCAGAGGCGACAGGAACTTCTCGAGTTCGCCAATCCGTTCGCGAGATATGGGAGTTTGCAGTTAAGGAATGGTTGAGTAACCATCAAAATTTTCGCTGGTCTGATTCCCGAAACCAATAACTGGAATGACCTAGGGGAAAAGTGCACACACCATTGTAATCGGTAGACTTTCTACTTTCAGATGCAACAAGGAAATAATCGAGTCCGTCAATCAGTTCGCGAGATATGGGAGTTTGAAGTTAAGGAATGGTTGAGAAACCATCAAAATTTTCGCCAGTCTAATACTCGAAACCAATAACTACTATGGCATAGGGCAAAAATACAAATACCATTGTAATCGGGCGAGATCCTGCTTTCAGATGCAACAGGAATTTCTCGAGTTCGTCAATCCGTTCGCGAGGTATTGGAGTTTGAAGTTAAGAAATGGTTGAGAAACCATCAAAATTTTCGCTGGTCTGATTCTCGAAACCAATAACTGGAATGGCCTAGGGGAAAAGTACACACACCATTGTAATGGGGCGAGATTCTACTTTCAGAAGCAACAGGAATTTCTCGAGTTCGTCAATCCGTTCGCGAGATATGGGAGTTTGAAGTTAAGGAATGGTTGAGAAACCATCAAAATTTTCGCAATTCTGATGCTAGAAACGAATAACTGGAATGACCTAGGGGAAAAGTGCACACACCATTCTAATCGGTCGAGTTTCTACTTTCAGATGCAACAGGAAATAATCGAGTTCGTCAATCCGTTCGAGAGATATGGGAGTTTGAAGTTAAGGAATGCTTGAGAAACCATCAAAATTCTCGCAAGTCTGATTCTCGAAACCAATAACTAATATGGCCTAGGGCAAAAATACACATACCGTTGTAATCGGACGAGTTTCTGCTTTCAGATGCAACAGGAATTTCTCGAGTTCGTCAATCCGTTCGCGAGATATGGGAGTTTGAAGTTAAGAAATGGTTGAGAAACCATCAAAATTTTCGCTGGTCTGATTCTCGAAACCAATAACTGGAATGGACTAGGGGAAAAGTACACACACCATTGTAATGGGGCAAGTTTCTACTTTCAGATGCAACAGGAATTTCTCGAGTTCGTCAATCCGATCGCGAGATATGGGAGTTTGAAGTTAAGGAATGGTTGAGAGACCATCAAAATTTTCGCAATTCTGTTGCTAGAAACGAATAACTGGAATGACCTAGGGAAAAAGTACACACGCCATTGTAATCGGTAGACTTTCTACTTTCAGATGCAACAGGAAACAATCGAGTCCGTCAATCCGTTCGCGAGATACGGGAGTTTAAAGTTAAGGAATACTTGAGAAACCATCAAGATTTTCGCAAGTCTGATACTCGACACCAATAACTACAAAGGCCTAGGGGAAAAATAAACATACCTTTGTAATCGGGCGAGTTTCTACTTTCAGAAGCAACAGGAATTTCTCGAGTTCGTCAATCCGTTCGCGAGATATGGGAGTTTGAAGTTAAGGAATGGTTGAGAAACCATCAAAATTTTCGCAATTCTGATGCTAGAAAGGAATAACTGGAATGACCTAGGGGAAAAGTGCACACACCATTCTAATCGGTCGAGTTTCTACTTTCAGATGCAACAGGAAATAATCGAGTTCGTCAATCCGTTCGCGAGATATGGGAGTTTGAAGTTAAGGAATGCTTGAGAAACCATCAAAATTCTCGCAAGTCTGATTCTCGAAACCAATAACTACTATGGCCTAGGGCAAAAATACACATACCGTTGTAATCGGACGAGTTTCTGCTTTCAGATGCAACAGGAATTTCTCGAGTTCGTCAATCCGTTCGCGAGATATGGGAGTTTGAAGTTAAGAAATGGTTGAGAAACCATCAAAATTTTCGCAAGTCTGATACGCGAAACCAAGAACTACAAAGCCCTAGGGGAAAAATACACATACCTTTGTAAACGGGCGAGTTTATACTTTCAGATGCAATAGGAATTTCTCGAGCTCGTCAATCCGTTCGCGAGATATGGGAGTTTGAAATTAAGGAACGGTTGAGAAACCATCAAAATTTTTGCAAAACTGGTATTCGAAACCAATAACTGGAATTGCCTAGGGGAAAAGTACACACACCATTGTAATGGGGCGACTTTCTACTTTCAGATGCAACAGGAATTCCTCGAGTTCGTCAATCCGTTCGCGAGATATGGGAGTTTGAAGTTAAGGAATGGTTGAGAAACCATCAAAATTTTCGCAAGTGTGATACTCGAAACCAATAACTGGAATGGCCTAGGGGAAAAGTACACACACCATTGTAATCGGGCGAGTTTGTGCCTTCAGATGCAACAGGAATTTCTCGAGTTCGTCAATCCGTTCGCGAGATATGGAAGTTTGAAGTTAAGGAGTGGTTGAGAAACCATCAATGTTTTCACAAGTCTGATACTCGAAACCAATAACTACTATGGTCTAGAGCAAAAATACACATACCGTTGTAATCGGGCGAGTTCAATTTTCAGATGCAACAGGAATTTCTCGAGTTCTTCAACCGGTTCGCGAGACATGGGAGTTTGAAGTTAAGGAATGGTTGAGAAACAATCAAACATTTCGCAAATCTGATACACGAAACCAATAACTGGAATGGCCTAGGGGAAAAGTACGCACACCATTGTAATCGGGCGAGTTTGTGCCTTCAGATGCAATAGCAATTTCTCGAGTTCGTCAATCCGTTCGCGAGATATGGGCGTTTGAAGTTAAGGAATGGTTGAGAAACAATCAAATATTTCGCAAGTCTGATACACGAAACCAATAACTGGAATGGCCTCGGGGGAAAGTAGACAGTCCACTGTAATCGGGCGAGTTTCTAGTTTCAGATGCAACAGGAATTTCTCGATTTCCTCAGTCCGTTCGCGAGATATAGGAGTTTGAAGTGAAGGAATGGTTTGGATACCATCATAGTTTCGCAAGTCTGATACTCGAAACCAATAACTACAAAGGCCTAGGTGAAAAATACACCTACCGTTGTAATCTGGCGAGTTTCAACTTTCAGATGCAACACGAATTTCTGGAGTTCTTCAACCGGTTCGCGAGATATGGGAGTTTGAAGTTAAGGATTGGTTGAGAAACAATCAAAAATTTCGCAAGTCTGATACACGAAACCAATAACTCCAATGGTCTAGGGGAAAAGTACACACACCACTGTAATCGGTCGAGTTTGTGCCTTCAGATGCAACAGGAATATCTCGAGTTCTTCAACCGGTTCGCGAGACATGGGAGTTTGAAGTTAAGGAATGGTTGAGAAACATTCAAAAATTTCGCAAGTCTGATACACGAAACCAATAACTGGAATGGCCTCGGGGGAAAGTAGACACACCACTGTAATCGGGCGAGTTTCTAGTTTCAGATGCAACAGGAATTTCTCGTTTTCCTCAGTCCGTGCGCGAGATATAGGAGTTTGAAGTGAAGGAATGGTTGAGAATACATCATAGTTTCGCAAGTCTGATACTCGAAACCAATAACTACAATGGCCTAGGGGAAAAATACATATACAGTTGTAATCGGGAGTGTTCTACTTTCAAATGCAACAGAAACTTTTCGGATTCGTCAATCCGTCCGCGAAGTATCGGAGTTTGGAATTAAGAGATGGTTCAGAAACCATCAAAATTTTCGCAATTATGATGCTAGAGACGAATAACTGGAATGGCCTAGGGTAAAGTACACATACCATTGTAATCGGGCGAGTTTCTGCTGTCAGATACAACAGGAATTTCTCGGTTTCGTCAATCCGTTCGCGAGATATGGGGGTTTGAAGTTAAGGAATGGTTGAGAAACAATCAAAAATTTCGCAAGTCTGATACACGAAACCAATAACTGGAATGGCCTAGGGGAAAAGTACACACACCATTGTAATCGGGCGAGTTTCTACTTTCAGACGCAACAGGAATTTCTCGAGTTCGTCAATCCGTTCGCGAGATATGGGAGTTTGAAGTTCAGGAATGGTTGAGAAACCATCGAAATTTTCGCAAGTCTGATACTAGAAACCTATAACTGGAATTGCCTCGGGGAAAAGTACACACACCATTGTAATCGGGCGAGTTTCTACTTTCAGATGCGTCAGGAATTTCTCAAGAGCGTCAAACCGTTCGCGAAATATCGGAGTTTGGAGTTAAGAGATGGTTGAGAAACAATCAAAAATTTCGCAAGTCTGATACACGAAACCAATAACTGGAATGGCCTAGGAGAAAAGTGCACGCACCATTGTAATCGGGCGGGTTTCTACTTTCAGATGCAACAGGAATTTCTCGAGTTCGTCAATCGGTTCGCGAGATATGGGAGTTTGAAGTTAAGGAATGGTTGAGAAACCATCAAAGTTTTCGCAAGTCTGATACACGAAAGCAATAACTACAATGGCCTAGGGGAAAAATACAAATACCGTTGTAATCGGGCGAGTTTGTGCTTTCAGATGCAACGGGAATTTCTCGAGTTCGTCAATCCGTTCGCGAGATATGGGAGTTTGAAGTTAAGGAATGTTTGAGAAACCATCAAAATTTTCGCAAGTCTGATACTCGAAACCAATAACAGGAATGGCCTAGGCGAAAAGTACACACACCGTTGTTTATCGGTCAAGTTTCTACTTTCAGATGCAACAGGAATTTCTCGAGTTCTTCAATCCGTTCGCGAGATATGGGCGTTTGAAGTTAAGGAATGGTTGAGAAACAATCAAAAATTTCGCAAGTGTGATACTCGAAAGCAATAACTACAATGGCCTAGGGGAAAAATACACATACCGTTGTAATCGGGCGAGTTTCTGCTGTCAGATACAACAGGAATTTCTCGGTTTCGTCAATCGGTTCGCGAGATATGGGAGTTTGAAGTTAAGGCATGGTTGAGAAACCATCAAAATTTTCACAAGTCTGATACTCGAAACCAATAACTACAATGGCCTAGGGGAAAAATACACATACCGTTCTAATCGGGCGAGTTTCTGCTTTCAGATGCTTCAGGAATTTCTCAAGCTCGTCAATCCGTTCGCGAGATATCGGTGTTTGAAGTTAAGGAATGGTTGAGAAACCATCAAAATTTTCGCAAGTCTGATACTCGAAACCAATAACTACTATGGCCTAGGGCAACAATACACATACTGTTGTAATTGGGCTAGTTTCTGCATTCAGATGCGTCAGGAATTTCTCGAGTACGTCAATCCGTTCGCGAGATATGGGAGTTTGAAGTTATGGAATGGTTGAGAAACCATTAAAAGTTTCACAGGTCTGATACTCGAAACCAATAACTGGAATGGCCTAGGGGAGAAATACACACACCATTGTAATCGGGCCAGTTTCGACTTTCAGATTCAACAGGAATTCCTCGAGTTCGTCAATCCGTTCGCGAGATATGGGAGTTCGAAGTTAAGGAATGGTTGAGAAACCATCAAAATTTTCGCAAGTCTGATACTCGAAACCAATAACTATTATGGCCTAGGGCAAAAATACACATACTGTTGTAATCGGGAGAGTTTCTACTTTCAGATGCAACAGAAATTTTTGGGATTCGTCAATCCGTTCGCGAGATATGGGAGTTCGAAGTTAATGAATGTATGAGAAACCATTAAAATTTTCGCAATTCTGATACTAGAAAGCAATAACTGGAATGGCCTCGGGGAAAAGTACACACACCATTGTAATCGGTCGAGTTTCTACTTTCAGATGCGTCAGGAATTTCTCAAGTTCGTCAATCCGTTCGCGAAATATCGGAGTTTGGATTTAAGAAACGGTTGAGAAACCATCAAAATTTTCGCAAGTCTGATACTCGAAACCAATAACTGGAATGGCCTGGGGGAAAAGTGCACACACCATTGTAATCGGGCGAGTTTCTAGTTTCAGATACAACAGGAATTTCTCGATTTCCTCAGTCCGTTCGCGAGATATAGGAGTTTGAAGTGAAGGCATGGTTGAGAAACCATCATAGTTTCGCAAGTCTGATTCTAGAAACCAATAGCTACAATGCCCTAGGGGAGAAATACATATACCGTTGTAATCGGGAGTGTTTCTACTTTCAGATGCAACAGAAATTTTTCATATTCGTCAATCCGTTCGCGAAAGATCGGTGTTTGGACTTAAGAGATGGTTGAGAAACCAAAAAAATTTTCGCAATTCTGATGCTAGAAACGAATAACTGGAATGGCCTTGGGGAAAAGTACACACACCAGTGTAATCGGGCGAGTTTCTACTTTCAGATGCAATAGGAATTTCTCGAGTTCATCAATCCGTTCGCGAGATATGGGAGTTTGAAGTTAAGGAATGGTTGAGAAACCATCAAAGTTTTCGCAAGTCTGATACTCGAAATCAATAACTACTATGGCCTAGGGCAAAAATACACATACCGTTGTAATTGGGCGAGTTTCTACTTTCAGATGCTACAGGAATTTCTCGAGTTCGTCAATTCGTTCGCGAGACATGGGAGTTTGAAGTTAAGGAATTGTTGAGAAACCATCATAATTTTCGCAAGTCTGCTACTCGAAACCAATAACTATAATGGCTTAGGGGAAAACTACACATACCATTGTAATCGGGAAAGTTTCAACTTTCAGATGCAACAGGAATTTCTGAAGTTCGTCAATCGGTTCGCGAGATATGGGAGAATATTTATAATTTCTATTATATATCATTTGATCTATAGTTAAATTTGACACTAATACTCTAAATACATATTTAATATATTTTTTAATCTCTTTAGCCTCCAGAAGAATTTTATTTATACTATTTACTATATATAATAATTTACACAGAATCGGAAATAAATCTAATTATTTATTTATAATAATAATTTTTTTTTCACTTATCTTAAAAATTGGGATGTACTCTTTAAATGTTCGATTCATTTCTTTAATTTATTCATTAAATTGAATTAATCTATTCTTTGTAATAACTTTAATAAAATTAATCCCTATAATTATTATAGAACTCGTATTAAAATTTAATAATGAAATTTATTTTATTTGCCTAATTAATGTAATTATTGCCCCTATCATTTGCTTAAATAAAAAATCAATCGAAATAATTATAGGATATTCATCTGTTATACAAACATCTGTTATAGTTATTTTATTAATAATTATCAAAAATACATTTTTAACATATTTCATTTTATGTTCAATAATTTCTTCAATTTTAATTTGTATATTTAAAATAATAAAGATTAATTCTTCTTCCTTATTTAATATATTAACCTCTAATAAAAGAAAAATTATTTTATACTCAATAATTATTATGTACACAAATTTCCCACCTATAGCACTCTTTATACTGAAATGAATCGTCCTAGAAACATTAATAAATTCAAGAATAAAATTTATACTTTTAATAATTGTACATCTTTTTATAAGATTAATTACATCATGAAATTATTTAAATATATCCTTCTTATATTTTTTCCCTTCAATTAAATAAAAAATATATAACTAAATTAACCTTAATTTTCTAAACTATTATCTATTTATAACTTTTTTAATATTTATATTTATATTTATGATCTACTGGTTATATTAATTTTTAGCATAATTAATATATGTATTCATCAAATCACAAAAATTTTGGGATATTATATTTCATATCAGCTATATGATCTGGTATAATTGGTTCTTCTTTAAGGATACTAATTCGAATAGAATTAAATAGGCCAGGGACTTGAATTAATATCGACCAAATTTATAACTCAATTGTAACATCACATGCTTTTGTAATAATTTTTTTTATAGTTTTACCATTTATAATCGGAGGATTCGGAAACTGAATAATTCCCTTAATAATTGGATCCCCTGATACAGCATTTCCCCGAATAAATAATATAAGATTGTGACTAATCCCCCCCTCATTATTACTTTTAATTCTTACAACACTATTATTCCCAGGCTCGGGAACTGGATGAACAATCTACCCTCCTTTGTCATCAAATCTTTATCACCCATCTTCACCTATAGACTTAACAATTATTTCTTTGCATATTGCAGGTATCTCTTCAATTATAGGATCAATTAATTTTATTGTTACAATTCTTAAAATAAAAAATAATGCTTTAAAATTCGATCAAATATCCTTATTTGCTTGGTCAGTATTAATTACTACAATTTTGCTTCTTCTCTCACTACCTGTATTAGCCGGAGCTATTACTATGTTATTAACAGACCGAAATTTAAATACTTCCTTGTTTGATCCTACTGGGGGAGGGGACCCAATTTTATTTCAACATTTATTTTGATTTTTTGAGCATCCTGAGGTCTATATTTTAATTTTACCCGGGTTTGGATTAATCTCCCATATCATTTTCAATGAAAGAGGGAAAAAGGAAACTTTTGGGAACCTAGGGATAGTTTATGCAATACTCGGAATTGGATTTCTAGGATTTATTGTGTGAGCACATCACATATTCACAGTAGGCTTAGATGTAGACACACGAGCTTATTTCACTTCGGCAACTATAATCATTGCAATTCCCACAGGAATCAAAGTATTTAGATGACTAGCTACGTACTACGGGTCAAAACTTATTATTAATCCTTCTATTATTTGATAATTTGGCTTTATTTTTTTATTTACAATAGGAGGATTAACAGGAATTATATTATCTATCTCATCTATTGATATTATACTACATGATACATACTATGTTGTCTCTCATTTCCACTATGTACTGTCAATAGGAGCAGTATTTTCTATTATTGCTTCATTAATTCATTGATTCCCTTTATTCACAGGATTTACCCTAAATCAATTTTATCTTAAAACTCAATTTTATATAATATTTATTGGGGTAAATATAACTTTTTTCCTTCAGCATTTTTTAGGAATGAGAGGAATACCTCGACGTTATTCAGATTTCCCGGATTCCTACTACTGTGAAAATTTATTATCATCTATTGGCTCAATAATTTCATTCAAAAGAATAATTTTACTCTTGTTTATTATATTGGAGAGATTTATAACTAAACGTCTAGCTATATTTAAATTTAATCAATCATCACTAGAATGACCCCAAAACTTTTCCCCGAAAGACCACTCATTCCTCTCTATTCCTCTAATTATTAAAAACAAATCTTAATATGGCAGATTAGTACATGAATTTAAGATTCATTTATAAAATTTAATATTTTTATTAAAAATGTCCCATTGAAAAATAATTAATTTCCAAGACCCCAATTCGCCATATGCCGATAATTTAAATCTTTTTCACAACTTCACAATAATTATAATAATTATAATCTCTTCATTAACTCTAATAATTATATTAGATATTTTTACCAATAAATTTATCAATCGATTTTTACTTAAAAATCATCATATTGAAATTGTATGAACTTTACTCCCAATAATAATTTTAGGAGTAATTGCACTTCCTTCTTTAAAAACCCTATATTTTATTGATGAACTATGAATACCCGTATACTTAACAATCAAATCAATTGGGCACCAATGATATTGATCCTATGAATACCCAGAATTTAATAATTTAAATTTTGACTCCTATATAGATAAAGATTTAAATAATATTTACATTTTTCGTCTCCTAGACGTAGATAATCGAATAATTATTCCATCTAATACACTAATTCGAATATTAACAACATCAAACGACGTAATTCACTCTTGAACTGTTCCGTCTTTAGGCTTAAAAATAGACTCAGTACCAGGGCGAATTAACCAAATAAATTTAATTACTAATCGACCTGGAGTATTTTTCGGACAATGTTCTGAAATCTGCGGAGCTAATCACAGATTTATGCCAATTGTTGTGGAAATAACTAATTATTCAAACTTTATTAATTGAATTAACAACCAAAATTAAATTTTAACCTACTCATATAATATTTAATTAAATCAAATCATTAGATGTCTGACAAAAGAATGATTTTTTAAATCAAATTATAGTAATAAATTACTTCACTTTTCATTTTAAAACTTTAAGAATCATCTCTTTACATCGAAGCTCGATCAAAATTAATTTCTATAAGTTCTTAATCATTTGTAATGCATCAATAAGATGAACATTGTTCGATTAATATTGGGAACATGCATGAATGTTAGTAAAACTCGCGGAAATGAATAAACATTCACCGAAACTATTCGCCTTCGCAGATTTTGCAATATCTTGATGTTTATTTATCATAATTATTAACAATTGTCGTAGTACCATAGTTTAAATAATTATTAACAATGCCCTAGTATAAATAAAGGCTTAAAATATCATTTCATCGAAATATTCATTGCTCGCGATGGAATTTTTCGTTGAGATCAAACTGACATTCTCAAGGTTACACGTATCGATGATCGATTCACAAGCGTTCATCGCTATGATTGTTGTATCTAGAAAAGCGATTAATTGAATTTCAGCGCTTTGAAATAAAAAATGCAACCACTACGCGTATTGTGTAAATTATAAGAATTAAGCAAATGTTAAATTGATGTATTTAATAAACAATTGTTGTTTCGTTCTCTCCTCTTATCACTTGGATCTCTGGAGGAGAGATCCTTTTGAATGATTTATCCCCGTACGAGCCCCCAAATAACTATTGCTCTGATGTGGTATATTAAAGTATATTTAATAATATTATATATTACAATGATGGTAGTGTTAGATGTAGTGTCAGTGGTTAGTTTCGCTGGATACGTCTTTTAGTTGTCTCGTCTTATCGTCTTTTTAGTCATACCGTCCGCGACACACTCTTCGGACATACTCTCGTCGTCATACTTTGTCATACTACGTCATACTGTATCATACTGTGTTCCTACGTTCTTCTCGCGCTCTATATAGTCATTCCCATTCATTCTCTTTCATTCCAATCCTCAGTCTCTCTCACTTCAGACATTCGGCCACGCTCGGCCATCCCAATCACCCGTCTTTTCTAAACACTCTTCACTTTCTCCGAACCACATGTATTTCCTTTCATCCCCATGCATTCTCACGCTCGGTCGTCGCACAAGACCCTTTGTAAAGGATACTCGTGCCTTCCAGGAAAACTAGCGGGCCGATCGGCGCTAAATGTTTACTTCAACTCGAGTCCAACCGCGCACGTTATCTTGTTTAGGCCTACGCTCGAAGCAAGCCTAAGCGGACGCCGAAAATCCGATACTACACAATTGTTACTTTCCCTGCCATAAAACTTTACGAAACACGTTTTACTTTGAATCTCGATCCAAATTAATTTCGGTGAGGTACTTAATCATTTTCAATGCATAAATAGGATGCACATTGTTCGATTAATATTGGGAACATACATAAATGTTAGTAACAATGGCGGAAATGAACAAACATTCACCGAAACCGTTCCCTTTCGCAGATTTCGCAATATCTTGACGTTTATTTATCATAATAATTAACAACCGTCGTTGGACCGTAGATTAAACCATTTTTCACAATGTTCCGGTATAAATAATGGCTATAAAGCCAACAATGTCTTGAAGTATTTGGTTAGATCGAACAAATACAATCGAAGAAACCGTGCGATAAAATAAATGAATATTTCGCTACATATCGGAATTATAGTTTGTATGTATGCAAATATATTCTGAACCCGCAATTACAAATCCCTGTAACGTGGTAATTACATGGGTTGCCATCTATTGGAGAAAGGGTTAAACTACACTTAAGGGGTGAAAACACCTGGCGGTGAAACGCTCAAGTTTGTCGAGGAATTGTTCTAATTTCCACAAATAGATGGCGCGACAAGTACAATTTACCGACATTAGAGATAAGTATTTCCATTTGTATGATATTCCCTACCGTGCGATAAAATAAATAAATACTTTTGTACAAACTTTTGTATGTTTCATCTTTCGAATAAATGTAAAATTAAACCTTCCACAGTAAATTTTATTCTTGAATTTATTAATGTTTCTAGGAAGATTTATTTCAGTATAAAGAGTGCTATAGGTGGGAAATTTGTGTACATAATAATTATACACTCGGCCATCCTGCTTTGACATCTGCCCTCAGATGTCTTACGCTTTCGCAGTCACTCACACTTGAGTCACTATTACTGAGGTCATTGATCCCTGGTTCGAACTGTGTCCTGCGGATAGCTACGAGATCGTCTTCCTCGTAACGTTTCGCCCTCTTCGTCTTTGCGTCGTAATTCCGTCTGGACGTCTGCTGCACCTTCTGCATGTTTTCTTTTGTTCGTCGTCTGAATTTGTCTCGATCTTTTTTAACTACGGCTATCCATTCGTTCTTAATTGTTTCCCTGGTCGTCGGGTCGCTTTTGAACTTCACGTGCGTTCCGAGCAGCAATTGAATCGGCAGCCTACCTGAGTTCCTACACGGCGTAGCGTTAAAACATCGCTGGGCCCACTCCAGGTACCTGCACCATTCGCGCGGTTTCGGCGCAAACAAATTCGTCAACCGAGGTATAAAGTTAATCCGCGATACCTGCCCTTCAGCTTTTACAATACCATGATCCGTAATGATCCTCCTCGGCTTTCCCAATGCAATCGATCTTTTTCTCAGCCTACTGAGAATTTCGGCGGCGTTCGTCGTCTTCGTGGCATAAGGCCACGTGCACTTCACGAAGGCGTCCTGTTTCATCAACCTATGCTCACTGATCACTTCAAACAATAAATCATCCTTCACATAACAATCATTCGTTTTGCCTTGGCACACCAATTCGGCAATGTTCTTTAGTCCAACGTCTTTTTGCTGCACTGCGCGCAGTCGTGTGGTCACACTCCGCTCACCCTTGTTCACACACATGCACGCATCTCTATTCGATTTCGTATCGGCGTATACATTACAAATCTCCGGCACAGGCCCATTTGACGATACCATTCTCAAATGCACCGGCGCTTGTTCCCCTTTAAAACCAAATTCTAATTTAACGTTCGTCTGTAATAAATTCTTTAACGGTCTTGGAATAATCGCGTACTGGTTTACAAACATTCTAAAACAACTAATCGAACCCAGAATATTTTTAACGGCTTCAACACTCTCTGATTTCGAGAATCTCACAACGACATCAGTTTTCTGTTCCGACGGACGCACACTATCATTCTTAACCATGCGCCCTACGTACTCGATCTTTGATTGCACAAACTGACCTTTGTCCCAGTCAATGGACAACTCAAACTTACTCGCGGCATTCAATACGCTCTCAGGATTTTCTACAGTACTTCTACTCGAAAAATCTTTGGTATACGGCACATCTATTTTGTAAACTTCGCGAACCGCGCTTATTTTCACACATTCATTCGTCCGCATCAAAGACAAATCGCTATTTGTATCGATCAATGTTACTAAGTCATGCTTCGTTGTCTTTACCTTTTCGTGTAGTTCTCCTCGAGGAAGCTGTGCGACACTACAAACTTCCTTTTCCACATTCAACTTTTGCGGGCACTTCGATGCAACGTGCCCGTGTTCGTTGCACTTGAAACATTTTACCCCTTTGTCCTTCATTGGACAATTCGCACTCACATGATTTGGCAATCCACAACTAAAACATCGCTTCGTCTTCGCATTTACAACACGCACTGGTCTCTGCACTTCATCATCCATGCGCATCGTCTCCGCATTTACAGCACGCACTGGTTTCTGCACTTTATCTTCCACGCGCTTCGTCTTCGTCCTAATGCTGTTCTTCATTTCCTCGTAGATTATGAATTTCTTCTTCAGCTCTCCAATGCTCCTGGCTCCGTACAACACGACTTTGTTATACTCTTCGTCTTGAATTCCGTCGATTATGTATCGTATCACAGCATCAGTCTCCATGTCTGCTTGAGAGGCTATGTCAAGCATCTGATAGATGTATTCTTGATACGATTCGTCATTACGCTTCCTTCTTTGCGTCAGCTCTTGTTGTATTTGGTAGCTACTGCCTTTATAACCAAATTCCAATTTCAAAGCAGTCTTCAAACATTTCCAGCTTCGGCCACATTTCTCGTAATTAACAAACAGCTTTGCCGGACCTCGTAAAAGTCTTTTGGCGTATATTATCATTTGAATGTCAGTCCATTCGCACATATCGGCAGTTTCCTCAAAATCGCTGATCCAAAGTTTAATGCTTCGCTTGTCGTCCCCGCTGAACGTTGTCAGCGACTCTTCAACATCTTTAAAACTAGGTACATATTTTACCTGTCTCCTCCTTCCGCGTGTATTACGTCCTGATCTTCCATTATCACCGTCGTCAACGTCTTCTTCAACTCTGACCACATCATCTTCTTCGTCGTCGTCTTCGTCACAATCACTCGTATCTTCGTCTTCACTTTCTTCTTCTAGCGTCAAGGCAGCTTGCAAGCGTCGTCGTAATTCGTCTTTATTTCCAGTGATTCTTAATTTTCGTCTTTTCAATTCTGCTCGAAGTTCTACCAACTTCATTTTAGCAACTTCAGAATTGTCACACATATTTTCACCACTGGCACTTTTTCGTCGTGTCTTGCCGCTCATCCTTGTAACTCTCGTCGTTTCACCTTCACACTGAACTACGTCTAAACTATCCTGCATAACGGCACCTGTCTGATTCATCCCGGACGGGTCCCCAAAATTGTTGTTTCGTTCTCTCCTCTTATCACTTGGATCTCTGGAGGAGAGATCCTTTTGAATGATTTATCCCCATACGAGCCCCCAAATAACTATTGCTCTGATGTGGTATATTAAAGTATATTTAATAATATTATATATTACAATGATGGTAGTGTTAGATGTAGTGTCAGTGGTTAGTTTCGCTGGATACGTCTTTTAGTTGTCTCGTCTTATCGTCTTTTTAGTCATACCGTCCGCGACACACTCTTCGGACATACTCTCGTCGTCATACTTTGTCATACTACGTCATACTGTATCATACTGTGTTCCTACGTTCTTCTCGCGCTCTATATAGTCATTCCCATTCATTCTCTTTCATTCCAATCCTCAGTCTCTCTCACTTCAGACATTCGGCCACGCTCGGCCATCCCAATCACCCGTCTTTTCTAAACACTCTTCACTTTCTCCGAACCACATGTATTTCCTTTCATCCCCATGCATTCTCACGCTCGGTCGTCGCACAAGACCCTTTGTAAAGGATACTCGTGCCTTCCAGGAAAACTAGCGGGCCGATCGGCGCTAAATGTTTACTTCAACTCGAGTCCAACCGCGCACGTTATCTTGTTTAGGCCTACGCTCGAAGCAAGCCTAAGCGGACGCCGAAAATCCGATACTACACAATTGTTACTTTCCCTGCCATAAAACTTTACGAAACACGTTTTACTTTGAATCTCGATCCAAATTAATTTCGGTGAGGTACTTAATCATTTTCAATGCATAAATAGGATGCACATTGTTCGATTAATATTGGGAACATACATAAATGTTAGTAACAATGGCGGAAATGAACAAACATTCACCGAAACCGTTCGCCTTCGCAGATTTCGCAATATCTTGACGATTATTTATCATAATAATTAACAACCGTCGTTGGACCGTAGATTAAACCATTTTTCACAATGTTCCGGTATAAATAATGGCTATAAAGCCAACAATGTCTTGAAGTATTTGGTTAGATCGAACAAATACAATCGAAGAAACCGTGCGATAAAATAAATGAATATTTCGCTACATATCGGAATTATAGTTTGTATGTATGCAAATATATTCTGAACCCGCAATTACAAATCCCTGTAACGTGGTAATTACATGGGTTGCCATCTATTGGAGAAAGGGTTAAACTACACTTAAGGGGTGAAAACACCTGGCGGTGAAACGCTCAAGTTTGTCGAGGAATTGTTCTAATTTCCACAAATAGATGGCGCGACAAGTACAATTTACCGACATTAGAGATAAGTATTTCCATTTGTATGATATTCCCTACCGTGCGATAAAATAAATAAATACTTTTGTACAAACTTTTGTATGTTTCATCTTTCGAATAAATGTAAAATTAAACCTTCCACAGTAAATTTTATTCTTGAATTTATTAATGTTTCTAGGAAGATTTATTTCAGTATAAAGAGTGCTATAGGTGGGAAATTTGTGTACATAATAATTATTGAGTGTAAAATAATTTTTCTCTTATTAGAGGTTAATATATTAAATAAGGAAGAAGAGATAATCTTCATTATTTTAAATATAAAAATTAAAATTAAGGAAATTATTGAATATAAAATGAAATATGTTAAAAATGTATTTTTGTTAATTATTAATAAAATAACTATAATAGATGTTTGTATAACAGATGACTATCCTATAATAATTATGATTGATTTTTTTGTTTAAGCAAATGATAGGAGCAATAATTACATTAATTAGGCAAATAAAATAAACTTTATTATTAAATTTTAATATGAGTTCTATAATAATTATAGGGATTAATTTTACTAAAGTTATTATAAAGAATAGATTAATTCAATTTAATGAATAAATTAAAGAAATGAATCGAACATTTAAAGAGTACATACCAACTTTTAAGATAAGTGAAAAAAAAAAAAATTATTATAAATAAATAATTAGATTTATTTCCGATTCTGTGTAAATTATTATATATAGTAAATAGTATAAATAAAATGCTTCTGGAGACTAAAGAGATTAAAAAATATATTAAATATGTATTTAGAGTATCGGTGTCTAATTTAACTACAGATCAAACGATTTATAATAGAAATTATAAATATTATAATCATATAATCGAAACGGAGAAACGGAGAAACGGAGAAACGATGAAACGAAGGAAGAAACGGAGAAACGAAGAAAGAAACGGAGAAACGGAGAAACGAAGAAAGAAACGGAGAAATGAAGAAAGAAACGAAGAAACGAAGAAAGAAACGGAGAAACGAAGAAAGAAACTGAGAAACGAAGAAAGAAACGGAGAATCGGAGAAAGAAACGGAGAAACGAACAAAGAAACGGAGAAATGAAGAAAGAAACGGAGAAACGAAGAAAGAAACGGAGAAACGAAGAAAGAAACGGAGAATCGGAGAAGTAAATGGAGGAACGAAGGAATAAACCGGGAAACGGAGAAAGAAACGCAGAAACGAAGAAAGAAACGGAGAAACGAAAAAAGAAACGGAGAAAGGAAGAAAGAAAGGCAGAAACGGAGAAATAAATGGAGAAACGAAGAAATAAACGTAGAAACGAAGAAAGAAACTGAGAGACGAAGAAAGAAACGGAGAATCGGAGAAATAAATGGAGAAACGAAGAGATAGACCGAGAAACGGAGAAAGAAACGGAGAAACGAACAAAGAAACGGAGAAACGAAGAAAGAAACGGAGAAACGAACAAAGAAACGGAGAAACGAACAAAGAAACGGAGCAACGAAGAAAGAAACGGAGAATCGGAGAAATAAATGGAGAAACGAAGAAAGAAACGGAGCAACGAAGAAAGAAACGGAGAATCGGAGAAATAAATGGAGAAACGAAGAAAGAAACGGAGAAACGAAGAAAGAAACGGAGATACGAAGAAAGAAACGGAGAAACGAAGAAAGAAACGGAGAAACGAAGAAAGAAACGGAGAAACGAAGAAAGAAACGGAGAAACGAAGAAAGAAACGGAGAAACGAAGAAAGAAACGGAGAAACGAAGAAAGAAACGGAGAAACGAGCAAAGAAACGGAAAAACGGACAAAGAAACGGAGAAACGAAGAAAGAAACGGAGAAACGGAGAAATAAATAGAGAAACGAAGAAATAAACGGAGAAACGAAGAAAGAAACGGAGAATCGGAGAAATAAATGGAGAAACGAAGAAATAAACGGAGAAACGAAGAAAGAAACGGAGAAACGAAGTTAGAAACGGAGAAACGGAGAAAGAAACGGAGATACGAAGAGAAAAACGGAGAAACGGAGAAATAAATGGAGAAACGAAGAAATAAATGGTGAAACGAAGAAAGAAACGGAGAAACGAAGAAAGAAACGGAGAAACGAAGAAAGAAACGGAGTAACGAAGAAAGAAACGAAGAAACGAAGAAAGAAACGGAGGAATAAATGGAGAAACGAAGAAATAAACCGAGAAACGGAAAAAGAAACGGAGAAACGAAGAAAGAAACGGAGAATCGGAGAAATAAATGGAGAAACGAAGAAATAAACGGAGAAACGAAGAAAGAAACGGAGAAACGAAGTAAGAAACGGAGAAACGGAGAAAGAAACGGAGAAACGAAGAAAGAAACGGAGAAACGAAGAAATGATGAAAGAAACGGAGAAACGAAGAAAGAAACGGAGAAACGAAGAAAGAAACGGAGAAACGGAGAAACGCAGAAAGAAACGGAGAAACGAAGAAAGAAACGAAGAAACGTAGAAAGAAACGGAGAATCGGAGAAATAAATGGAGAAACGAAGGAATAAACCGAGAAACGGAGAGAGAAACGGAGAAACGAACAAAGAAACGTAGAAACGAAGAAAGAAACGGAGAAACGAAGAAAGAAACGGAGAATCGGAGAAATAAATGGAGAAACGGAGAAATAAACGGAGAAACGGAGAAATAAATGGAGAAACGAAGAAATAAATGGTGAAACGAAGAAAGAAACGGAGAAACGAAGAAAGAAACGGAGAAACGAAGAAAGAAACGGAGTAACGAAGAAAGAAACGAAGAAACAAAGAAAGAAACGGAGGAATAAATGGAGAAACGAAGAAATAAACCGAGAAACGGAAAAAGAAACGGAGAAACGAACAAAGAAACGGAGAAACGAAGAAAGAAACGGAGAAACGAACAAAGAAACGGAGAAACGAAGAAAGAAACGGAGAAACGAGCAAAGAAACGGAGAAACGGACAAAGAAACGGAGAAACGAAGAAAGAAACGGAGAAACGGAGAAATAAATGGAGAAACGAAGAAATAAACGGAGAAACGAAGAAAGAAACGGAGAATCGGAGAAATAAATGGAGAAACGAAGAAATAAACGGAGAAACGAAGAAAGAAACGGAGAAACGAAGTTAGAAACGGAGAAACGGAGAAAGAAACGGAGAAACGAAGAGAAAAACGGAGAAACGGAGAAATAAATGGAGAAACGAAGAAATAAATGGTGAAACGAAGAAAGAAACGGAGAAACGAAGAAAGAAACGGAGAAACGAAGAAAGAAACGGAGTAACGAAGAAAGAAACGAAGAAACGAAGAAAGAAACGGAGGAATAAATGGAGAAACGAAGAAATAAACCGAGAAACGGAAAAAGAAACGGAGAAACGAAGAAAGAAACGGAGAATCGGAGAAATAAATGGAGAAACGAAGAAATAAACGGAGAAACGAAGAAAGAAACGGAGAAACGAAGTAAGAAACGGAGAAACGGAGAAAGAAACGGAGAAACGAAGAAAGAAACGGAGAAACGAAGAAATGATGAAAGAAACGGAGAAACGAAGAAACAAACGGAGAAACGAAGAAAGAAACGGAGAAACGGAGAAACGAAGAAAGAAACGGAGAAACGAACAAAGAAACGAAGAAACGTAGAAAGAAACGGAGAATCGGAGAAATAAATGGAGAAACGAAGGAATAAACCGAGAAACGGAGAGAGAAACGGAGAAACGAAGAAATAAACGTAGAAACGAAGAAAGAAACGGAGAAACGAAGAAAGAAACGGAGAATCGGAGAAATAAATGGAGAAACGGAGAAATAAACGGAGAAACGGAGAAATAAATGGAGAAACGAAGAAATAAATGGTGAAACGAAGAAAGAAACGGAGAAACGAAGAAAGAAACGGAGAAACGAAGAAAGAAACGGAGTAGCGAAGAAAGAAACGAAGAAACAAAGAAAGAAACGGAGGAATAAATGGAGAAACGAAGAAATAAACCGAGAAACGGAAAAAGAAACGGAGAAACGAACAAAGAAACGGAGAAACGAAGAAAGAAACGGAGAAACGAACAAAGAAACGGAGAAACGAAGAAAGAAACGGAGAAACGAGCAAAGAAACGGAGAAACGGACAAAGAAACGGAGAAACGAAGAAAGAAACGGAGAAACGAGCAAAGAAACGGAGAAACGGACAAAGAAACGGAGAAACGAAGAAAGAAACGGAGAAACGAAGTAAGAAACGGAGAAACGGAGAAACGAAGAAAGAAACGGAGAAATGGAGAAATAAATGGAGAAACGGAGAAATAAATGGAGAAACGGAGAAATAAATGGAGAAACGGAGAAATAAATGGAGAAACGAAGAAAGAAATGGAGAAATGAAGAAAGAAACGGAGATAAGAAGAAAGAAATGGAGAAACGAAGAAACGATGAAAGAAACGGAGAAACGAAGAAAGAAACGGAGGAATAAATGGAGAAACGAAGAAATAAACCGAGAAACGGAAAAAGAAACGGAGAAACGAACAAAGAAACGGAGAAACGAAGAAAGAAACGGAGAAACGAAGAAAGAGACGGAGAAACGAAGAAAGAAACGGAGAAACGAAGAAAGAATCGGAGAAACGAAGAAAGAAACGGAGAAATGGAGAAATAAATGGAGAAACGGAGAAATAAATGGAGAAACGGAGAAATAAATGGAGAAACGAAGAAAGAAAGGGAGTAACGAAGAAAGAAACGAAGAGACGAAGAAAGAAACGGAGGAATAAATGGAGAAACGAAGAAATAAACCGAGAAACGGAAAAAGAAACGGAGAAACCAACAAAGAAACTGAGAAACAAAGAAAGAAACGGAGAAACGAACAAAGAAACGGAGAAACAAAGAAAGAAACGGAGAAACGAGCAAAGAAACGGAGAAACGGACAAAGAAACGGAGAAACGAAGAAAGAAACGGAGAAACGGAGAAATAAATGGAGAAACGAAGAAATAAACGGAGAAACGAAGAAAGAAACAGAGAATCGGAGAATTAAATGGAGAATCGAAGAAATAAACGGAGAAACGAAGAAAGAAACGGAGAAACGAAGTAAGAAACGGAGAAACGGAGAAAGAAACGGAGAAACGAACAAAGAAACGGAGAAACGGAGAAATAAATGGAGAAACGGAGAAATAAATGGAGAAACGAAGAAAGAAACGGAGAGTCGGAGAAATAAATGGAGAAACGAAGGAATAAACCGAAAAACGGAGAGAGAAACGGAGAAACGAACAAAGAAACGTAGAAACGAAGAAAGAAACGGAGAAACGAAGAAGGAAACGGAGAAGCGATGAAAGAAACGGAGAAACGAAGAAAGAAACGTAGAAACGAAGAAAGAAACGGAGAAACGAAGAAAGAAACGAAGAAACGAAGAAAGAAACGGAGAAACGAAGAAAGAAACGGAGAAACGTAGAAAGGAACTGAGAAACGAAGAAAGAAACGGAGAAACGTAGAAAGGAACTGAGAAACGAAGAAAGAAACGGAGAAGCGGAGAAATAAATGGAGAAACGAAGAAATAGACCGAGAAACGGTGAAATAAACGGAGAAACGAATGAGGAAACGGAGAAACGAAGAAAGAAACGGAGATACGAAGAAAGAAACGGAGAAACGTAGAAAGAAACGGAGATACGAACAAAGAAACGGAGAAACGAACAAAGAAACGGAGAAACGAACAATGAAACGGAGGAACGGCGATATAAATGGAGAAACGAAGAAATAAACGGAGAAACGAAGAAAGAAACGGAGAAACGAAGAAAGAAACGGAGAAACGAAGAAAGAAACGGAGAAATAAATGGAGAAGCGAAGAAATAAACCGACAAACGGAAAAAGAAACGGAGAAACGAACAAAGAAACGGAGAAACGAAGAAAGAAACGGAGAAACGGAGAAATAAATGTACAAGCGAAGAAATAAACGGAGAAACGAAGAAAGAAACGGAGAAACTGAGAAATAAATGGAGAAACGAAGAAATAAACGGAGAAACGAAGAACGAAACGGAAAAACGAAGAAAGAAACGGAGAAGCGAAGAAAGAAACGGAGAAATGAAGAAAGAAACGGAGAAACGAAGAAATAAACGGAGAAACGAAGAAAGAAACGGAGAAACGAAGAAAGAAACGGAGAAACGAAGAAAGAAACGGAGAAACGAAGAAAGAAACGGAGAAGCGAACAAAGAAACGGAGAAACGGAGAAATAAATGGAGAAACGAAGAAATAAACGGAGAAACGAAGAAAGAAACGGAGAAACAAAGAAAGAAACGGAGAAACGTACAAAGAAACGGAGAAACGAACAAAGAAACGGAGAAACGAACAAAGAAACGGAGAAACGAACGAAGAATCGGAAAAACGAAGAAAGAAACGCAGAAACGAAGGAAGAAACGGAGAAACGAAGAAAGAATCGGAGAGACGAAGAAAGAAACGCAGAAACGAAGAAAGAAACGGAGAAACGAAGAAAGAAACGGAGAAACGAAGAAAGAAACGGAGAAACGAAGAAAGAAACTGAGAAACGGAGAAATAAATGGAGAAACGAAGAAATAAATGGAGAAACGAAGAAAGAAACGGAGAAACGAACAAAGAATCGGAGAAACGAAGGAAGAAACGGAGAAACGAAGAAAGAAACGGAGAAACGAAGAAAGACACGGAGAAACGAAGAAAGAACCTGAGTAACGAAGAAAGAAACGGAGAAACGGAGAAATAAATGGAGAAACGAAGAAATAAATGGAGAAACGAAGAAATAAACGGAGAAACGAGGAAAGAAACGGAGAAACGAAGAGAGAAACGGAGAAACGAAGGAAGAAACGGAGCAACGAAGAAAGAAACGGAGAAACGAAGAAAGAAACGGAGAAACGAAGAAAGAAACTGAGAAACGAAGAAAGAAACGGAGAATCGGAGAAATAAACGGAGAATCGGAGAAATAAACGGAGAAACGAAGAAAGAAACGGAGAAACGAAGAAAGAAACGGAGAAACGAAGAAAGAAACGGAGAAACGAAGAAAGATACGCACAAACGGTGAAATAAATGGAGAAACGAAGAAGTAAATGGAGAATCGAACAAGCAAACGGAGAAACGAAGAAAGAAACGGAGAAACGAAGAAGGAAATGAAGAAACGATGAAAGAAACGAAGAAACGAAGAAAGAAACGGAGAAACGAACAAAGAAACGGAGAAACGAACAAAGAAACGGAGAAACGGAGAAATAAATGGAAAAACGAAGAAATAAACGGAGAAACGAAGAAAGAAACGGAGAAACAAAGAAAGAAACGGAGAAACGAACAAAGAAACGGAGAAACGAAGAAAGAAACGGAGAAACGGAGAAATAAATGGAGAAACGAAGAAATAAACGGAGAAACGAAGAAAGAAACAGAGAATCGGAGAATTAAATGGAGAATCGAAGAAATAAACGGAGAAACGAAGAAAGAAACGGAGAAACGAAGTAAGAAACGGAGAAACGGAGAAAGAAACGGAGAAACGAACAAAGAAACGGAGAAACGGAGAAATAAATGGAGAAACGGAGAAATAAATGGAGAAACGAAGAAAGAAACGGAGAGTCGGAGAAATAAATGGAGAAACGAAGGAATAAACCGAAAAACGGAGAGAGAAACGGAGAAACGAACAAAGAAACGTAGAAACGAAGAAAGAAACGGAGAAACGAACAAAGAAACGAAGAAACGTAGAAAGAAACGGAGAATCGGAGAAATAAATGGAGAAACGAAGGAATAAACCGAGAAACGGAGAGAGAAACGGAGAAACGAAGAAATAAACGTAGAAACGAAGAAAGAAACGGAGAAACGCAGAAAGAAACGGAGAATCGGAGAAATAAATGGAGAAACGGAGAAATAAACGGAGAAACGGAGAAATAAATGGAGAAACGAAGAAATAAATGGTGAAACGAAGAAAGAAACGGAGAAACGAAGAAAGAAACGGAGAAACGAAGAAAGAAACGGAGTAGCGAAGAAAGAAACGAAGAAACAAAGAAAGAAACGGAGGAATAAATGGAGAAACGAAGAAATAAACCGAGAAACGGAAAAAGAAACGGAGAAACGAACAAAGAAACGGAGAAACGAAGAAAGAAACGGAGAAACGAACAAAGAAACGGAGAAACGAAGAAAGAAACGGAGAAACGAGCAAAGAAACGGAGAAACGGACAAAGAAACGGAGAAACGAAGAAAGAAACGGAGAAACGGAGAAATAAATGGAGAAACGAAGAAATAAACGGAGAAACGAAGAAAGAAACGGAGAATCGGAGAAATAAATGGAGAAACGAAGAAATAAACGGAGAAACGAAGAAAGAAACGGAGAAACGAAGTAAGAAACGGAGAAACGGAGAAAGAAACGGAGAAACGAAGAAAGAAACGGAGAAATGGAGAAATAAATGGAGAAACGGAGAAATAAATGGAGAAACGGAGAAATAAATGGAGAAACGGAGAAATAAATGGAGAAACGAAGAAAGAAATGGAGAAATGAAGAAAGAAACGGAGATAAGAAGAAAGAAATGGAGAAACGAAGAAACGATGAAAGAAACGGAGAAACGAAGAAAGAAACGGAGGAATAAATGGAGAAACGAAGAAATAAACCGAGAAACGGAAAAAGAAACGGAGAAACGAACAAAGAAACGGAGAAACGAAGAAAGAAACGGAGAAACGAAGAAAGAGACGGAGAAACGAAGAAAGAAACGGAGAAACGAAGAAAGAATCGGAGAAACGAAGAAAGAAACGGAGAAATGGAGAAATAAATGGAGAAACGGAGAAATAAATGGAGAAACGGAGAAATAAATGGAGAAACGAAGAAAGAAAGGGAGTAACGAAGAAAGAAACGAAGAGACGAAGAAAGAAACGGAGGAATAAATGGAGAAACGAAATAATAAACCGAGAAACGGAAAAAGAAACGGAGAAACCAACAAAGAAACTGAGAAACAAAGAAAGAAACGGAGAAACGAACAAAGAAACGGAGAAACGAAGAAAGAAACGGAGAAACGAGCAAAGAAACGGAGAAACGGACAAAGAAACGGAGAAACGAAGAAAGAAACGGAGAAACGGAGAAATAAATGGAGAAACGAAGAAATAAACGGAGAAACGAAGAAAGAAACAGAGAATCGGAGAATTAAATGGAGAATCGAAGAAATAAACGGAGAAACGAAGAAAGAAACGGAGAAACGAAGTAAGAAACGGAGAAACGGAGAAAGAAACGGAGAAACGAACAAAGAAACGGAGAAACGGAGAAATAAATGGAGAAACGGAGAAATAAATGGAGAAACGAAGAAAGAAACGGAGAGTCGGAGAAATAAATGGAGAAACGAAGGAATAAACCGAAAAACGGAGAGAGAAACGGAGAAACGAACAAAGAAACGTAGAAACGAAGAAAGAAACGGAGAAACGAAGAAGGAAACGGAGAAGCGATGAAAGAAACGGAGAAACGAAGAAAGAAACGTAGAAACGAAGAAAGAAACGGAGAAACGAAGAAAGAAACGAAGAAACGAAGAAAGAAACGGAGAAACGAAGAAAGAAACGGAGAAACGTAGAAAGGAACTGAGAAACGAAGAAAGAAACGGAGAAGCGGAGAAATAAATGGAGAAACGAAGAAATAGACCGAGAAACGGTGAAATAAACGGAGAAACGAATGAGGAAACGGAGAAACGAAGAAAGAAACGGAGATACGAAGAAAGAAACGGAGAAACGTAGAAAGAAACGGAGATACGAACAAAGAAACGGAGAAACGAACAAAGAAACGGAGAAACGAACAATGAAACGGAGGAACGGCGATATAAATGGAGAAACGAAGAAATAAACGGAGAAACGAAGAAAGAAACGGAGAAACGAAGAAAGAAACGGAGAAACGAAGAAAGAAACGGAGAAATAAATGGAGAAGCGAAGAAATAAACCGACAAACGGAAAAAGAAACGGAGAAACGAACAAAGAAACGGAGAAACGAAGAAAGAAACGGAGAAACGGAGAAATAAATGTACAAGCGAAGAAATAAACGGAGAAACGAAGAAAGAAACGGAGAAACTGAGAAATAAATGGAGAAACGAAGAAATAAACGGAGAAACGAAGAACGAAACGGAAAAACGAAGAAAGAAACGGAGAAGCGAAGAAAGAAACGGAGAAATGAAGAAAGAAACGGAGAAACGAAGAAATAAACGGAGAAACGAAGAAAGAAACGGAGAAACGAAGAAAGAAACGGAGAAACGAAGAAAGAAACGGAGAAACGAAGAAAGAAACGGAGAAGCGAACAAAGAAACGGAGAAACGGAGAAATAAATGGAGAAACGAAGAAATAAACGGAGAAACGAAGAAAGAAACGGAGAAACAAAGAAAGAAACGGAGAAACGTACAAAGAAACGGAGAAACGAACAAAGAAACGGAGAAACGAACAAAGAAACGGAGAAACGAACGAAGAATCGGAAAAACGAAGAAAGAAACGCAGAAACGAAGGAAGAAACGGAGAAACGAAGAAAGAATCGGAGAGACGAAGAAAGAAACGCAGAAACGAAGAAAGAAACGGAGAAACGAAGAAAGAAACGGAGAAACGAAGAAAGAAACGGAGAAACGAAGAAAGAAACTGAGAAACGGAGAAATAAATGGAGAAACGAAGAAATAAATGGAGAAACGAAGAAAGAAACGGAGAAACGAACAAAGAATCGGAGAAACGAAGGAAGAAACGGAGAAACGAAGAAAGAAACGGAGAAACGAAGAAAGACACGGAGAAACGAAGAAAGAACCTGAGTAACGAAGAAAGAAACGGAGAAACGGAGAAATAAATGGAGAAACGAAGAAATAAATGGAGAAACGAAGAAATAAACGGAGAAACGAGGAAAGAAACGGAGAAACGAAGAGAGAAACGGAGAAACGAAGGAAGAAACGGAGCAACGAAGAAAGAAACGGAGAAACGAAGAAAGAAACGGAGAAACGAAGAAAGAAACTGAGAAACGAAGAAAGAAACGGAGAATCGGAGAAATAAACGGAGAATCGGAGAAATAAACGGAGAAACGAAGAAAGAAACGGAGAAACGAAGAAAGAAACGGAGAAACGAAGAAAGAAACGGAGAAACGAAGAAAGATACGCAGAAACGGTGAAATAAATGGAGAAACGAAGAAGTAAATGGAGAATCGAACAAGCAAACGGAGAAACGAAGAAAGAAACGGAGAAACGAAGAAGGAAATGAAGAAACGATGAAAGAAACGAAGAAACGAAGAAAGAAACGGAGAAACGAACAAAGAAACGGAGAAACGAACAAAGAAACGGAGAAACGGAGAAATAAATGGAAAAACGAAGAAATAAACGGAGAAACGAAGAAAGAAACGGAGAAACAAAGAAAGAAACGGAGAAACGAACAAAGAAACGGAGAAACGAACAAAGAAACGGAGAAACGAACAAAGAAACGGAGAAACGAAGAAAGAAACGGAGAAACGGAGAAATAAATGGGGATACGAAGAAATAAACGGAGAAACGAAGAACGAAACGGTGAAACGAAGAAAGAAACGGAGAAACGAAGAAAGAAACGGAGAAATGAAGAAAGAAACGGAGAATCGAAGAAAGAAACGGAGAAACGGAGAAACGAAGAAGTAAACCGAGAAACGGAGAAAGAAACGGAGAAGCGAACAAAGAAACGGAGATACGAAGAAAGAAATGGAGAAACGTACAAAGAAACGGAGAAACGAAGAAAGAAATGGAGAAACGAACAATGAAACGGAGAAATGAACAAAGAAACGGAGAAACGAAGAAACAAACGGAGAAACGGAGAAATAAATGGAGAAACGAAGAAATAGACGGTGAAACGAGGAAAGAAACGGAGAAACGAAGAAAGAAACGGAGTAACGAAGAATGAAACGGAGGAACGGCGATATAAATGGAGAAACGAAGAAATAAACGGAGAAACTAAGAAAGAAACGGAGAAACGAAGAAAGAAACGGAGAAACGAAGAAAGAAACGGAGAAATAAATGGAGAAGCGAAGAAATAAACCGACAAACGGAAAAAGAAACGGAGAAACGAACAAAGAAACGGAGAAACGAAGAAAGAAACGGAGAAACGGAGAAATAAATGTACAAGCGAAGAAATAAACGGAGAAACGAAGAAAGAAACGGAGAAACTGAGAAATAAATGGAGAAACGAAGAAATAAACGGAGAAACGAAGAACGAAACGGAAAAACGAAGAAAGAAACGGAGAAGCGAAGAAAGAAACGGAGAAATGAAGAAAGAAACGGAGAAACGAAGAAATAAACGGAGAAACGAAGAAAGAAACGGAGAAACGAAGAAAGAAACGGAGAAACGAAGAAAGAAACGGAGAAACGAAGAAAGAAACGGAGAAGCGAACAAAGAAACGGAGAAACGGAGAAATAAATGGAGAAACGAAGAAATAAACGGAGAAACGAAGAAAGAAACGGAGAAACAAAGAAAGAAACGGAGAAACGTACAAAGAAACGGAGAAACGAACAAAGAAACGGAGAAACGAACAAAGAAACGGAGAAACGAACGAAGAATCGGAAAAACGAAGAAAGAAACGCAGAAACGAAGGAAGAAACGGAGAAACGAAGAAAGAATCGGAGAGACGAAGAAAGAAACGCAGAAACGAAGAAAGAAACGGAGAAACGAAGAAAGAAACGGAGAAACGAAGAAAGAAACGGAGAAACGAAGAAAGAAACTGAGAAACGGAGAAATAAATGGAGAAACGAAGAAATAAATGGAGAAACGAAGAAAGAAACGGAGAAACGAACAAAGAATCGGAGAAACGAAGGAAGAAACGGAGAAACGAAGAAAGAAACGGAGAAACGAAGAAAGACACGGAGAAACGAAGAAAGAACCTGAGTAACGAAGAAAGAAACGGAGAAGCGGAGAAATAAATGGAGAAACGAAGAAATAAATGGAGAAACGAAGAAATAAACGGAGAAACGAGGAAAGAAACGGAGAAACGAAGAGAGAAACGGAGAAACGAAGGAAGAAACGGAGCAACGAAGAAAGAAACGGAGAAACGAAGAAAGAAACGGAGAAACGAAGAAAGAAACTGAGAAACGAAGAAAGAAACGGAGAATCGGAGAAATAAACGGAGAATCGGAGAAATAAACGGAGAAACGAAGAAAGAAACGGAGAAACGAAGAAAGAAACGGAGAAACGAAGAAAGAAACGGAGAAACGAAGAAAGATACGCAGAAACGGTGAAATAAATGGAGAAACGAAGAAGTAAATGGAGAATCGAACAAGCAAACGGAGAAACGAAGAAAGAAACGGAGAAACGAAGAAGGAAATGAAGAAACGATGAAAGAAACGAAGAAACGAAGAAAGAAACGGAGAAACGAACAAAGAAACGGAGAAAGGAACAAAGAAACGGAGAAACGGAGAAATAAATGGAAAAACGAAGAAATAAACGGAGAAACGAAGAAAGAAACGGAGAAACAAAGAAAGAAACGGAGAAACGAACAAAGAAACGGAGAAACGAACAAAGAAACGGAGAAACGAACAAAGAAACGGAGAAACGAAGAAAGAAACGGAGAAACGGAGAAATAAATGGGGATACGAAGAAATAAACGGAGAAACGAAGAACGAAACGGTGAAACGAAGAAAGAAACGGAGAAACGAAGAAAGAAACGGAGAAATGAAGAAAGAAACGGAGAATCGAAGAAAGAAACGGAGAAACGGAGAAACGAAGAAGTAAACCGAGAAACGGAGAAAGAAACGGAGAAGCGAACAAAGAAACGGAGATACGAAGAAAGAAATGGAGAAACGTACAAAGAAACGGAGAAACGAAGAAAGAAATGGAGAAACGAACAATGAAACGGAGAAATGAACAAAGAAACGGAGAAACGAAGAAACAAACGGAGAAACGGAGAAATAAATGGAGAAACGAAGAAATAGACGGTGAAACGAGGAAAGAAACGGAGAAACGAAGAAAGAAACGGAGTAACGAAGAATGAAACGATGAAACGCAGAAAGAAACGGAGAAACGAACAAAGAAACGGGGAAACGAAGAAAGAAACGGAGAAATGAAGAAAGGAACGGAGAAACGGAGAAAGAAACGGAGAAACGAACAAAGAAATGGAGAAACGAAGAAAGATACGGAGAAACGGTGAAATAAATGGAGAAACGAAGAAATAAATGGAGAAACGAACAAGCAAACGGAGAAACGAAGAAAGAAACGGAGAAACGAAGAAAGAAATGAAGAAACGAAGAAAGAAACGAAGAAACGAAGAAAGAATCGGAGAAACGAACAAAGAATCGGAGAAACGAAGGAAGAAACGGAGAGACGAAGAAAGAAACGGAGAAACGAAGAAAGAAACGGAGAAACGAAGAAAGAACCGGAGTAACGAAGAAAGAAACGGAGAAACGGAGAAATAAATGGAGAAACGAAGAAATAAATGGAGAAACGAAGAAATAAACGGAGAAACGAAGAAAGAAACGGAGAATCGGAGAAATAAATGGAGAAACGAAGAAATAAACGGAGAAACGAAGAAAGAAACGCAGAAACAAACAAAGAAACGGAGAAACGAAGAGAGAAACGGAGAAACGAAGGAAGAAACGGAGTAACGAAGAAAGAAATGAAGAAACGAAGAAAGAAACGGAGAAACGAAGAAATAAAGGGAGAATCGAAGAAACAAACTGAGAAACGAAGAAAGAAACGGAGAAACGAAGAAAGAAACGAAGAAACGGAGAAAGAAACGGAGGAATAAATGGAGAAACGAAGAAATAAACCGAGAAACGGAAAAAGAAACGGAGAAACGAACAAAGAAACGGAGAAACGAAGAAAGAAATGAAGAAACGAAGAAAGAAACGAAGAAACGAAGAAAGAATCGGAGAAACGAACAAGGAATCGGAGAAACGAAGGAAGAAACGGAGAAACGAAGAAAGAAATGAAGAAACAAAGAAAGAAACGGAGAAATTAATGGAGAAACAAAGAAATAAACCGAGAAACGGAAAAGGAAACGGAGAAACGAACAAAGAAACGTAGAAACGAAGGAAGAAACGGACAAACGAAGAAAGAAACGGACAAACGAAGAAAGAAACTGAGAAACGAAGAAAGAAACGGAGAAACGAAGAAAAAAACGGAGAAACGAAGAAAGAAACGGAGTAACGAAGAAAGATACGAAGAAACGAAGAAAGAATCGGAGAATCGAAGGAAGAAACGGAGTAACGATGAAAGGAACGAAGAAACGATGAAAGAAACGGAGAATCGGAGAAATAAATGGAGAAACGAAGAAATAAACGGAGAAACGAAGAAAGAAACGCAGAAACAAACAAAGAAACGGAGAAACGAAGAAAGAAACGGAGAAACGGAGAAATAAATGGAGAAACGAAGAAATAAACGGAGAAACGAAGATAGAAACGGAGAAACGAACAAAGAATCAGAGAAACGAAGGAAGAAACGTAGAAACGAAGAAAGAAACGAAGAAACGAAGAAAGAAACGGAGAATCGGAGGAAGAAATGGAGTAACGATGAAAGACGAAGAAACGAAGAAAGAAACGGAGAATCGGAGAAATAAATGGAGAAACGAAGGAATAAACCGAGAAACGGAGAAACGGAGAAACGATGAAACGAAGGAAGAAACGGAGAAACGAAGAAGGAAACGGAGAAATGAAGAAAGAAACGAAGAAACGAAGAAAGAAACGGAGAAACGAAGAAAGAAACGGAGAAACGGACAAATAAATGGAGAAACGAAGAAATAAACGGCGAAACGAAGAAAGAAACGGAGAAACGAAGAAATAAACGGAGAATCGAAGAAACAAACGGAGAAACAAACAAAGAAACGGAGAAACGAAGAAAGAAACGGAAAAACGAAGAAATAAATGGAGAAACGAAGAAATAAACGGAGAAACGAAGAAAGAAACGGAGAAACGAAGAGAGAAACGGAGAAACGAAGGAAGAAACGGAGAAACGAAGAAAGAAACGGAGAAACGAAGAAAGAAACGGAGAAACGAAGAAAGAAACGGAGAAACGAAGAAAGAAACTGAGAAACGAACAAAGAATCGGAGAAACGAAGAAACAAACGGAGAAACGGAGAAATAAATGGAGAAACGAAGAAATAAACGGAGAAACGAAGAACGAAACGGCGAAACGAAGAAAGAAACGGAGAAACGAACAAAGAAACGGGGAAACGAAGAAAGAAACGGAGAAACGAAGAAAGAAACGGAGAAACGGAGAAAGAAACGGAGAAACGAACAAAGAAATGGAGAAACGAAGAAAGATACGGAGAAACGGTGAAATAAATGGAGAAACGAAGAAATAAATGGAGAAACGAACAAGCAAACGGAGAAACGAAGAAAGAAACGGAGAAACGAAGAAAGAAATGAAGAAACGAAGAAAGAAACGAAGAAACTAAGAAAGAATCGGAGAAACGAACAAAGAATCGGAGAAACGAAGGAAGAAGCGGAGAGACGAAGAAAGAAACGGAGAAACGAAGAAAGAAACGGAGAAACGAAGAAAGAACCGGAGTAACGAAGAAAGAAACGGAGAAACGGAGAAATAAATGGAGAAACGAAGAAATAAATGGAGAAACGAAGAAATAAACGGAGAAACGAAGAAAGAAACGGAGAAACGAAGAGAGAAACGGAGAAACGAAGGAAGAAACGGAGTAACGAAGAAAGAAATGAAGAAACGAAGAAAGAAACGGAGAAACGAAGAAATAAAGGGAGAATCGAAGAAACAAACTGAGAAACGAAGAAAGAAACGGAGAAACGAAGAAAGAAACGAAGAAACGGAGAAAGAAACGGAGGAAAAAATGGAGAAACGAAGAAATAAACCGAGAAACGGAAAAAGAAACGGAGAAACGAACAAAGAAACGGAGAAACGAAGAAAGAAATGAAGAAACGAAGAAAGAAACGAAGAAACGAAGAAAGAATCGGAGAAACGAACAAGGAATCGGAGAAACGAAGGAAGAAACGGAGAAACGAAGAAAGAAATGAAGAAACAAAGAAAGAAACGGAGAAATTAATGGAGAAACGAAGAAATAAACCGAGAAACGGAAAAGGAAACGGAGAAACGAACAAAGAAACGTAGAAACGAAGGAAGAAACGGACAAACGAAGAAAGAAACGGACAAACGAAGAAAGAAACTGAGAAACGAAGAAAGAAACGGAGAAACGAAGAAAGAAACGGAGAAAGAAACGGAGTAACGGATAAAGAAACGGAGAAACGAAGAAAGAAACGGAGAAACGAAGAAAGAAACGGACAAACGAAGAAAGAAACTGAGAAACGAAGAAAGAAACGGAGAAACGAAGAAAGAAACGGAGAAAGAAACGGAGTAACGGATAAAGAAACGGAGAAACGAAGAAAGAAACGGAGAAACGAAGAAAGAAACGGAGAAACGAAGAAAGAAACTGAGAAACGAACAAAGAATCGGAGAAACGAAGAAACAAACGGAGAAACGGAGAAATAAATGGAGAAACGAAGAAATAAACGGAGAAACGAAGAACGAAACGGCGAAACGAAGAAAGAAACGGAGAAGCGAAGAAAGAAACGGAGAAATGAAGAAAGAAACGGAGAATCGAAGAAAGAAACGGAGAAACGGAAAAATAAATGGAGAAACGAAGAAATAAACGGCGAAACGAAGAAAGAAACGGAGAAACGAAGAAATAAACGGAGAATCGAAGAAAGAAACGGAGAAAAGGAGAAATAAATGGAGAAACGAAGAAATAAACGGAGAAACGAAGAAAAAAACGGAGAAACAAACAAAGAAACGGAGAAACGAAGAAAGAAACGGAAAAACGGAGAAAGAAACGGAGAAATAAATGGAGAAACGAAGAAAGAACCGGAGAAACGGAGAAAGAAACGGAGAAATGAAGAAAGAAACGAAGAAACGAAGAAAGACACGAAGAAATAAATGGAGAAACGAAGAAATAAACCGAGAAACGGAAAAAGAAACGGAGAAACGGACAAAGAAACAGAGTAACGAAGAAAGAAACGGAGAAACGTAGAAAGAAACGGAGAAACGATCAAAGAAACGGAGAAACGAAGAAAGACACGGAGCAACGGAGAAATAAATGGAGAAACGAAGAAATTAACGGAGAAACGAAGAAATAAACGGAGAAACGGATAAAGAAACGGAGAAACGAAGAAAGAAACGGAGAAACGAAGAAAGAAACGGAGAAACGAAGAAAGAAACGGAGAAACGAAGAAAGAAACGGAGATACGAAGAAAGAAACGGAGAAACGAACAAAGAAACGGAGAAACGGAGAAATAAATGGAGAAACGAAGAAATAAATGGAGAAACGAAGAAATAAACGGAGAAACGAAGAAAGAAACGGAGAAACGAAGAGAGAAACGGAGAAACGAAGGAAGAAACGGAGAAACGAAGAAAGAAACGGAGAAACGAAGAAAGAAACGGAGAAACGAAGAAAGAAACGGAGAAACGAAGAAAGAAACTGAGAAACGAAGACAGAAACGGAGAATCGGAGAAATAAATGGAGAAACGAAGAAATAGACCGAGAAACGGAGAAAGAAACGGAGAAACGAACAAAGAGACGGAGAAACGAAGAAAGAAACGGAGAAACGAAGAAAGAAACTGAGAAACGAAGAAAGAAACGGAGATACGAAGAAAGAAACGGAGAAACGAACAAAGAAACGGAGAAACGGAGAAATAATTGGAGAAACGAAGAAATAAACGGAGAAACGAACAAAGAAACGGAGAAACGAAGAAAGAAACGGAGAAACGGAGAAATAAATGGAGAAACGAAGAAATAAACGGAGAAACGAACAAAGAAACGGAGAATCGGAAAAATAAATGGAGAAACGGCGAAATATACGGAGAAACGGAGAAATAAATGGAGAAACGAAGAAATAAACCGAGAAACGAACAAAGAAACGGAGAAACGAAGAGAGAAACGGAGAAACGAAGAAAGAAACGGAGAAACGAAGAAAGAAACGGAGAAACGAAGAAAGAAACGGAGAAACGAAGAAAGAAACTGAGAAACGAAGAAAGAAACGGAGAAACGAAGAAAGAAACGGAGAAACGAAGAAAGAAACGGAGAAACGGAGAAATAAATGGAGAAACGAAGAATTAAACCGAGAAACGAAGACAGAAACGGAGAAACGAAGGAAGAAACGTAGAAACGAAGAAAGAAACGAAGAAACGAAGAAAGAAACGGAGAATCGGAGGAAGAAATGGAGTAACGATGAAAGACGAAGAAACGAAGAAAGAAACGGAGAATCGGAGAAATAAATGGAGAAACGAAGGAATAAACCGAGAAACGGAGAAACGGAGAAACGATGAAACGAAGGAAGAAACGGAGAAACGAAGAACGAAACGGAGAAATGAAGAAAGAAACGAAGAAACGAAGAAAGAAACGGAGAAACGAAGAAAGAAACGGAGAAACGGACAAATAAATGGAGAAACGAAGAAATAAACGGCGAAACGAAGAAAGAAACGGAGAAACGAAGAAATAAACGGAGAATCGAAGAAACAAACGGAGAAGCAAACAAAGAAACGGAGAAACGAAGAAAGAAACGGAAAAACGGAGAAAGAAACGGAGAAACGGAGAAATAAATGGAGAAACGAAGGAAGAACCGGAGAAACGGAGAAAGAAACGGAGAAACGAAGAAAGAAACGAAGAAACGAAGAAAGAAACGAAGAAATGAATGGAGAAACGAAGAAATAAACCGAGAAATGGGAAAAGAAACGTAGAAACGGACAAAGAAACAGAGTAACGAAAAAGAAACGGAGAAACGTAGAAAGATACGGAGAAACGATCAAAGAAAAGGAGAAACGAAGAAAGACACGGAGGAACGGAGAAATAAATGGAGAAACGAAGAAATTAACGGAGAAACGAAGAAATAAACGGAGAAACGGATAAAGAAACGGAGAAACGAAGAAAGAAACGGAGAAACGAACAAAGAAACGGAGAAACGGAGAAATAAATGGAGAAACGAAGAAATAAATGGAGAAACGAAGAAATAAACGGAGAAACGAAGAAAGAAACGGAGAAACGAAGAGAGAAACGGAGAAACGAAGGAAGAAACGGACAAACGAAGAAAGAAACGGAGAAACGAAGAAAGAAACGGAGAAACGAAGAAAGAAACGGAGAAACGAAGAAAGATACTGAGAAACGAACAAAGAATCGGAGAAACGAAGAAACAAACGGAGAAACGGAGAAATAAATGGAGAAACGAAGAAATAAACGGAGAAACGAAGAACGAAACGGCGAAACGAAGAAAGAAACGGAGAAACGAACAAAGAAACGGAGATACGAAGAAAGAAACGGAGAAACGAACAAAGAAACGGAGAAACGGAGAAATAAATGGAGAAACGAAGAAATAAATGGAGAAACGAAGAAAGAAACGGAGAAACGGAGAAAGAAACGGAGAAACGAACAAAGAAATGGAGAAACGAAGAAAGATACGGAGAAACGGTGAAATAAATGGAGAAACGAAGAAATAAATGGAGAAACGAAGAAAGAAACGGAGAAACGGAGAAAGAAACGGAGAAACGAACAAAGAAATGGAGAAACGAAGAAAGATACGGAGAAACGGTGAAATAAATGGAGAAACGAAGAAATAAATGGAGAAACGAACAAGCAAACGGAGAAACGAAGAAAGAAACGGAGAAACGAAGAAAGAAATGAAGAAACGAAGAAAGAAACGAAGAAACTAAGAAAGAATCGGAGAAACGAACAAAGAATCGGAGAAACGAAGGAAGAAACGGAGAGACGAAGAAAGAAACGGAGAAACGAAGAAAGAAACGGAGAAACGAAGAAAGAACCGGAGTAACGAAGAAAGAAACGGAGAAACGGAGAAATAAATGGAGAAACGAAGAAATAAATGGAGAAACGAAGAAATAAACGGAGAAACGAAGAAAGAAACGGAGAAACGAAGAGAGAAACGGAGAAACGAAGGAAGAAACGGAGTAACGAAGAAAGAAATGAAGAAACGAAGAAAGAAACGGAGAAACGAAGAAATAAAGGGAGAATCGAAGAAACAAACTGAGAAACGAAGAAAGAAACGGAGAAACGAAGAAAGAAACGAAGAAACGGAGAAAGAAACGGAGGAATAAATGGAGAAACGAAGAAATAAACCGAGAAACGGAAAAAGAAACGGAGAAACGAACAAAGAAACGGAGAAACGAAGAAAGAAATGAAGAAACGAAGAAAGAAACGAAGAAACGAAGAAAGAATCGGAGAAACGAACAAGGAATCGGAGAAACGAAGGAAGAAACGGAGAAACGAAGAAAGAAATGAAGAAACAAAGAAAGAAACGGAGAAATTAATGGAGAAACGAAGAAATAAACCGAGAAACGGAAAAGGAAACGGAGAAACGAACAAAGAAACGTAGAAACGAAGGAAGAAACGGACAAACGAAGAAAGAAACGGACAAACGAAGAAAGAAACTGAGAAACGAAGAAAGAAACGGAGAAACGAAGAAAGAAACGGAGAAAGAAACGGAGTAACGGATAAAGAAACGGAGAAACGAAGAAAGAAACGGAGAAACGAAGAAAGAAACGGAGAAACGAAGAAAGAAACTGAGAAACGAACAAAGAATCGGAGAAACGAAGAAACAAACGGAGAAACGGAGAAATAATTGGAGAAACGAAGAAATAAACGGAGAAACGAACAAAGAAACGTAGAAACGAAGGAAGAAACGGACAAACGAAGAAAGAAACGGACAAACGAAGAAAGAAACTGAGAAACGAAGAAAGAAACGGAGAAACGAAGAAAGAAACGGAGAAAGAAACGGAGTAACGGATAAAGAAACGGAGAAACGAAGAAATAAACGGAGAAACGAAGAAAGAACCGGAGAAACAAAGAAAGAAACGGAGAAACGAACAAAGAAACGTTTCTCCGTTTCTCGGTTTCTCCGTTTCTCCGTTTCTCCGTTTCTCCGTTTCTCCGTTTCTCCGTTTCTCCGTTTCTCCGTTTCTCCGTTTCTCCGTTTCTCCGTTTCTCCGTTTCTCCGTTTCTCCGTTTCTCCGTTTCTCCGTTTCTCCGTTTCTCCGTTTCTCCGTTTCTCCGTTTCTCCGTTTCTCCGTTTCTCCGTTTCTCCGTTTCTCCGTTTCTCCGTTTCTCGGTTTCTCCGTTTCTCCGTTTCTCCGTTTCTCCGTTTCTCCGTTTCTCCGTTTCTCCGTTTCTCCGTTTCTCCGTTTCTCCGTTTCTCCGTTTCTCCGTTTCTCCGTTTCTCCGTTTCTCCGTTTCTCCGTTTCTCCGTTTCTCCGTTTCTCCGTTTCTCCGTTTCTCCGTTTCTCCGTTTCTCCGTTTCTCCGTTTCTCCGTTTCTCCGTTTCTCCGTTTCTCCGTTTCTCCGTTTCTCCGTTTCTCCGTTTCTCCGTTCCTCCGTTTCTCCGGTTCTCCGTATCTCGGTTTCTCTGTTTCTCGGTTTCTCTGTTTCTCGGTTTCTCTGTTTCTCCGTTTCTCCGTTTGTCGGTTTCTCAGTTTCTCCGTTTCTCCGTTTCTCCGTTTCACCGTTTCTTTGTTCGTTCCTCCGTTTCTTTCTCCGTTTCTCCGTTTATTTCTTCGTTCCTCCGTTTCTTTCTCCGTTTCTCCGTTTATTTCTTCATTTCTCCATTTATTTCTTCGTTTCTCCGTTTCTTTGTTCGTTTCTCCGTTTCTTTGTTCGTTTCTCCGTTTCTTTCTTCGTTTCTCCGTTTCTTTCTTCGTTTCTCCGTTTCTCTCTTCGATTTTCCGTTTCTTTCTTCGTTTCTCCATTTCTTTCTTTTATTCTTCATTCCGTTCTTCGTTTCTCGGTTTCTTTCTTCGTTTCTTCGTGTCGTTCTTCGCTTCTCCGTTTCTTCCTTCGTTTCTCCGTTTCTCCGTTTCTCCGTTTCTCCGTTTCTCTGTTTCGCCGTTTCTCCGTTTCTCCGTTTCTCCGTTTCTCCGTTTCTCCGTTTCTCTGTTTCTCCGTTTCTCCGTTTCTCCGTTTCTCCGTTTCTCCGTTTCTCCGTTTCTCCGTTTCTCCGTTACTCCGTTTCTCCGTTTCTTCGTTTCTCCGTTTCTCCGTTTCTCCGTTTCTCCGTTTCTCCGTTTCTCCGTTTCTCCGTTTCTCCGTTTCTCCGTTTCTCCGTTTCTCCGTTCCTCCGTTTCGCCGTTCCTCCGTTTCTCCGGTGCTCCGTTTCTCGGTTTCTCCGTTTCTCGGTTTCTCTGTTTCTCCGTTTCTCCGTTTCTCGGTTTCTCAGTTTCTCCGTTTCGCCGTTTCTCCGTTTCACCGTTTCTTTGTTCGTTCCTCCGTTTCTTTCTCCGTTTCTCCGTTTATTTCTTCGTTCCTCCGTTTCTTTCTGCGTTTCTCCGTTTCTTTCTTCACTTCTCCGTTTCTTTCTTCGTTTCTCCGTTTCTTTCTTCGTTTCTCCGTTTCTTCCTTCGTTTCTCCGTTTCTTCCTTCGTTTCTCCGTTTCTCCGCTTCTCCGTTTCTCCGTTTCTCGGTTTCTCAGTTTCTCCGTTTCTCCGTTTCTCCGTTTCACCGTTTCTTTGTTCGTTCCTCCGTTTCTTTCTCCGTTTCTCCGTTTATTTCTTCGTTTCTCCATTTATTTCTCCGTTTCTCCGTTTCTTTGTTCGTTTCCCGTTTCATTGTTCGTTTCTCCGTTTCTTTCTTCGTTTCTCCGTTTCTTTCTTCGTTTCTCCGCTTCTTTCTTCGATTTTCCGTTTCTTTCTTCGTTTCTCCATTTCTTTCTTCTATTCTTCATTCCGTTCTTCGTTTCTCGCTTTCTTTCTTGGTTTCTTCGTGTCTTTCTTCGCTTCTCCGTTTCTTTCTTCGTTTCTCCGTTTCTTTCTTCGTTTCTCCGTTTCTTCCTTCGTTTCTCCGTTTCTCCGTTTCTCCGTTTCTCCGTTTCTCCGTTTCTCCGTTTCTCCGTTTCTCCGTTTCTCCGTTTCTCCGTTTCTCCGTTTCTCCGTTTCTCCGTTCCTCCGTTTCTCCGTTTCTCCGTTTCTCCGTTTCGCTGTTTCTCCGTTTCTCCGTTTCTCCGTTTCTCCGTTTCTCCGTTTCTCCGTTTCTCCGTTTCTCCGTTTCTCCGTTTCTCCGTTTCTCCGTTTCTCCGTTTCTCCGTTTCCCCGTTTCTCCGTTTCTCCGTTTCTCCGTTTCTCCGTTACTCCGTTTCTCCGTTTCTCCGTTTCTCCGTTTCTCCGTTTCTCCGTTTCTCCGTTTCTCCGTTTCTCCGTTTCTCCGTTTCTCCGTTTCTCCGTTCCTCCATTTCTCCGTTTCTCCGTTTCTCCGTTTCTCGGTTTCTCAGTTTCTCCGTTTCTCCGTTTCTCCGTTTCACCGTTTCTTTGTTCGTTCCTCCGTTTCTTTCTCCGTTTCTCCGTTTATTTCTTCGTTTCTCCATTTATTTCTCCGTTTCTCCGTTTCTTTGTTCGTTTCTCCGTTTCTTTGTTCGTTTCTCCGTTTCTTTCTTCGTTTCTCCGTTTCTTTCTTCGATTTTCCGTTTCTTTCTTCGTTTCTCCATTTCTTTCTTCTACTCTTCATTCCGTTCTTCGTTTCTCGCTTTCTTTCTTCGTTTCTTCGTGTCTTTCTTCGCTTCTCCGTTTCTTCCTCCGTTTCTCCGTTTCACCGTTTCTTTGTTCGTTCCTCCGTTTCTTTCTCCGTTTCTCCGTTTATTTCTTCGTTTCTCCATTTATTTCTCCGTTTCTCCGTTTCTTTGTTCGTTCCTCCGTTTCTTTCTCCGTTTCTCCGTTTATTTCTTCGTTCCTCCGTTTCTTTCTCCGTTTCTCCGTTTATTTCTTCGTTTCTCCATTTATTTCTCCGTTTCTCCGTTTCTTTGTTCGTTTCTCCGCTTCTTTGTTCGTTTCTCCGTTTCTTTCTTCGTTTCTCCGTTTCTTTCTTCGTTTCTCCGTTTCTCTCTTCGATTTTCCGTTTCTTTCTTCGTTTCTCCATTTCTTTCTTCTATTCTTCATTCCGTTCTTCGTTTCTCGGTTTCTTTCTTCGTTTCTTCGTGTCGTTCTTAGCTTCTCCGTTTCTTCCTTCGTTTCTCCGTTTCTCCGTTTCTCCGTTTCTCCGTTTCTCCGTTTCTCCGTTTCTCCGTTTCTCCGTTTCTCCGTTTCGCCGTTTCTCCGTTTCTCCGTTTCTCCGTTTCTCCGTTTCTCCGTTTCTCCGTTTCTCCGTTTCTCCGTTTCTCCGTTTCTCCGTTTCTCCGTTTCTCCGTTTCTCCGTTTCTCCGTTTCTCCGTTTCTCCGTTTCTCCGTTTCTCCGTTTCTCCGTTTCTCCGTTTCTCCGTTTCTCCGTTTCTCCGTTTCTCCGTTTCTCCGTTTCTCCGTTTCTCCGTTTCTCCGTTTCTCCGTTTCTCCGTTTCTCCGTTTCTCCGTTTCTCCGTTTCTCCGTTTCTCCGTTTCTCCGTTTCTCCGTTTCTCCGTTCCTCCGTTTCTCCGGTTCTCCGTTTCTCGGTTTCTCTGTTTCTCGGTTTCTCTGTTTCTTCGTTTCTCCGTTTCTCCGTTTCTCCGTTTCTCCGTTACTCCGTTTCTCCGTTTCTCCGTTTCTCCGTTTCTCCGTTTCTCCGTTTCTCCGTTTCTCCGTTTCTCCGTTTCTCCGTTTCTCCGTTTCTCCGTTCCTCCGTTTCTCCGGTTCTCCGTTTCTCGGTTTCTCTGTTTCTCGGTTTCTCTGTTTCTTCGTTTCTCCGTTTCTCGGTTTCTCAGTTTCTCCGTTTCTCCGTTTCTCCGTTTCACTGTTTCTTTTTTCGTTCCTCCGTTTCTTTCTCCGTTTCTCCGTTTATTTCTTCGTTCCTCCGTTTCTTTCTTCGTTTCTCTGTTTCTTTCTTCGATTTTCCGTTTCTTCCTTCGTTTCTCCATTTCTTTCTTCTATTCTTCATTCCGTTCTTTTTTTCTCGGTTTCTTTCTTCGTTTCTTCGTGTCTTTCTTCGCTTCTCCGTTTCTTCCTTCGTTTCCCGTTTCTCCGTTTCTCCGTTTCTCCGTTTCTCCGTTTCTCCGTTTCTCCGTTTCTCCGTTTCTCCGTTTCTCCGATTTCTCCGTTTCTCCGTTTCTCCGTTTCTCCGTTTCTCCGTTTCTCCGTTTCTCCGTTTCTCGGTTTCTCCGTTACTCCGTTTCTCCGTTTCTCCGTTTCTCCGTTTCTCCGTTTCTCCGTTCCTCCGTTTCTCCGGTTCTCCGTATCTCGGTTTCTCTGTTCCTCGGTTTCTCTGTTTCTCCGTTTCTCCGTTTGTCGGTTTCTCAGTTTCTCCGTTTCTCCGTTTCTCCGTTTCACCGTTTCTTTGTTCGTTCCTCCGTTTCTTTCTCCGTTTCTCCGTTTATTTCTTCGTTCCTCCGTTTCTTTCTCCGTTTCTCCGTTTATTTCTTCGTTTCTCCATTTATTTCTCCGTTTCTCCGTTTCTTTGTTCGTTTCTCCGTTTCTTTGTTCGTTTCTCCGCTTCTTTCTTCGTTTCTCCGTTTCTTTCTTCGTTTCTCCGTTTCTCTCTTCGATTTTCCGTTTCTTTCTTCGTTTCTCCATTTCTTTCTTCTATTCTTCATTCCGTTCTTCGTTTCTCGGTTTCTTTCTTCGTTTCTTCGTGTCGTTCTTCGCTTCTCCGTTTCTTCCTTCGTTTCTCCGTTTCTCCGTTTCTCCGTTTCTCCGTTTCTCCGTTTCTCCGTTTCTCCGTTTCTCTGTTTCTCCGTTTCTCCGTTTCTCCGTTTCTCCGTTTCTCCGTTTCTCCGTTTCTCCGTTTCTCCGTTTCTCCGTTACTCCGTTTCTCCGTTTCTCCGTTTCTTCGTTTCTCCGTTTCTCCGTTTCTCCGTTTCTCCGTTCCTCCGTTTCTCCGGTTCTCCGTATCTCGGATTCTCTGTTTCTCGGTTTCTCTGTTTCTCGGTTTCTCTGTTTCTCCGTTTCTCCGTTTGTCGGTTTCTCAGTTTCACCGTTTCTCCGTTTCTCCGTTTCACCGTTTCTTTGTTCGTTCCTCCGTTTCTTTCTCCGTTTCTCCGTTTATTTCTTCGTTCCTCCGTTTCTTTCTCCGTTTCTCCGTTTATTTCTTCGTTCCTCCGTTTCTTTCTTCGTTTCTCTGTTTCTTTCTTCGATTTTCCGTTTCTTCCTTCGTTTCTCCATTTCTTTCTTCTATTCTTCATTCCGTTCTTTTTTTCTCGGTTTCTTTCTTCGTTTCTTCGTGTCTTTCTTCGCTTCTCCGTTTCTTCCTTCGTTTCCCGTTTCTCCGTTTCTCCGTTTCTCCGTTTCTCCGTTTCTCCGTTTCTCCGTTTCTCCGTTTCTCCGTTTCTCCGATTTCTCCGTTTCTCCGTTTCTCCGTTTCTCCGTTTCTCCGTTTCTCCGTTTCTCCGTTTCTCGGTTTCTCCGTTACTCCGTTTCTCCGTTTCTCCGTTTCTCCGTTTCTCCGTTTCTCCGTTCCTCCGTTTCTCCGGTTCTCCGTATCTCGGTTTCTCTGTTCCTCGGTTTCTCTGTTTCTCCGTTTCTCCGTTTGTCGGTTTCTCAGTTTCTCCGTTTCTCCGTTTCTCCGTTTCACCGTTTCTTTGTTCGTTCCTCCGTTTCTTTCTCCGTTTCTCCGTTTATTTCTTCGTTCCTCCGTTTCTTTCTCCGTTTCTCCGTTTATTTCTTCGTTTCTCCATTTATTTCTCCGTTTCTCCGTTTCTTTGTTCGTTTCTCCGTTTCTTTGTTCGTTTCTCCGCTTCTTTCTTCGTTTCTCCGTTTCTTTCTTCGTTTCTCCGTTTCTCTCTTCGATTTTCCGTTTCTTTCTTCGTTTCTCCATTTCTTTCTTCTATTCTTCATTCCGTTCTTCGTTTCTCGGTTTCTTTCTTCGTTTCTTCGTGTCGTTCTTCGCTTCTCCGTTTCTTCCTTCGTTTCTCCGTTTCTCCGTTTCTCCGTTTCTCCGTTTCTCCGTTTCTCCGTTTCTCCGTTTCTCTGTTTCTCCGTTTCTCCGTTTCTCCGTTTCTCCGTTTCTCCGTTTCTCCGTTTCTCCGTTTCTCCGTTTCTCCGTTACTCCGTTTCTCCGTTTCTCCGTTTCTTCGTTTCTCCGTTTCTCCGTTTCTCCGTTTCTCCGTTCCTCCGTTTCTCCGGTTCTCCGTATCTCGGATTCTCTGTTTCTCGGTTTCTCTGTTTCTCGGTTTCTCTGTTTCTCCGTTTCTCCGTTTGTCGGTTTCTCAGTTTCACCGTTTCTCCGTTTCTCCGTTTCACCGTTTCTTTGTTCGTTCCTCCGTTTCTTTCTCCGTTTCTCCGTTTATTTCTTCGTTCCTCCGTTTCTTTCTCCGTTTCTCCGTTTATTTCTTCATTTCTCCATTTATTTCTCCGTTTCTCCGTTTCATTGTTCGTTTCTCCGTTTCTTTGTTCGTTTCTCCGTTTCTTTCTTCGTTTCTCCGTTTCTTTCTTCGTTTCTCCGTTTCTCTCTTCGATTTTCCGTTTCCTTCTTCGTTTCTCCATTTCTTTCTTTTATTCTTCATTCCGTTCTTCGTTTCTCGGTTTCTTTCTTCGTTTCTTCGTGTCGTTCTTCGCTTCTCCGTTTCTTCCTTCGTTTCTCCGTTTCTCCGTTTCTCCGTTTCTCCGTTTCTCCGTTTCTCTGTTTCGCCGTTTCTCCGTTTCTCCGTTTCTCCGTTTCTCCGTTTCTCTGTTTCTCCGTTTCTCCGTTTCTCCGTTTCTCCGTTTCTCCGTTTCTCCGTTTCTCCGTTTCTCCGTTCCTCCGTTTCGCCGTTCCTCCGTTTCTCCGGTGCTCCGTTTCTCGGTTTCTCCGTTTCTCGGTTTCTCTGTTTCTCCGTTTCTCCGTTTCTCGGTTTCTCAGTTTCTCCGTTTCGCCGTTTCTCCGTTTCACCGTTTCTTTGTTCGTTCCTCCGTTTCTTTCTCCGTTTCTCCGTTTATTTCTTCGTTCCTCCGTTTCTTTCTGCGTTTCTCCGTTTATTTCTTCGTTTCTCCATTTCTTTCTTTTATTCTTCATTCCGTTCTTCGTTTCTCGGTTTCTTTCTTCGTTTCTTCGTGTCGTTCTTCGCTTCTCCGTTTCTTCCTTCGTTTCTCCGTTTCTCCGTTTCTCCGTTTCTCCGTTTCTCCGTTTCTCCGTTTCTCTGTTTCGCCGTTTCTCCGTTTCTCCGTTTCTCCGTTTCTCCGTTTCTCCGTTTCTCTGTTTCTCCGTTTCTCCGTTTCTCCGTTTCTCCGTTTCTCCGTTTCTCCGTTTCTCCGTTTCTCCGTTCCTCCGTTTCGCCGTTCCTCCGTTTCTCCGGTGCTCCGTTTCTCGGTTTCTCCGTTTCTCCGTTTCTCCGTTTCTCCGTTTCTCCGTTTCTCCGTTTCTCCGTTTCTCCGTTTCTCCGTTACTCCGTTTCTCCGTTTCTCCGTTTCTTCGTTTCTCCGTTTCTCCGTTTCTCCGTTTCTCCGTTCCTCCGTTTCTCCGGTTCTCCGTATCTCGGATTCTCTGTTTCTCGGTTTCTCTGTTTCTCGGTTTCTCTGTTTCTCCGTTTCTCCGTTTGTCGGTTTCTCAGTTTCACCGTTTCTCCGTTTCTCCGTTTCACCGTTTCTTTGTTCGTTCCTCCGTTTCTTTCTCCGTTTCTCCGTTTATTTCTTCGTTCCTCCGTTTCTTTCTCCGTTTCTCCGTTTATTTCTTCATTTCTCCATTTATTTCTCCGTTTCTCCGTTTCATTGTTCGTTTCTCCGTTTCTTTGTTCGTTTCTCCGTTTCTTTCTTCGTTTCTCCGTTTCTTTCTTCGTTTCTCCGTTTCCCTCTTCGATTTTCCGTTTCCTTCTTCGTTTCTCCATTTCTTTCTTTTATTCTTCATTCCGTTCTTCGTTTCTCGGTTTCTTTCTTCGTTTCTTCGTGTCGTTCTTCGCTTCTCCGTTTCTTCCTTCGTTTCTCCGTTTCTCCGTTTCTCCGTTTCTCCGTTTCTCTGTTTCGCCGTTTCTCCGTTTCTCCGTTTCTCCGTTTCTCCGTTTCTCTGTTTCTCCGTTTCTCCGTTTCTCCGTTTCTCCGTTTCTCCGTTTCTCCGTTTCTCCGTTTCTCCGTTCCTCCGTTTCGCCGTTCCTCCGTTTCTCCGGTGCTCCGTTTCTCGGTTTCTCCGTTTCTCGGTTTCTCTGTTTCTCCGTTTCTCCGTTTCTCGGTTTCTCAGTTTCTCCGTTTCGCCGTTTCTCCGTTTCACCGTTTCTTTGTTCGTTCCTCCGTTTCTTTCTCCGTTTCTCCGTTTATTTCTTCGTTCCTCCGTTTCTTTCTGCGTTTCTCCGTTTATTTCTTCGTTTCTCCATTTCTTTCTTTTATTCTTCATTCCGTTCTTCGTTTCTCGGTTTCTTTCTTCGTTTCTTCGTGTCGTTCTTCGCTTCTCCGTTTCTTCCTTCGTTTCTCCGTTTCTCCGTTTCTCCGTTTCTCCGTTTCTCCGTTTCTCCGTTTCTCTGTTTCGCCGTTTCTCCGTTTCTCCGTTTCTCCGTTTCTCCGTTTCTCCGTTTCTCTGTTTCTCCGTTTCTCCGTTTCTCCGTTTCTCCGTTTCTCCGTTTCTCCGTTTCTCCGTTTCTCCGTTCCTCCGTTTCGCCGTTCCTCCGTTTCTCCGGTGCTCCGTTTCTCGGTTTCTCCGTTTCTCCGTTTCTCCGTTTCTCCGTTTCTCCGTTTCTCCGTTTCCCCGTTTCTCCGTTTCTCCGTTTCTCCGTTTCTCCGTTTCTCCGTTTCTCCGTTTCTCCGTTTCTCCGTTCCTCCGTTTCTCCGGTTCTCCGTTTCTCGGTTTCTCTGTTTCTCGGTTTCTCTGTTTCTTCGTTTCTCCGTTTCTCCGTTTCTCCGTTTCTCCGTTACTCCGTTTCTCCGTTTCTCCGTTTCTCCGTTTCTCCGTTTCTCCGTTTCTCCGTTTCTCCGTTTCTCCGTTTCTCCGTTTCTCCGTTCCTCCGTTTCTCCGGTTCTCCGTTTCTCGGTTTCTCTGTTTCTCGGTTTCTCTGTTTCTTCGTTTCTCCGTTTCTCGGTTTCTCAGTTTCTCCGTTTCTCCGTTTCTCCGTTTCACTGTTTCTTTTTTCGTTCCTCCGTTTCTTTCTCCGTTTCTCCGTTTATTTCTTCGTTCCTCCGTTTCTTTCTTCGTTTCTCTGTTTCTTTCTTCGATTTTCCGTTTCTTCCTTCGTTTCTCCATTTCTTTCTTCTATTCTTCATTCCGTTCTTTTTTTCTCGGTTTCTTTCTTCGTTTCTTCGTGTCTTTCTTCGCTTCTCCGTTTCTTCCTTCGTTTCCCGTTTCTCCGTTTCCCCGTTTCTCCCTTTCTCCGTTTCTCCGTTTCTCCGTTTCTCCGTTTCTCCGTTTCTCCGATTTCTCCGTTTCTCCGTTTCTCCGTTTCTCCGTTTCTCCGTTTCTCCGTTTCTCCGTTTCTCCGTTTCTCCGTTACTCCGTTTCTCCGTTTCTCCGTTTCTCCGTTTCTCCGTTTCTCCGTTCCTCCGTTTCTCCGGTTCTCCGTATCTCGGTTTCTCTGTTCCTCGGTTTCTCTGTTTCTCCGTTTCTCCGTTTGTCGGTTTCTCAGTTTCTCCGTTTCTCCGTTTCTCCGTTTCACCGTTTCTTTGTTCGTTCCTCCGTTTCTTTCTCCGTTTCTCCGTTTATTTCTTCGTTCCTCCGTTTCTTTCTCCGTTTCTCCGTTTATTTCTTCGTTTCTCCATTTATTTCTCCGTTTCTCCGTTTCTTTGTTCGTTTCTCCGTTTCTTTGTTCGTTTCTCCGCTTCTTTCTTCGTTTCTCCGTTTCTTTCTTCGTTTCTCCGTTTCTCTCTTCGATTTTCCGTTTCTTTCTTCGTTTCTCCATTTCTTTCTTCTATTCTTCATTCCGTTCTTCGTTTCTCGGTTTCTTTCTTCGTTTCTTCGTGTCGTTCTTCGCTTCTCCGTTTCTTCCTTCGTTTCTCCGTTTCTCCGTTTCTCCGTTTCTCCGTTTCTCCGTTTCTCCGTTTCTCCGTTTCTCCGTTTCTCCGTTTCTCTGTTTCTCCGTTTCTCCGTTTCTCCGTTTCTCCGTTTCTCCGTTTCTCCGTTTCTCCGTTTCTCCGTTTCTCCGTTACTCCGTTTCTCCGTTTCTCCGTTTCTTCGTTTCTCCGTTTCTCCGTTTCTCCGTTTCTCCGTTCCTCCGTTTCTCCGGTTCTCCGTATCTCGGATTCTCTGTTTCTCGGTTTCTCTGTTTCTCGGTTTCTCTGTTTCTCCGTTTCTCCGTTTGTCGGTTTCTCAGTTTCTCCGTTTCTCCGTTTCTCCGTTTCACCGTTTCTTTGTTCGTTCCTCCGTTTCTTTCTCCGTTTCTCCGTTTATTTCTTCGTTCCTCCGTTTCTTTCTCCGTTTCTCCGTTTATTTCTTCATTTCTCCATTTATTTCTCCGTTTCTCCGTTTCTTTGTTCGTTTCTCCGTTTCTTTGTTCGTTTCTCCGTTTCTTTCTTCGTTTCTCCGTTTCTTTCTTCGTTTCTCCGTTTCTCTCTTCGATTTTCCGTTTCTTTCTTCGTTTCTCCATTTCTTTCTTTTATTCTTCATTCCGTTCTTCGTTTCTCGGTTTCTTTCTTCGTTTCTTCGTGTCGTTCTTCGCTTCTCCGTTTCTTCCTTCGTTTCTCCGTTTCTCCGTTTCTCCGTTTCTCCGTTTCTCCGTTTCTCCGTTTCTCTGTTTCGCCGTTTCTCCGTTTCTCCGTTTCTCCGTTTCTCCGTTTCTCCGTTTCTCTGTTTCTCCGTTTCTCCGTTTCTCCGTTTCTCCGTTTCTCCGTTTCTCCGTTTCTCCGTTTCTCCGTTCCTCCGTTTCGCCGTTCCTCCGTTTCTCCGGTGCTCCGTTTCTCGGTTTCTCCGTTTCTCGGTTTCTCTGTTTCTCCGTTTCTCCGTTTCTCGGTTTCTCAGTTTCTCCGTTTCGCCGTTTCTCCGTTTCACCGTTTCTTTGTTCGTTCCTCCGTTTCTTTCTCCGTTTCTCCGTTTATTTCTTCGTTCCTCCGTTTCTTTCTGCGTTTCTCCGTTTATTTCTTCGTTTCTCCATTTATTTCTCCGTTTCTCCGTTTCTTTGTTCGTTTCTCCGTTTCTTTGTTCGTTTTTCCGTTTCTTTGTTCGTTTCTCCGTTTCTTTCTTCGTTTCTCCGTTTCTTTCTTCGCTTCTCCGTTTCTTCCTTCGTTTCTCCGTTTCTCCGTTTCTCCGTTTCTCCGTTTCTCCGTTTCTCCGTTTCTCCGTTTCTCCGTTTCTCCGTTTCTCCGTTTCTCCGTTTCTCCGTTTCTCCGTTTCTCCGTTTCTCCGTTTCTCCGTTTCTCCGTTTCTCCGTTTCTCCGTTTCTCCGTTTCTCCGTTTCTCCGTTTCTCCGTTTCTCCGTTTCTCCGTTTCTCCGTTTCTCCGTTACTCCGTTTCTCCGTTTCACCGTTTCTCCGTTTCTCCGTTTCTCCGTTTCTCCGTTTCTCCGTTTCTCCATTTCTCCGTTATTCCGTTACTCCGCTTCTCCGTTTCTCCGTTTCTCCGTTTCTCCGTTTCTCCGTTTCTCCGTTTCTCCGTTTCTCCGTTTCTCCGTTTCTCCGTACCTCCGTTTCTCCGTTTCTCCGTTTCTCCGTTTCTCCGTTTCTCCGGTTCTTTGTCCGTTCCTCCGTTTCTTTCTCCGTTTCTCCGTTTATTTCTTCGTTTCTCCATTTATTTCTCCGTTTCTCCGTTTATTTCTCCGTTTCTCCGTTTCTTTGTTCGTTTCTCCTTTTCTTTGTTCGTTTCTCTGTTTCTTTGTTCGTTTCTCCGTTTCTTTCTTCGTTTCTCCGTTTCTTTCTTCGCTTCTCCGTTTCTTCCTTCGTTTCTCCGTTTCTCCGTTTCTCCGTTTCTCCGTTTCTCCGTTTCGCCGTTTCTCCGTTTCTCCGTTTCTCCGTTTCTCCGTTTCTCCGTTCCTCCGTTTCTCCGGTGCTCCGTTTCTCCGTTTCTCCGTTTCTCGGTTTCTCTGTTTCTCCGTTTCTCCGTTCCTCCGTTTCTCCGGTGCTCCGTTTCTCCGTTTCTCCGTTTCTCGGTTTCTCTGTTTCTCCGTTTCTCCGTTTCTCAATTTCTCGGTTTCTCAGTTTCTCCGTTTCTCCGTTTCTCCGTTTCACCGTTTCTTTGTTCGTTCCTCCGTTTCTTTCTCCGTTTCTCCGTTTATTTCTTCGTTTCTCCATTTATTTCTCCGTTTCTCCGTTTCTTTGTTGGTTTCTCCGTTTCTTTGTTCGTTTCTCCGTTTCTTTGTTCGTTTCTCCGTTTCTTTCTTCGTTTCTCCGTTTCTTTCTTCGATTTTCCGTTTCTTTCTTCGTTTCTCCATTTCTTTCTTCTATTCTTCATTCCGTTCTTCGTTTCTCGCTTTCTTTCTTCGTTTCTTCGTGTCTTTCTTAGCTTCTCCGTTTCTTTCTTCGTTTCTCCGTTTCTTTCTTCGTTTCTCCGTTTCTTCCTTCGTTTCTCCGTTTCCCCGTTTCTCCGTTTCTCCGTTTCTCCGTTTCTCCGTTTCTCCGTTTCTCCGTTTCTCCGTTTCTCCGTTTCTCCGTTTATCCGTTTCTCCGTTTCTCCGTTTCTCCGTTTCTCCGTTCCTCCGTTTCTCCGTTTCTCCGTTTCTCCGTTTCGCCGTTTCTCCGTTTCTCCGTTTCTCCGTTTCTCCGTTTCTCCGTTTCTCCGTTTCTCCGTTTCTCCGTTTCTCCGTTTCTCCGTTTCTCCGTTTCTCCGTTTCTCCGTTTCTCCGTTTCTCCGTTTCTCCGTTTCTCCGTTTCTCCGTTTCTCCGTTTCTCCGTTTCTCCGTTTCTCCGTTTCTCGGTTTCTCCGTTTCTCCGTTTCTCCGTTTCTCCGTTTCTCCGTTTCTCCGTTTCTCCGTTTCTCCGTTTCTCCGTTTCTCCGTTTCTCCGTTTCTCCGTTTCTCCGTTTCTCCGTTTCTCCGTTTCTCCGTTCCTCCGTTTCTCCGGTTCTCCGTATCTCGGTTTCTCTGTTTCTCGGTTTCTCTGTTTCTCGGTTTCTCTGTTTCTCCGTTTCTCCGTTTGTCGGTTTCTCAGTTTCTCCGTTTCTCCGTTTCTCCGTTTCACCGTTTCTTTGTTCGTTCCTCCGTTTCTTTCTCCGTTTCTCCGTTTATTTCTTCGTTCCTCCGTTTCTTTCTCCGTTTCTCCGTTTATTTCTTCATTTCTCCATTTATTTCTCCGTTTCTCCGTTTCTTTGTTCGTTTCTCCGTTTCTTTGTTCGTTTCTCCGTTTCTTTCTTCGTTTCTCCGTTTCTTTCTTCGTTTCTCCGTTTCTCTCTTCGATTTTCCGTTTCTTTCTTCGTTTCTCCATTTCTTTCTTTTATTCTTCATTCCGTTCTTCGTTTCTCGGTTTCTTTCTTCGTTTCTTCGTGTCGTTCTTCGCTTCTCCGTTTCTTCCTTCGTTTCTCCGTTTCTCCGTTTCTCCGTTTCTCCGTTTCTCTGTTTCGCCGTTTCTCCGTTTCTCCGTTTCTCCGTTTCTCCGTTTCTCCGTTTCTCTGTTTCTCCGTTTCTCCGTTTCTCCGTTTCTCCGTTTCTCCGTTTCTCCGTTTCTCCGTTTCTCCGTTACTCCGTTTCTCCGTTTCTTCGTTTCTCCGTTTCTCCGTTTCTCCGTTTCTCCGTTTCTCCGTTTCTCCGTTTCTCCGTTTCTCCGTTTCTCCGTTTCTCCGTTTCTCCGTTCCTCCGTTTCGCCGTTCCTCCGTTTCTCCGGTGCTCCGTTTCTCGGTTTCTCCGTTTCTCGGTTTCTCTGTTTCTCCGTTTCTCCGTTTCTCGGTTTCTCAGTTTCTCCGTTTCTCCGTTTCTCCGTTTCTCCATTTCTCCGTTATTCCGTTACTCCGCTTCTCCGTTTCTCCGTTTCTCCGTTTCTCCGTTTCTCCGTTTCTCCGTTTCTCCGTTTCTCCGTTTCTCCGTTTCTCCGTTTCTCCGTACCTCCGTTTCTCCGTTTCTCCGTTTCTCCGTTTCTCCGTTTCTCCGTTTCTCCGGTTCTTTGTTCGTTCCTCCGTTTCTTTCTCCGTTTCTCCGTTTATTTCTTCGTTTCTCCATTTATTTCTCCGTTTCTCCGTTTATTTCTCCGTTTCTCCGTTTCTTTGTTCGTTTCTCCTTTTCTTTGTTCGTTTCTCCGTTTCTTTGTTCGTTTCTCCGTTTCTTTCTTCGTTTCTCCGTTTCTTTCTTCGCTTCTCCGTTTCTTCCTTCGTTTCTCCGTTTCTCCGTTTCTCCGTTTCTCCGTTTCTCCGTTTCGCCGTTTCTCCGTTTCTCCGTTTCTCCGTTTCTCCGTTTCTCCGTTCCTCCGTTTCTCCGGTGCTCCGTTTCTCCGTTTCTCCGTTTCTCGGTTTCTCTGTTTCTCCGTTTCTCCGTTCCTCCGTTTCTCCGGTGCTCCGTTTCTCCGTTTCTCCGTTTCTCGGTTTCTCTGTTTCTCCGTTTCTCCGTTTCTCAATTTCTCGGTTTCTCAGTTTCTCCGTTTCTCCGTTTCTCCGTTTCACCGTTTCTTTGTTCGTTCCTCCGTTTCTTTCTCCGTTTCTCCGTTTATTTCTTCGTTTCTCCATTTATTTCTCCGTTTCTCCGTTTCTTTGTTCGTTTCTCCGTTTCTTTGTTCGTTTCTCCGTTTCTTTGTTCGTTTCTCCGTTTCTTTCTTCGTTTCTCCGTTTCTTTCTTCGATTTTCCGTTTCTTTCTTCGTTTCTCCATTTCTTTCTTCTATTCTTCATTCCGTTCTTCGTTTCTCGCTTTCTTTCTTCGTTTCTTCGTGTCTTTCTTAGCTTCTCCGTTTCTTTCTTCGTTTCTCCGTTTCTTTCTTCGTTTCTCCGTTTCTTCCTTCGTTTCTCCGTTTCCCCGTTTCTCCGTTTCTCCGTTTCTCCGTTTCTCCGTTTCTCCGTTTCTCCGTTTCTCCGTTTCTCCGTTTCTCCGTTTCTCCGTTTATCCGTTTCTCCGTTTCTCCGTTTCTCCGTTTCTCCGTTCCTCCGTTTCTCCGTTTCTCCGTTTCTCCGTTTCGCCGTTTCTCCGTTTCTCCGTTTCTCCGTTTCTCCGTTTCTCCGTTTCTCCGTTTCTCCGTTTCTCCGTTTCTCCGTTTCTCCTTTTCTCCGTTTCTCCGTTTCTCCGTTTCTCCGTTTCTCGGTTTCTCCGTTTCTCCGTTTCTCCGTTTCTCCGTTTCTCCGTTTCTCCGTTTCTCCGTTTCTTCGTTTCTCCGTTTCTCCGTTTCTCCGTTTCTCCGTTTCTCCGTTTCTCCGTTTCTCCGTTTCTCCGTTTCTCCGTTTCTCCGTTTCTCCGTTCCTCCGTTTCGCCGTTCCTCCGTTTCTCCGGTGCTCCGTTTCTCGGTTTCTCCGTTTCTCGGTTTCTCTGTTTCTCCGTTTCTCCGTTTCTCGGTTTCTCAGTTTCTCCGTTTCTCCGTTTCTCCGTTTCTCCATTTCTCCGTTATTCCGTTACTCCGCTTCTCCGTTTCTCCGTTTCTCCGTTTCTCCGTTTCTCCGTTTCTCCGTTTCTCCGTTTCTCCGTTTCTCCGTTTCTCCGTTTCTCCGTACCTCCGTTTCTCCGTTTCTCCGTTTCTCCGTTTCTCCGTTTCTCCGTTTCTCCGGTTCTTTGTTCGTTCCTCCGTTTCTTTCTCCGTTTCTCCGTTTATTTCTTCGTTTCTCCATTTATTTCTCCGTTTCTCCGTTTATTTCTCCGTTTCTCCGTTTCTTTGTTCGTTTCTCCTTTTCTTTGTTCGTTTCTCCGTTTCTTTGTTCGTTTCTCCGTTTCTTTCTTCGTTTCTCCGTTTCTTTCTTCGCTTCTCCGTTTCTTCCTTCGTTTCTCCGTTTCTCCGTTTCTCCGTTTCTCCGTTTCTCCGTTTCGCCGTTTCTCCGTTTCTCCGTTTCTCCGTTTCTCCGTTTCTCCGTTCCTCCGTTTCTCCGGTGCTCCGTTTCTCCGTTTCTCCGTTTCTCGGTTTCTCTGTTTCTCCGTTTCTCCGTTCCTCCGTTTCTCCGGTGCTCCGTTTCTCCGTTTCTCCGTTTCTCGGTTTCTCTGTTTCTCCGTTTCTCCGTTTCTCAATTTCTCGGTTTCTCAGTTTCTCCGTTTCTCCGTTTCTCCGTTTCACCGTTTCTTTGTTCGTTCCTCCGTTTCTTTCTCCGTTTCTCCGTTTATTTCTTCGTTTCTCCATTTATTTCTCCGTTTCTCCGTTTCTTTGTTCGTTTCTCCGTTTCTTTGTTCGTTTCTCCGTTTCTTTGTTCGTTTCTCCGTTTCTTTCTTCGTTTCTCCGTTTCTTTCTTCGATTTTCCGTTTCTTTCTTCGTTTCTCCATTTCTTTCTTCTATTCTTCATTCCGTTCTTCGTTTCTCGCTTTCTTTCTTCGTTTCTTCGTGTCTTTCTTAGCTTCTCCGTTTCTTTCTTCGTTTCTCCGTTTCTTTCTTCGTTTCTCCGTTTCTTCCTTCGTTTCTCCGTTTCCCCGTTTCTCCGTTTCTCCGTTTCTCCGTTTCTCCGTTTCTCCGTTTCTCCGTTTCTCCGTTTCTCCGTTTCTCCGTTTCTCCGTTTATCCGTTTCTCCGTTTCTCCGTTTCTCCGTTTCTCCGTTCCTCCGTTTCTCCGTTTCTCCGTTTCTCCGTTTCGCCGTTTCTCCGTTTCTCCGTTTCTCCGTTTCTCCGTTTCTCCGTTTCTCCGTTTCTCCGTTTCTCCGTTTCTCCGTTTCTCCGTTTCTCCGTTTCTCCGTTTCTCCGTTTCTCCGTTTCTCCGTTTCTCCGTTTCTCCGTTTCTCCGTTTCTCCGTTTCTCGGTTTCTCCGTTTCTCCGTTTCTCCGTTTCTCCGTTTCTCCGTTTCTCCGTTTCTCCGTTTCTCCGTTTCTCCGTTTCTCCGTTTCTCCGTTTCTCCGTTTCTCCGTTTCTCCGTTTCTCCGTTTCTCCGTTCCTCCGTTTCTCCGGTTCTCCGTATCTCGGTTTCTCTGTTTCTCGGTTTCTCTGTTTCTCGGTTTCTCTGTTTCTCCGTTTCTCCGTTTGTCGGTTTCTCAGTTTCTCCGTTTCTCCGTTTCTCCGTTTCACCGTTTCTTTGTTCGTTCCTCCGTTTCTTTCTCCGTTTCTCCGTTTATTTCTTCGTTCCTCCGTTTCTTTCTCCGTTTCTCCGTTTATTTCTTCATTTCTCCATTTATTTCTCCGTTTCTCCGTTTCTTTGTTCGTTTCTCCGTTTCTTTGTTCGTTTCTCCGTTTCTTTCTTCGTTTCTCCGTTTCTTTCTTCGTTTCTCCGTTTCTCTCTTCGATTTTCCGTTTCTTTCTTCGTTTCTCCATTTCTTTCTTTTATTCTTCATTCCGTTCTTCGTTTCTCGGTTTCTTTCTTCGTTTCTTCGTGTCGTTCTTCGCTTCTCCGTTTCTTCCTTCGTTTCTCCGTTTCTCCGTTTCTCCGTTTCTCCGTTTCTCTGTTTCGCCGTTTCTCCGTTTCTCCGTTTCTCCGTTTCTCCGTTTCTCCGTTTCTCTGTTTCTCCGTTTCTCCGTTTCTCCGTTTCTCCGTTTCTCCGTTTCTCCGTTTCTCCGTTTCTCCGTTACTCCGTTTCTCCGTTTCTTCGTTTCTCCGTTTCTCCGTTTCTCCGTTTCTCCGTTTCTCCGTTTCTCCGTTTCTCCGTTTCTCCGTTTCTCCGTTTCTCCGTTCCTCCGTTTCGCCGTTCCTCCGTTTCTCCGGTGCTCCGTTTCTCGGTTTCTCCGTTTCTCGGTTTCTCAGTTTCTCCGTTTCTCCGTTTCTCCGTTTCTCCATTTCTCCGTTATTCCGTTACTCCGCTTCTCCGTTTCTCCGTTTCTCCGTTTCTCCGTTTCTCCGTTTCTCCGTTTCTCCGTTTCTCCGTTTCTCCGTTTCTCCGTACCTCCGTTTCTCCGTTTCTCCGTTTCTCCGTTTCTCCGTTTCTCCGGTTCTTTGTTCGTTCCTCCGTTTCTTTCTCCGTTTCTCCGTTTATTTCTTCGTTTCTCCATTTATTTCTCCGTTTCTCCGTTTATTTCTCCGTTTCTCCGTTTCTTTGTTCGTTTCTCCTTTTCTTTGTTCGTTTCTCCGTTTCTTTGTTCGTTTCTCCGTTTCTTTCTTCGTTTCTCCGTTTCTTTCTTCGCTTCTCCGTTTCTTCCTTCGTTTCTCCGTTTCTCCGTTTCTCCGTTTCTCCGTTTCTCCGTTTCGCCGTTTCTCCGTTTCTCCGTTTCTCCGTTTCTCCGTTTCTCCGTTCCTCCGTTTCTCCGGTGCTCCGTTTCTCCGTTTCTCCGTTTCTCGGTTTCTCTGTTTCTCCGTTTCTCCGTTCCTCCGTTTCTCCGGTGCTCCGTTTCTCCGTTTCTCCGTTTCTCGGTTTCTCTGTTTCTCCGTTTCTCCGTTTCTCAATTTCTCGGTTTCTCAGTTTCTCCGTTTCTCCGTTTCTCCGTTTCACCGTTTCTTTGTTCGTTCCTCCGTTTCTTTCTCCGTTTCTCCGTTTATTTCTTCGTTTCTCCATTTATTTCTCCGTTTCTCCGTTTCTTTGTTCGTTTCTCCGTTTCTTTGTTCGTTTCTCCGTTTCTTTGTTCGTTTCTCCGTTTCTTTCTTCGTTTCTCCGTTTCTTTCTTCGATTTTCCGTTTCTTTCTTCGTTTCTCCATTTCTTTCTTCTATTCTTCATTCCGTTCTTCGTTTCTCGCTTTCTTTCTTCGTTTCTTCGTGTCTTTCTTAGCTTCTCCGTTTCTTTCTTCGTTTCTCCGTTTCTTTCTTCGTTTCTCCGTTTCTTCCTTCGTTTCTCCGTTTCCCCGTTTCTCCGTTTCTCCGTTTCTCCGTTTCTCCGTTTCTCCGTTTCTCCGTTTCTCCGTTTCTCCGTTTCTCCGTTTATCCGTTTCTCCGTTTCTCCGTTTCTCCGTTTCTCCGTTCCTCCGTTTCTCCGTTTCTCCGTTTCTCCGTTTCGCCGTTTCTCCGTTTCTCCGTTTCTCCATTTCTCCGTTTCTCCGTTTCTCCGTTTCTCCGTTTCTCCGTTTCTCCGTTTCTCCGTTTCTCCGTTTCTCCGTTTCTCCGTTTCTCCGTTTCTCCGTTTCTCCGTTTCTCCGTTTCTCCGTTTCTCCGTTTCTCCGTTTCTCCGTTTCTCCGTTTCTCCGTTTCTCCGTTTCTCCGTTTCTCCGTTTCTCCGTTTCTCGGTTTCTCCGTTTCTCCGTTTCTCCGTTTCTCCGTTTCTCCGTTTCTCCGTTTCTCCGTTTCTCCGTTTCTCCGTTTCTCCGTTTCTCCGTTTCTCCGTTTCTCCGTTTCTCCGTTTCTCCGTTTCTCCGTTTCTCCGTTTCTCCGTTTCTCCGTTCCTCCGTTTCTCCGGTTCTCCGTATCTCGGTTTCTCTGTTTCTCTGTTTCTCTGTTTCTCGGTTTCTCTGTTTCTCCGTTTCTCCGTTTGTCGGTTTCTCAGTTTCTCCGTTTCTCCGTTTCTCCGTTTCACCGTTTCTTTGTTCGTTCCTCCGTTTCTTTCTCCGTTTCTCCGTTTATTTCTTCGTTCCTCCGTTTCTTTCTCCGTTTCTCCGTTTATTTCTTCATTTCTCCATTTATTTCTCCGTTTCTCCGTTTCTTTGTTCGTTTCTCCGTTTCTTTGTTCGTTTCTCCGTTTCTTTCTTCGTTTCTCCGTTTCTTTCTTCGTTTCTCCGTTTCTCTCTTCGATTTTCCGTTTCTTTCTTCGTTTCTCCATTTCTTTCTTTTATTCTTCATTCCGTTCTTCGTTTCTCGGTTTCTTTCTTCGTTTCTTCGTGTCGTTCTTCGCTTCTCCGTTTCTTCCTTCGTTTCTCCGTTTCTCCGTTTCTCCGTTTCTCCGTTTCTCCGTTTCTCTGTTTCGCCGTTTCTCCGTTTCTCCGTTTCTCCGTTTCTCCGTTTCTCCGTTTCTCCGTTTCTCCGTTTCTCCGTTTCTCTGTTTCTCCGTTTCTCCGTTTCTCCGTTTCTCCGTTTATCCGTTTCTCCGTTTCTCCGTTTCTCCGTTTCTCCGTTCCTCCGTTTCTCCGTTTCTCCGTTTCTCCGTTTCGCCGTTTCTCCGTTTCTCCGTTTCTCCATTTCTCCGTTTCTCCGTTTCTCCGTTTCTCCGTTTCTCCGTTTCTCCGTTTCTCCGTTTCTCCGTTTCTCCGTTTCTCCGTTTCTCCGTTTCTCCGTTTCTCCGTTTCTCCGTTTCTCCGTTTCTCCGTTTCTCCGTTTCTCCGTTTCTCCGTTTCTCCGTTTCTCCGTTTCTCCGTTTCTCGGTTTCTCCGTTTCTCCGTTTCTCCGTTTCTCCGTTTCTCCGTTTCTCCGTTTCTCCGTTTCTCCGTTTCTCCGTTTCTCCGTTTCTCCGTTTCTCCGTTTCTCCGTTTCTCCGTTTCTCCGTTTCTCCGTTTCTCCGTTCCTCCGTTTCTCCGGTTCTCCGTATCTCGGTTTCTCTGTTTCTCGGTTTCTCTGTTTCTCGGTTTCTCTGTTTCTCCGTTTCTCCGTTTGTCGGTTTCTCAGTTTCTCCGTTTCTCCGTTTCTCCGTTTCACCGTTTCTTTGTTCGTTCCTCCGTTTCTTTCTCCGTTTCTCCGTTTATTTCTTCGTTCCTCCGTTTCTTTCTCCGTTTCTCCGTTTATTTCTTCATTTCTCCATTTATTTCTCCGTTTCTCCGTTTCTTTGTTCGTTTCTCCGTTTCTTTGTTCGTTTCTCCGTTTCTTTCTTCGTTTCTCCGTTTCTTTCTTCGTTTCTCCGTTTCTCTCTTCGATTTTCCGTTTCTTTCTTCGTTTCTCCATTTCTTTCTTTTATTCTTCATTCCGTTCTTCGTTTCTCGGTTTCTTTCTTCGTTTCTTCGTGTCGTTCTTCGCTTCTCCGTTTCTTCCTTCGTTTCTCCGTTTCTCCGTTTCTCCGTTTCTCCGTTTCTCCGTTTCTCTGTTTCGCCGTTTCTCCGTTTCTCCGTTTCTCCGTTTCTCCGTTTCTCCGTTTCTCTGTTTCTCCGTTTCTCCGTTTCTCCGTTTCTCCGTTTCTCCGTTTCTCCGTTTCTCCGTTTCTCCGTTACTCCGTTTCTCCGTTTCTTCGTTTCTCCGTTTCTCCGTTTCTCCGTTTCTCCGTTTCTCCGTTTCTCCGTTTCTCCGTTTCTCCGTTTCTCCGTTTCTCCGTTCCTCCGTTTCGCCGTTCCTCCGTTTCTCCGGTGCTCCGTTTCTCGGTTTCTCCGTTTCTCGGTTTCTCTGTTTCTCCGTTTCTCCGTTTCTCGGTTTCTCAGTTTCTCCGTTTCGCCGTTTCTCCGTTTCACCGTTTCTTTGTTCGTTCCTCCGTTTCTTTCTCCGTTTCTCCGTCTATTTCTTCGTTCCTCCGTTTCTTTCTGCGTTTCTCCGTTTATTTCTTCGTTTCTCCATTTATTTCTCCGTTTCTCCGTTTCTTTGTTCGTTTCTCCGTTTCTTTGTTCGTTTTTCCGTTTCTTTGTTCGTTTCTCCGTTTCTTTCTTCGTTTCTCCGTTTCTTTCTTCGCTTCTCCGTTCCTTCCTTCGTTTCTCCGTTTCTCCGTTTCTCCGTTTCTCCGTTTCTCCGTTTCTCCGTTTCTCCGTTTCTCCGTTTCTCCGTTTCTCCGTTTCTCCGTTTCTCCGTTTCTCCGTTTCTCCGTTTCTCCGTTTCTCCGTTTCTCCGTTTCTCCGTTTCTCCGTTTCTCCGTTTCTCCGTTTCTCCGTTTCTCCGTTTCTCCGTTTCTCCGTTTCTCCGTTTCTCCGTTTCTCCGTTTCTCCGTTTCTCCGTTTTTCCGTTACTCCGTTTCTCCGATTCACCGTTTCTCCGTTTCTCCGTTTCTCCGTTTCTCCGTTTCTCCGTTTCTCCATTTCTCCGTTATTCCGTTACTCCGCTTCTCCGTTTCTCCGTTTCTCCGTTTCTCCGTTTCTCCGTTTCTCCGTTTCTCCGTTTCTCCGTTTCTCCGTTTCTCCGTACCTCCGTTTCTCCGTTTCTCCGTTTCTCCGTTTCTCCGTTTCTCCGGTTCTTTGTTCGTTCCTCCGTTTCTTTCTCCGTTTCTCCGTTTATTTCTTCGTTTCTCCATTTATTTCTCCGTTTCTCCGTTTATTTCTCCGTTTCTCCGTTTCTTTGTTCGTTTCTCCTTTTCTTTGTTCGTTTCTCCGTTTCTTTGTTCGTTTCTCCGTTTCTTTCTTCGTTTCTCCGTTTCTTTCTTCGCTTCTCCGTTTCTTCCTTCGTTTCTCCGTTTCTCCGTTTCTCCGTTTCTCCGTTTCTCCGTTTCTCCGTTTCGCCGTTTCTCCGTTTCTCCGTTTCTCCGTTTCTCCGTTTCTCCGTTCCTCCGTTTCTCCGGTGCTCCGTTTCTCCGTTTCTCCGTTTCTCGGTTTCTGTGTTTCTCCGTTTCTCCGTTCCTCCGTTTCTCCGGTGCTCCGTTTCTCCGTTTCTCCGTTTCTCGGTTTCTCTGTTTCTCCGTTTCTCCGTTTCTCAATTTCTCGGTTTCTCAGTTTCTCCGTTTCTCCGTTTCTCCGTTTCACCGTTTCTTTGTTCGTTCCTCCGTTTCTTTCTCCGTTTCCCCGTTTATTTCTTCGTTTCTCCATTTATTTCTCCGTTTCTCCGTTTCTTTGTTCGTTTCTCCGTTTCTTTGTTCGTTTCTCCGTTTCTTTGTTCGTTTCTCCGTTTCTTTCTTCGTTTCTCCGTTTCTTTCTTCGATTTTCCGTTTCTTTCTTCGTTTCTCCATTTCTTTCTTCTATTCTTCATTCCGTTCTTCGTCTCTCGCTTTCTTTCTTCGTTTCTTCGTGTCTTTCTTAGCTTCTCCGTTTCTTTCTTCGTTTCTCCGTTTCTCCGTTTCTCCGTTTCTCCGTTTCTCCGTTTCTCCGTTTCTCCGTTTCTCCGTTTCTCCGTTTCTCCGTTTCTCCGTTTCTCCGTTTCTCCGTTTCTCCGTTTCTCCGTTTCGCCGTTTCTCCGTTTCTCCGTTTCTCCGTTTCTCCGTTTCTCCGTTTCTCCGTTTCTCCGTTTCTCCGTTTCTCTGTTTCTCCGTTTCTCCGTTTCTCCGTTTCTCCGTTTCTCCGTTTCTCCGTTTCTCCGTTTCTCCGTTACTCCGTTTCTCCGTTTCTACGTTTCTTCGTTTCTCCGTTTCTCCGTTTCTCCGTTTCTCCGTTTCTCCGTTTCTCCGTTTCTCCGTTCCTCCGTTTCGCCGTTCCTCCGTTTCTCCGGTGCTCCGTTTCTCGGTTTCTCCGTTTCTCGGTTTCTCTGTTTCTCCGTTTCTCCGTTTCTCGGTTTCTCAGTTTCTCCGTTTCTCCGTTTCTCCGTTTCACCGTTTCTTTGTTCGTTCCTCCGTTTCTTTCTCCGTTTCTCCGTTTATTTCTTCGTTCCTCCGTTTCTTTCTGCGTTTCTCCGTTTATTTCTTCGTTTCTCCATTTATTTCTCCGTTTCTCCGTTTCTTTGTTCGTTTCTCCGTTTCTTTCTTCGTTTCTCCGTTTCTTTCTTCGTTTCTCCGTTTCTTTCTTCGATTTTCCGTTTCTTTCTACGTTTCTCCATTTCTTTCTTCTATTCTTCATTCCGTTCTTTTTTTCTCGGTTTCTTTCTTCGTTTCTTCGTGTCTTTCTTCGCTTCTCCGTTTCTTCCTTCGTTTCTCCGTTTCTCCGTTTCTCCGTTTCTCCGTTTCTCCGTTACTCCGTTTCTCCGTTTCTCCGTTTCTTCGTTTCTCCGTTTCTCCGTTTCTCCGTTTCTCCGTTTCTCCGTTTCTCCGTTTCTCCGTTTGACCGTTTCTTTGTTCGTTCCTCCGTTTCGCCGTTTCTCCGTTTCTCCGTTTCTCCGTTTCTCCGTTTCTCCGTTTGACCGTTTCTTTGTTCGTTTCGCCGTTTCTCCGTTTCTCCGTTTCTCCGTTTCTCCGTTTCTCCGTTTCTCCGTTTCTTTGTTCGTTTCTCCGTTTCTCCGATTCCCCGTTTCTCCGTTTCTCCGTTTCTCCGTTTCTCCGTTTCTCCGTTTCTCCGTTTCTCCGTTTCTCCGTTTCTCCGTTTCTCCGTTTCTCCGTTTCTCCGTTTCTCCGTTTCTCCGTTTCTCCGTTTCTCCGTTTCTCCGTTTCTCCGTTTCTCCGTTTCTCCGTTTCTCCGTTTCTGCGTTCCTCCGTTTCTCCGGGGCTCCGTTTCTCTGTTTCTCTGTTTCTCGGTTTCTCTGTTTCTCCGTTTCCCCGTTTCTCGGTTTCTCAGTTTCTCCGTTTCTCCGTTTCTCCGTTTCACCGTTTCTTTTTTCGTTCCTCCGATTCTTTCTCCGTTTCTCCGTTTACTTCTTCGTTCCTTCGTTTCTTTCTCCGTTTCTCCGTTTATTTCTTCGTTTCTCCATTTATTTCTCCGTTTCTCCGTTTCTTTGTTCGTTTCTCCGTTTCTTTGTTCGTTTCTCCGTTTCTTTCTTCGTTTCTCCGTTTCTATCTTCGTTTCTCCGTTTCTTTCTTCGATTTTCCGTTTCTTTCTACGTTTCTCCATTTCTTTCTTCTATTCTTCATTCCGTTCTTCGTTTCTCGGTTTCTTTCTTCGTTTCTTCGTGTCGTTCTTCGCTTCTCCGTTTCTTTCTTCGTTTCTCCGTTTCTTTCTTCGCTTCTCCGTTCCTTCCTTCGTTTCTCCGTTTCTCCGTTTCTCCGTTTCTCCGTTTCTCCGTTTCTCCGTTTCTCGGTTTCTCTGTTTCTCTGTTTCTCCGATTCTCCGTTTCTCCGTTTCTCTCCGTTTCTCGGTTTCTCCGTTTCTCCGTATCTCCGTTCCTCCGTTTCTCGGTTTCTCCGCTTCTCCGTCTCTTGGTTTCTCCGTTTCTCGGTATCTCCGTTTCTCCGTTTCTCCGGTTCACGGTTTTTCCGTTTCTCCGTTTCTCCGTTTCACCGTTTTATGTTCGTTTCTCCATTTATTACTCCGATTCTCCGTTTCATTCTTCGTTTCTCCGTTTCTTCCTTCGTTTCTTTCTTTGTTTCTCCGTTTCTTTCATCGTTTCTCCGCTTCTTTCTTCGTTCCTCCGTTTCTTTCTTCTATTCTCCGTTTATTTCTTCGTTTCTCCATTTATTTCTCCGTTTCTCCGTTTCTTTGTTCGTTTCTCCGTTTCCTTGTTCGTTCCTCCGTTTCTTCGTTTCTTTCTTGGTTTCTCCGTTTCTTTCTTTGTTTCTCCATTTATTTCTCCGTTTCTCCGTTTCTTTGTTCGTTTCTCCGTTTCTTCGTTGGTTTCTCCATTTATTTCTCCGTGTCTTCGTTTCTTTGTTCGTTTCTCCGTTACTTTGTTCGTTTCTCCGTTACTTTGTTCGTTTCTCCGTTTCTTTTTTCGTTTCTCCGTTTCATTCTTTGTTTCTCCGTATCTTTGTTGGTTTCTGCCTTTATTTCTTCATTTCTCCATTTATTTCTCCGATTCTCCGTTTCTTTCTCCGTTTCTCCGTTTATTTGATCGTTTCTCCATTTATTTCTCCGTTTCTCCGTTTCATTGTCCGTTTCTCCGTTTCTCCGTTTCTTTGTTCGTATCTCCGTTCCTTTCTTCGTTTCTCCGTTTATTTCTTCGTTTCTCCATTTACTTCTCCGTTTCTCCGTTTCTTTCTTCGTTTCTCCGTTTCTTTGTTCGTTTCTCCGTTTCTTTCTTCGTTTCTCCGTTTCTTTGTTCGTTTCTCCGTTTCTTTTTCCGTTTCTCGGTTTATTTCTTCGTTTCTCCATTTATTTCTCCGTTTCTTTCTTTGTTTCTTCGTTTCTTTCTTCGTTACTCCGTTTCTTTCTTCGTTTCTCCGTTTCTTTGTTCGTTTCTCCGTTTCTTTGTTCGTTTCTCCGTTTCTTTGTTCGTTTCTCCGTTTCTTTCTTCGATTTTCCGTTTCTTTCTTCGTTTCTCCATTTCTTTCTTCTATTCTTCATTCCGTTCTTCGTTTCTCGGTTTCTTTCGTCGTTTCTTCGTGTCTTTCTTCGCTTCTCCGTTTCTTTCTTCGTTTCTCCGTTTCTTTCTTCGTTTCTCCGTTTCTTCCTTCGTTTCTTCGTTTCTCCGTTTCTCCGTTTCTCCGTTTCTCCGTTTCTCCGTTTCTCCGTTTCTCCGTTTCTCCGTTTCTCCGTTTCTCCGTTTCTCCGTTTCTCCGTTTCTCCGTTTCTCCGTTTCTCCGTTTCTCCGTTTCTCCGTTTCTCCGTTTCTCCGTTTCTCCGTTTCTCCGTTTCTCCGTTTCTCCGTTTCTCCGTTTCTCCGTTTCTCCGTTTCTCCGTTTCTCCGTTTCTCCGTTTCTCCGTTTCTCCGTTTCTCCGATTCTCCGTTTCTCCGTTTCTCCGATTCTCCGTTTCTGCGTTTCTCCGTTTCTCCGTTTCTCCGTTTCTCCGTTTCTCCGTTTCTCCGTTTCTCCGTTTCTCCGTTTCTCCGTTTCTCCGTTTCTCCGTTTCTCCGTTTCTCCGTTTCTCCGTTTCTCCGTTTCTCCGTTTCTCCGTTTCTCCGTTTCTCCGTTTCTCCGTTTCTCCGTTTCTCCTTTTCTCCTTTTCTCCGTTTCTCCGTTTCCCCGTTTCTCCGTTTCTCCGTTACTCCGTTTCTCCGTTTAGATTAAATGATTATAATAATTTTGATCGTACTTCAAAGTAAAGAGATGTTTCTTAAAGTTTTAAAACATGGAAAGTAATAATTGTCTAGGAGATATATCAATTTAACATTTGATTAATACTTGAAGAATCGAAATTTTTGGTATTTTCCTGATACCAAAGGTTGAAATTCAGGCATAAATTTTAGAAAATGTTTGATTTTGGGACTCTTGGTGTCAGTGTACGATATGCGAAGAAGTGGCACGATTTCGCGGATTCTTAGAATTGACGTCAAATTCCAAGAATTTCCACGTATCGAAATTTTGTTGTACTTTCGAACGAATTTCTGAATCATGGATCCCGATTTTCTTTGTATCAGGAGAACATGATAGTTGAGGACATATAGTTTTAAGTAGTTTTAGCAGTTTGATAGGATCGGGTTAAAGAAATGGAAACAAATAATGGACAAAAATAAAGTTTCTGCTGTCAGTGAAGTTGATTTTATTTCAATACATCAATTGAACTTGTTGAAAGTACTGTACCGTAAAGTACTTTACTGTACCGTAAAAATTACTATTCTAAACTCGCAGCCGATTAGCTCGGTACTACCCACGACGACTAATTACTGTTCGTCGCGAGTAATACCGATTACCAGGTCTCACCACGTGGAGGTTGCTGCGATCGGAGACCCGGAGAGAGATAGATGGAATCAAAGTTCCATCGATCTCCCTCGACACCCGATACAAACGAAGATACTAAACCAAAGAGATGGAAGGAATCAATGTTCCTTCAATCTCCTCGTTTAGTTCTGCCAAGCAATTACATTATGGAAAAATTAGGCAAAATTGGAAAAGACGCGACACGAACCGTGCAGTTGGTCCTACTAGGTCGGTCCCGTTTCCCCTCAGTGGGCCCGATTAAAGAGGAAATGCACGACGCCGTCCACTCATATAGAGTGCCCCGTTTCTCCCAACTCCGCGTCAGGAACCACGCAAAGCGTGGACCTGACTCACGGAGGATGACGAAGAGAGGGTCTTATGGCACAAGGCTTCCACAGGGACCGATGCGAACACCTGCCTCTGTGGTCGCAGCATGTTCTCTCTGGAAGCGGACGCACCAGAAGAGACGGCGATCGACCGTTCGGACCACCTACACGTCCGGTCACTTGCTTATGCAACAAGCAGTGATGACCGGGCTGAAGAACGAGGAAGCGAGCAAAAATAAGCTAAAGATTGGATAATTGCTTGACAGATAACAGATATTTGTACACCGTGGCCTTAAAATTAACTTATTCCAAGCTTAACTAAAGATCCCACGGCGGTTGCGACGATAGTGTCCTCTTCGTTCTTCGTTCTTTGTTCTTCGTTCTTCGTTCTTCGTTCTTCGTTCTTCGTTCTTCGTTCTTCGTTCTTCGTTCTTCGTTCTTCGTTCTTCGTTCTTCGTTCTTCGTTCTTCGTTCTTCGTTCTTCGTTCTTCGTTCTTCGTTCTTCGTTCTTCGTTCTTCGTTCTTCGTTCTTCGTTCTTCGTTCTTCGTTCTTCGTTCTTCGTTCTTCGTTCTTCGTTCTTCGTTCTTCGTTCTTCGTTCTTCGTTCTTCGTTCTTCGTTCTTCGTTCTTCGTTCTTCGTTCTTCGTTCTTCGTTCTTCGTTCTTCGTTCTTCGTTCTTCGTTCTTCGTTCTTCGTTCTTCGTTCTTCGTTCTTCGTTCTTCGTTCTTCGTTCTTCGTTCTTCGTTCTTCGTTCTTCGTTCTTCGTTCTTCGTTCTTCGTTCTTCGTTCTTCGTTCTTCGTTCTTCGTTCTTCGTTCTTCGTTCTTCGTTCTCCGGTGTGCCTACCTAAGAGAAACCTAAAGTCAAGGCATGATAAAAAAATGATAGAAAATAGAAATGAAGTTGGTTAGTGATTAAATACAGTCATTCAGTAACAAAGGAAATAAAGGCAAGAATGACAAAAAAATAAACATGGAAAAACAAGTACAAAGTAAAATCAGAGAACAAATAAAATAAATTACAGAAAGAAACAATTAAAAACCAAAGAAAGGATTGAGAGAGTGGTCGCCAGTACTGACCACCGCTTACCGGCGGCCAGTACCGGTTACCATGGTGAGGGATCCCCCTTCCATAAACCTAAAACGAAGAGATGCGTCCACCTCGGAGGCTTCGGGAACAATGAAATTTTAAACAACCGGGGGCTCCTTATATACCCTCCCCAAGGTGACTTGCCGTTTCTTCCATTGTCTTTGTTCGATCTAATCGAAATCTTCGAAGGCGAACGGTTTCGGTGAATGTTTGTTCATTTCCGCGATTGTTACTAACATTTATGCATGTTTCCAATATTGATCGAACAATGTGCATCTTATTTATGTATTGCAATTAATTAAGAAACTTATAGAAATTGATTTTGATCGAGACTCGATGTTAAAACGTGTTTCGTAAAGTTTTAAAGCATGGAAAGTAACAATTGTTCATTAAATGCATTAAGTTAACATTTGTTTAATTCTTATAATTTACACAATACGCGTAGAAGTTGTGTTTTTTACATAAAAGTGCCGAAATTCAATTAATCGCTTTCTTAGATAGAAAAATCATCGCGATGAAGACTTGTGAATCGATAATCGATACCTGTAGCCTTGAAAATGTCAGTTGGATCTCAGCGAAAAATTCCTTCGCGAACAAAGAATATTTCAACGAAATGATATTTTAAGCCATTATTTATACTAGAACATTGTTAATAATTGTTTAATCTACAGTCCTACGACGGTTGATAATAAATATGATAAATAAACATCGAGATATTGCGAAATCTTCGAAGGCGGACGGTTTCGGTTAATGTTTGTTCATTTCCGCGATTGTTATTAACATTTATGCATGTTCCCAATATTGATCGAACAATATGCATCTTATTTAGGTATCATAAATCATTAGTTAGTTTTCACAAATTAATTGATTTTGAAAATGAAAGCAAAATATTGATATTCATATATTTCTCGATTTGCAACCTAAATTAATCTTTATAAGCAAATTATTCATTTACAATGCAAAAGAAAATGCATTTTGTAACATTCATATTCCCAACTTTTACAGTGCAAACCATTAATTAGTTTACAAATGTTAATTTTCATAAAAAATGGAGAAATATATGTATACCAAACTCTTCGTTAAATTTTCCGATAAAATTTAATTCACATACTGTAACATAAAAGTTCGGAACGTGGAAAAATGTTTCTAACAATCGCCTAGAGACATAAACATTCGCTAAAGCAATTCGCCTTCCCAGATTTCGCAATATCTTGATGTTTGTTTATCATAATTATTAACAACGGTCGTAGGACCGTAGATTAAACAATTATTAACAATGTCCTAGTATAAATAATGGCTTAAAATATCATTTCGTTGAAATGTTCTTTGTTCGCGATGGAATTGTTCTTATTGAGATCAAACCGACATTGTCAAGGCTGGAAACGTTTATCGATTCACAAACGTCTATCACGATGGTTTTTCTATCTAGAAAAGCGATTAATTGAATTTCGACGCTATTACATCAAGAATACAGCTTCCACGCATAATCCGAAAATTATAAGAACGATACAAATGTTAAATTAATGTATCTAATAAACAACGTTTATACCTCGAATCTCGGTCAAAATTAATTGCTGTAGGCAAATCAATCATATTTAATGCATAAATAAGATGCATATTGTAAGATAAATGTTCGGAACATGTATAAATGTTAGTAACAATCGCGGAAATGAACAAACATTCACCGAAACCGTTCGCCTTCGCAGATTTCGCAATATCCTGACGTTCATTTATCATATTTATTAACAATCGTCGTAGAACCATAGTTTAAACAATTATTAACACTGTCCTAGTATAAATAATGGCTTTAAATATCATTTCGTTAAAATATTCTTTGTTCACGAAGGAATTTTTCGTTGAGATCCAACTGATATTCTCAATGTTACAGGTATCGATGATCGATTCACAAGTGTTCATCACGATAATTTTTCTATTTAGAAAATCGATTAATTGAATTGTGCCACTTTTAAGTAAAAAATGCAACTTCTGCACGTATTGTGTAAATTATAAGAATTAAATAAATGTTAAATTAATGTACCAAATAGACAATTACTACTTTCTATGCATTAAATCTTTACGAAACACGTTTTCACTTCGAATCTCGATCAAAATCAATTTCTATAAGTTACTTAATCATTTGTAATGCATAGATAAGATGTACATTGTTCGATTAATATTGGGAGCACGCGAAAAAGTTAATAACAATCGCATACAGGAAGAAACATTCACAGAAACCGTTCGCCTTCGCAGATTTTGCAATATCTTGATGTTTATTTATCATAATTATTAATAACCGTCGTAGGACCGTAGTTTGAACAATTATTAACTATTTCCTAGTATAAATAATGGCTTAAAATATCATTTCGTTGAAATATTCTTTGTTCGCGAAGGAATTTTTCGCTGAGATCCAACTGACATTTTCAAGGCTACAGGTATCGATTATCGATTCACAAGTCTTCATCGCGATGATTTTTGTAACTAAAAAAGCGATTAATTGAATTTCGGCACTTTTATGTAAAAAATACCACTTCTACGCGTATTGTGTAAATTATAAGAATTAAACAAATGTTAAATTAATGTATTTAATGAACAATTGTTACTTTCCATGCTTTAAAACTTTACGAAACACGTTTTAACATCGAGTCTCGATCAAAATCAATTTCTATAAGTTTCTTAATTAATTGCAATACATAAATAAGATGCACATTGTTCGATCAATATTGGAAACATGCATAAATGTTAGTAACAATCGCGGAAATGAACAAACATTCACCGAAACCGTTCGCCTTCGAAGATTTCGATTAGATCGAACAAAGACAATGGAAGAAACGGCAAGTCACCTTGGGGAGGGTATATAAGGAGCCCCCGGTTGTTTAAAATTTCATTGTTCCCGAAGCCTCCGAGGTGGACGCATCTCTTCGTTTTAGGTTTATGGAAGGGGGATCCCTCACCATGGTAACCGGTACTGGCCGCCGGTAAGCGGTGGTCAGTACTGGCGACCACTCTCTCAATCCTTTCTTTTTTTTTCTAACTGTTTCTTTGTCTAATTCATTTCATTTGTACTCTGATTTTAATTTCTACTTGTTTTGACATGTTTATTTTTTTCCACTAACCAAATTCATTTCTATTTTCTATTATGCCATGACTTTAGGTTTCTCTTAGGTTTCTCTTAGATACATTCTGTTAGATGTATCGGAAAACGAAGAACGAAGAACGAAGAGGACTGATGTATTGCGTCCTCCGCGGGACTGTTAATTCTAAGTATAGACTAAGTTAGTTTTAAGGTTACCATGTACGAGTATCTGTGATCTGCCGAGCAATTATCCAATCTTTAACTTCTTTTTGCTCGCTTGCTCGTATCTCAGTCCGGCCACCTCTGCTTGTTGCATAAACAAGTGACCGGCCGTGGAGGTGGACCGAACGCTCGATCGCTGTCTCTTCTGGTGCGTCCGCTTTGAGAGAGAATATCCTGCGAACACAGGGGCAGGTGTTCGCACCGGTCCTTGCGGAAGTCCTTGTGCCACAAGACCCTCTCTTTGTCATCTTCCGTGAGTCAGGTCCACGCTTTGCGTGGTTCCTGACGCGGAGTTGGGAGAAACGGGGCACTCTATATGAGTGGACGGCGTCGTGCATTTCCTCTTTAATCGGGCCCACTGAGGGGAAACGGGACCGACCTAGTAGGAGCAACTCCACGGTTCGTGTCGCGTATTTCCCAATTTCGCCCAATTTTTCCATAATGTAATTGCTTGGCAGAACTAAACAAGGAGATCGAAGGAAAATTGATTCCATCTATCTCTCTCCGGGTCTCCGCTCGCAGCAACCTCCACGTGGTGAGACCTGGAAATCGGTATTACTCGCGACGAAGTATCACTTACCACGAGTAACGCCGAGCTAATTGGCTGCGAACTTAGAATAATTATTTAAGATGTGAGAACAAGTAGAAATCAAGATTTTTGTAAGGCGTGGGAGAGCGTGAAGACGTTAATGAAACCAATAACTGGAATGGCCTCGGGGAAAAGTACACACACCATTGTAATCGGGCGAGTTTCTACTTTCAGATGGAACAGGAATTTCTCGAGTTCGTCAATCCGTTCGCGAGATATGGGATTGGGAAGTTAAGGAATGGTTGAGAAACGATCAAAATTTTCGCAAGTCTGATACTCGAAACCAATAACTACAAAGGCCTAGGGGAAAAAAAAACATGTCTTTGTAATCGGGCGAGTTTCTACTTTCAGATGCAACAGGAATTTCTCGAGTTCGTCAATCCGTTCGCGAGATGTGGGAGTTTGAAGTTAAGGAATGGTTGAGAAACGATCCAAATTTTCGCAAGCCTGATACTCGAAACCAATGACTACAAAGGCCTAGGGGAAAAACACACATATCTTTGTAATCGGGCGAGTTTCTACTTTCAGATGCAACAGGAATTTCTCGAGTTCATCAACCCGTTCGCGAGATAAGGGAGCTTGAAGTTAAGGAATGCTTGGGAAACCATCAAAATTTTCGAAAGTCTAATACTCGAAACCAATAACTACAAAGGCCTAGGGGAAAAATACACATACCGTTGTAATCGGGCGAGTTTCTACTTTCACATGCAACAGGAATTTCTCGAGTTCGGCAATCCGCTCGCGAGATATGGGAGTTTGAAGTTAAGGAATGGTTGTGAAACCATCAAAATTTTCGCTGGTCTGATACTTGAAACCAATAACTGGAATGGCCTAGGGGTAAAGTACACACACCATTGTAATCGGGCGAGTTTCTACTTTCAGATGCAACACGAATTTCTCGAGTTCGTCAATCCTTTCGCGACATATGGGAGTTTGAATTTAAGGAATGGTTGAGAAACCATCAAAATTTTCACTGGTCTGATACTCGCAACCAATAACTGGAATGGCCTAGGGGAAAAGTACACACACCATTGTAATCGGGCGAGTTTCTACTTTCAGATGCAACAGGAATTTCTCGAGTTCGTCAATCCGTTCGCGAAATACCGGAGTTTGGAGTTAAGAGATGGTTGCGAAACCATCAAAATTTTCGCAAGCCTGATATTCGATAACAACGACTGGAGTGGCCTAGGGGAAAAGTACACACACCATTGTAATCGGGCGAGTTTCTACTTTCAGATGCAACACGAATTTCACGAGTTCGTCAATCCTTTCGCGAGATATGGGAGTTTGAATTTAAGGAATGGTTGAGAAACCATCAAAATTTTCGCTGGTCTGATACTCGCAACCAATAACTGGAATGGCCTAGGGGAAAAGTACACATACCATTTTAATCGGGCGAGTTTCTACTTTCAGATGCAACAGGAATTTCTCGAGTTCGTCAATCCGTTCATGAGATAAGGGAGTTTGAAATTAAGGAATGCTTGGGAAACCATCAAAATTTTCGAAAGTCTAATACTCGAAACCAATAACTACAAAGGCCTAGGGGAAAAACACACATATCTTTGTAATCGGGCGAGTTTCTACTTTCAGATGCAACAGGAATTTCTCGAGTTCATCAACCCGTTCGCGAGATAAGGGAGCTTGAAGTTAAGGAATGCTTGGGAAACCATCAAAATTTTCGAAAGTCTAATACTCGAAACCAATAACTACAAAGGCCTAGGGGAAAAATACACATACCGTTGTAATCGGGCGAGTTTCTACTTTCACATGCAACAGGAATTTCTCGAGTTCGGCAATCCGCTCGCGAGATATGGGAGTTTGAAGTTAAGGAATGGTTGTGAAACCATCAAAATTTTCGCTGGTCTGATACTTGAAACCAATAACTGGAATGGCCTAGGGGTAAAGTACACACACCATTGTAATCGGGCGAGTTTCTACTTTCAGATGCAACACGAATTTCTCGAGTTCGTCAATCCTTTCGCGACATATGGGAGTTTGAATTTAAGGAATGGTTGAGAAACCATCAAAATTTTCACTGGTCTGATACTCGCAACCAATAACTGGAATGGCCTAGGGGAAAAGTACACACACCATTGTAATCGGGCGAGTTTCTACTTTCAGATGCAACAGGAATTTCTCGAGTTCGTCAATCCGTTCGCGAAATACCGGAGTTTGGAGTTAAGAGATGGTTGCGAAACCATCAAAATTTTCGCAAGCCTGATATTCGATAACAACGACTGGAGTGGCCTAGGGGAAAAGTACACACACCATTGTAATCGGGCGAGTTTCTACTTTCAGATGCAACACGAATTTCACGAGTTCGTCAATCCTTTCGCGAGATATGGGAGTTTGAATTTAAGGAATGGTTGAGAAACCATCAAAATTTTCGCTGGTCTGATACTCGCAACCAATAACTGGAATGGCCTAGGGGAAAAGTACACATACCATTTTAATCGGGCGAGTTTCTACTTTCAGATGCAACAGGAATTTCTCGAGTTCGTCAATCCGTTCATGAGATAAGGGAGTTTGAAATTAAGGAATGCTTGGGAAACCATCAAAATTTTCGAAAGTCTAATACTCGAAACCAATAACTACAAAGGCCTATGGGAAAAATACACATACCTTTGTAATCGGGCGAGTTTCGGCTTTCAGATGCAATAGGAAATTCTCGAGTTCGTCAATCCGTTCGCGAGATATGGAAGTGTGAAGGTACGGAATGCTTGAGAATCCATCAAAATTTTCGAAAGTCTGATACTCGAAACCAATAACTGGAATGGTCTAGGGGAAAAGTACACACACCATTGTAATCGGGCGAGTTTCTACTTTCAGGTGCAACAGGAATTTCTCGAGTTCGTCAATCCGTTCGCGAAATACTGGAGTTTGGAGTTAAGAGATGGTTGCGAAACCATCAAAATTTTCGCAAGCCTGATATTCGATAACAACGACTGGATTGGCCTAGGGGAAAAGTACACACACCATTGTAATCGGGCGAGTTTCTACTTTCAGATGCAACACGAATTTCTCGAGTTCGTCAATCCTTTCGCGAGATATGGGAGTTTGAATTTAAGGAATGGTTGTGAAACCATCAAAATTTTCGCTGGTCTGATACTCGCAACCAATAACTGGAATGGCCTAGGGGAAAAGTACACACACCATTGTAATCGGGCGAGTTTCTACTTTCAGATGCAACAGGAATTTCTCGAGTTCGTCAATCCGTTCGCGAAATATCGGGGTTTGGAGTTAAGAGATGGTTGCGAAACCATCAAAATTTTCGCAAGTCTGATATTCGATAACAACGACTGGAGTGGCCTAGGGGAAAAGTACACACACCATTGTAATCGGGCGAGTTTCTACTTTCAGATGCAACACGAATTTCTCGAGTTCGTCAATCCTTTCGCGAGATATGGGAGTTTGAATTTAAGGAATGGTTGAGAAACAATCAAAACTTTCGCTGGTCTGATACTCGCAACCAATAACTGGAATGGCCTAGGGGAAAAGTACACATACCATTTTAATCGGGCCAGTTTCTACTTTCAGATGCAACAGGAATTTCTCGAGTTCGTCAATCCGTTCATGAGATAAGGGAGTTTGAAATTAAGGAATGCTTGGGAAACCATCAAAATTTTCGAAAGTCTAATACTCGAAACCAATAACTACAAAGGCCTAGGGGAAAAATACACATACCTTTGTAATCGGGCGAGTTTCGGCTTTCAGATGCAATAGGAAATTCTCGAGTTCGTCAATCCGTTCGCGAGATATGGAAGTGTGAAGGTACGGAATGCTTGAGAATCCATCAAAATTTTCGAAAGTCTGATACTCGAAACCAATAACTGGAATGGTCTAGGGGAAAAGTACACACACCATTGTAATCGGGCGAGTTTCTACTTTCAGGTGCAACAGGAATTTCTCGAGTTCGTCAATCCGTTCGCGAAATACCGGAGTTTGGAGTTAAGAGATGGTTGCGAAACCATCAAAATTTTCGCAAGCCTGATATTCGATAACAACGACTGGAGTGGCCTAGGGGAAAAGTACACACACCATTGTAATCGGGCGAGTTTCTACTTTCAGATGCAACACGAATTTCTCGAGTTCGTCAATCCTTTCGCGAGATATGGGAGTTTGAATTTTAGGAATGGTTGAGAAACCATCAAAATTTTCGCTGGTCTGATACTCGCAACCAATAACTGGAATGGCCTAGGGGAAAAGTACACACACCATTGTAATCGGGCGAGTTTCTACTTTCAGGTGCAACAGGAATTTCTCGATTTCGTCAATCCGTTCGCGATATATGGGAGTTTGAAGTTAAGGAATGCTTGAGAAACCATCAAAATTTTCGAAAGTCTGATACTCGAAACCAATAACTACAAAGGCCTAGGGGAAAAATACACCTACCGATGTAATCGGGCGAGTTTGTACTTTCACATGCAACAGGAATTTCTCGAGTTCGTCAATCCGTTCGCGAGATATGGGTGTTTGAAGTTAAGGAATGGTTGAGAAACCATCAAAATTTTCTCTGGTCTGATACTCGAAACCAATAACTGGAATGGCCTAGGGGAAAAGTACACACACCACTGTACTCGGGCGAGTTTCTACTTTCAGATACAACAGGAATTTCTAGAGTTCGTCAATCCTTTCGCGAGATATGGGAGTTTGAAGATACGGAATGGTTGAGAAACCATCAAAATTTTCGCAAGTCTGATAATCGAAACCAATAGCTGGAATGGTCTAGGGGAAAAGTACACACACCATTGTAATCGGGCGTGTTTCTACATTCAGGTGCAACAGGAATTTCTCGAATTCGTCAATCCGTTCGGGAGATATGGGAGTTTGAAGTTAAGGAATGCTTGAGAAACCATCAAAATTTTCGAAAGTCTGATACTCGAAACCAATAACTACAAAGGCCTAGGGGAAAAATACACATACCGTTGTAATTGGGCGAGTTTCTACTTTCACATGCAACAGGAATTTCTCGAGTTCGTCAATCCGTTCGCGAAATATGGGAGTTTGAAGATAAGGAATGGGTGTGAAACCATCAAAATTTTCGCTGGTCTGATACTCGAAACCAATAACTGGAATGGCCTAGGGGAAAAGTACACACACCATTGTAATAGGGCGAGTTTATACTTTCAGAAGCAACAGAAATTTCTCGAGTTCGTCAATCCGTTCGCGAGATATGGGAGTTTGAAGTTAAGGAATGCTTGAGAAACCATCCAAATTTTCGCAAGTCTGATACGAAACCAATAACTACAAAGGCCTACGGGAAAAATACACATACCTTTGTAATCGGGCGAGTTTCCACTTTCAGATGCAACAGGAATTTCTCGAGTTCGTCAATCCGTTTGCGAGATATGGGAGTTTGATGTTAAGGAATGGTTGAGAAACCATCAAAATTTTCGCGGGTCTGATACTCGAAACCAATAACTGGAATGGCCTAGGGGAAAAGTACACATACCATTGTAATCGGGCGACTTTCTACTTTCAGATACAACACGAATTTCTCGAGTTCGTCAATCCTTTCGCGAGATATGGGAGTTTGAAGTTAAGGAATGGATGAGAAACCATCAAAATTTTCGCTGGTCTGATACTCGAAACCAATAACAGGAATGGCCTACGGGAAAAGTACACACACCATTGTAATCGGGCGAGTTTCCACTTTCAGATGCAGCAGAAATTTCTCGAGTTCGTCAAACCGTTCGCGAGATATGGGAGTTTGAATTTAAGTAATGGTTGAGAAACCATCAAAATTTTCGCTGGTCTGATTCTCGAAACCAATAACTGGAATGGCCTAGGGGAAAGGTACACACACCATTGTAATCGGGCGAGTTTCTGCTTTCAGATGCAACAGGAATTTCTCGAGTTCGTCAATCCGTTCGCGAAATATCGGAGTTTGGAATTAAGAGATGGTTGCGAAACCATCAAAATTTTCGCTGGTCTGATACTCGACACCAATAACAGGAATGGCCTACGGGTAAAGTACACACACCATTGTAATCGGGCGAGTTTCCACTTTCAGATGCAACAGAAATTTCTCGAGTTCGTCAACCCGTTCGCGAGATATGGGAGTTCGAAGTTAAGGAATGGTTGAAAAACCAACAAAATTTTCGCAAGTCTAATACTCGAAACCAATAACTACAAAGGCCTAGGTGAAAAATACACATACGTTGTAATCGGGCGAGTTTCTACTTTCACACGCAACAGGAATTATTCGGATTCGTCAATCCGTTCGCGAAATGTCGGAGTTGGGAGTTAAGAGATGGTTGAGAAACCATCAAAACTTTCGCAAGTCTGATATTCGATAACAATAACTGGAGTGGCCTAGGGGAAAGTACACACACCATAGAAATCGGGCGAGTTTCTGCTTTCAGATGCAACAGAAATATCTCGAGTTCGTCAATCCCATCACGAGATATGGGAGTTTGAAGTTAAGGAATGCTTGAGGAACCATCAAAATGTCCGAAAGTCTGATTCTCGAAACCAATAACTACAAAGGCCTAGGGGAAAAATACACATACCGTTGTAATCGGACGAGTTTCTACTTTCACATGCAACAGGAATTTCTCGAGTTCGTCAATCCGTTCGCGAGATATGGAAGTGTGAAGTTAAGGAATGGTTGAGAAACCATCAAAATTTTCGCAAGTCTAATTCTCGAAACAAATAACTACTATGATCTAGGGCAAAAATACACATACCGTAGTAATCGGGCGAGTTTCTGCTTTCAGATGCAACAGAAATTTCTCGAGTTCGTCAATCCCATCACGAGATATGAGAGTTTGAAATTAAGGAATGCTTGAGGAACCATCAAAATGTCCGAAAGTCTGATTCTCGAAACCTATAACTACAAAGGCCTAGGGGAAAAAGCACATACTGTTGTAATCGGGCGAGATTCTACTTTCACATGCAACAAGAATTTCTCGAGTACGTCAATCCGTTCGCGAGATATGGAAGTGTGAAGTTAAGGAATGGTTGAGAAACCATCAAAATTTTCGCTGGTCTGATAATCGAAACCAATAACTGGAATGGCCTAGGGGAAAAGTACACACCCCATTGTAATCGGGCGAGTTTCTACTTTCAGATGCAACAGGAATTTCTCGAGTTCGTCATTCCGTTCGCGAGATATGGGAGTTTGAAGTTAAGGAATGCTTGAGAAACGATCAAAATTTTCACAAGTCTAATTCTCGAAACCAATAACTACTATGATCTAGGGCAAAAATACACATACCGTTGTAATCGGGTGAGTTTCTGCTTTCAGATGCAACGGAAATTTCTCGAGTTCGTCAATCCGTTCGCGAGATATGGGAGTTTGAAGTTAAGGAATGCTTGAGGAACCATCAAAATTTTCGAAAGTCTAATTCTCGAAACCAATAACTACAAAGGCCTAGGGGAAAAATGCACATACCGTTGTAATCGGGCGAGTTTCTACTTTCACATGCAACAAGAATTTCTCGAGTACGTCAATCCGTTCGCGAGATATGGAAGTGTGAAGTTAAGGAATGGTTGAGAAACCATCCAAATTTTCGCTGGTCTGATAATCGAAACCAATAACTGGAATGGCCTAGGGGAAAAGTACACACACCATTGTAATCGGGCGAGTTTCTACTTTCAGATGCAACAGGAATTTCTCGAGTACGTCAATCCGTTCGCGAGATATGGGAGTTTGAAGTTAAGGAATGGTTGAGAAACCATCAAAATTTTCGCGGGTCTGATACTCGAAACCAATAACTGGAATGGCCTAGGGGAAAAGTACACATACCATTGTAATCGGGCGAGTTTCTACTTTCAGATGCAACAGGAATTTCTCGAGTTCGTCATTCCGTTCGCGAGATATGGGAGTTTGAAGTTAAGGAATGCTTGAGAAACGATCAAAATTTTCACAAGTCTAATTCTCGAAACCAATAACTACTATGATCTAGGGCAAAAATACACATACCGTTGTAATCGGGCGAGTTTCTGCTTTCAGATGCAACAGAAATTTCTCGAGTTCGTCAATCCGTTCGCGAGATATGGGAGTTTGATGTTAAGGAATGGTTGAGATACCATCAACATGTTCGCTGGTCTGATACTCGAAAACAATAACTGGAATGACCTAGGGGAAAAGTGCACACACCATTGTAATCGGGCGAGTTTCTGCTTTCAGATGCAACAGGAGTTTCTCGATTTCGTCAATCCGTTCGTGAGATATGGGAGTTTGAAATTAAGGATAGGTTGAGAAACCATCAAAATTTTCGCAAGTCTGATACTCGAAACCAATAACTACAAAGGCCTAGGGAAAAAATACACATACCGTTGTAATCGGGCGAGTTTTTACTTTCAGTCGCAACAGGAATTTTTGGGTTATGTCAATCCGTTCGCGAATTATGGGAGTTTGAAGCCAAGAAGTGGTTGAGAAGGCAAAAAATTTTTCGCAATTGTGCTGCTCCAAAAGCTTAACCAGAATGGCCTAGGGAAAAATACACATACCGTTGTAATCGGGCGAGTTTCTACTTTCAGTCGCAACAGGAATTTTTGGGTTATGTCAATCCGTTCGCGAATTATGGGAGTTTGAAGCCAAGAAATAGTTGAGAAGGCAAAAAATTCATCGCAATTCTGCTGCTCCAAACGCTTGACCAGAATGGCCTAGGGAAAAAGTACACATACCGTTTTAATCGGGCGAGATTCTACTTTCAGATGCAATAGGAATTTTTGGGTTATGTCAATCCGTTCGCGAATTATTGGAGTTTGAAGCCAAGAAATGGTTGAGAAGACAACAAATTTTTCGCACTTCTGCTGCTCCAAACGCTTAACCAGAATGGCCTAGGGGAAAAAACAAACATACCGTTGTAATCGGGCGAGTTTCTACTTTCAGTCGCAACAGGAATTTTTGGGTTATGTCAATCCGTTCGCGAATTATGGGAGTTTGAAGCCAAGAAGTGGTTGAGAAGGCAACAAATTTTTCGCAATTCTGCTGCTCCAAAAGCTTAACCAGAATGGCCTAGGGAAAAATACACATGCCGCTGTAGTCTGGCGAGTTTCTACTTTCAGATGCAATAGGAATTTTTGGGTTAGGTCAATCCGTTCGCGAGATATGGCAGTTTGAAGCCAAGAAATGGTTGAGAAGGCAAAAAATTTTTCGCAAATCTGCTGCTCCAAACGCTTAACTGGAATGGCCTAGCGAAAAACTACACATACCGTTGTAATCGGGCGAGTTTCTACTTTCAGACGCAATAGGAATTTTTGGGTTAGGTCAATCCGTTCGCGAGATATGGGAGTTTGAAGCCAAGAAATGGTTGAGAAGGCAAAAAATTTTTTTGCAATTCTGCGGCTCCAAACGCTTAACCAGAATGGCCTAGGGAAAAAATACACATACCGTTGTAGTCGGGCGAGCTTCTACTTTCAGATGCAATAGGAATTTTTGGGTTACGTCAATCCGTTCGCGAGATATGGGAGTTTGAAGCCAAGAAATATTTGAGAAGGCAACAAATTTTTCGCAATTCTGCTGCTCCAAACGCTTAACCAGAATGGCCTAGGGAAAAAATACACATACCGTTGTAATCGGGCGAGTTTCTACTTTCAGACGCAATAGGAATTTTTGGGTTAGGTCAATCCGTTCGCGAGATATGGGAGTTTGAAGCCAAGAAATGGTTGAGAAGGGAAAAAATTTTTCGCAATTCTGCTGCTCCAAACGCTTAACCAGAATGGCCTAGGGAAAAAGTACACATACAGTTGTAATCGGGCGAGCTTCTACTTTCAGATGCAATAGGAATTTTTGGGTTAGGTCAATCCGTTCGCGAGATATGGGAGTTTGAAGCCAAGAAATGGTTGAGAAGGCAAAAAATTTTTCGCACTTCTGCTGCTCCAAACGCTTAACCAGAATGGCCTAGGGAAAAATACACATACCGTTGTAATCGGGCGAAATTCTACTTTCAGATGCAATAGGAACTTTTTGGGTTAGGTCAATCCGTTCGCGAGATATGGGAGTTTGAAACTAAGAAATGGTTGAGAAGGCAAAAAATTTTTGGCAATACGGCTGCTCGAAACGCTTAACCAGAATGGACTAGGGAAAAAATACACATACCGTTGTAATGGGGCGAGCTTCTACTTTCAGATGCAATAGGAATTTTTGGGTTAGGTCAATCCGTTCGCGAGATATGGGACTTTGAAGCTAAGAAATAGTTGAGAAGACAACAAATTTTTCGCACTTCTGCTGCTCCAAACGCTTAACCAGAATGGCCTAGGGAGAAAATACACATACCGTTGAAATCGGGCGAGTTTCTACTTTCAGTCGCAACAGGAATTTTTGGGTTATGTCAATCCGTTCGCGAATTATTGGAGTTTGAAGCCAAGAAATGGTTGAGAAGGCAAAAAATTTTTCGCAATTCTGCTGCTCCAAACGCTTAACCAGAATGGCCTAGGGAAAAAATACACATACCGTTGTAATCGGGCGAGCTTCTACTTTCAGATGCAATAGCAATTTTTGGGTTAGGTCAATCCGTTCGCGAGATATGGGAGTTTGAAGCCAAGAAATGGTTGAGAAGGGAAAAAATTTTTCGCAATTCTGCTGCTCCAAACGCTTAACCAGAATGGCCTAGGGAAAAAGTACACATACAGTTGTAATCGGGCGAGCTTCTACTTTCAGATGCAATAGGAATTTTTGGGTTAGGTCAATCCGTTCGCGAGATATGGGAGTTTGAAGCCAAGAAATGGTTGAGAAGGCAAAAAATTTTTCGCACTTCTGCTGCTCCAAACGCTTAACCAGAATGGCCTAGGGAAAAATACACATACCGTTGTAATCGGGCGAAATTCTACTTTCAGATGCAATAGGAACTTTTTGGGTTAGGTCAATCCGTTCGCGAGATATGGGAGTTTGAAACTAAGAAATGGTTGAGAAGGCAAAAAATTTTGGGCAATACGGCTGCTCGAAACGCTTAACCAGAATGGACTAGGGAAAAAATACACATACCGTTGTAATGGGGCGAGCTTCTACTTTCAGATGCAATAGGAATTTTTGGGTTAGGTCAATCCGTTCGCGAGATATGGGACTTTGAAGCTAAGAAATAGTTGAGAAGACAACAAATTTTTCGCACTTCTGCTGCTCCAAACGCTTAACCAGAATGGCCTAGGGAGAAAATACACATACCGTTGAAATCGGGCGAGTTTCTACTTTCAGTCGCAACAGGAATTTTTGGGTTATGTCAATCCGTTCGCGAATTATTGGAGTTTGAAGCCAAGAAATGGTTGAGAAGGCAAAAAATTTTTCGCAATTCTGCTGCTCCAAACGCTTAACCAGAATGGCCTAGGGAAAAAATACACATACCGTTGTAATCGGGCGAGCTTCTACTTTCAGATGCAATAGCAATTTTTGGGTTAGATCAATCCGTTCGCGAGATATGGGAGTTTGAAGCCAAGAAATGGTTGAAAAGGCAGAAAATTTTTCGCACTTCTGCTGCACCAAACGCTTAACCAGAATGGCCTAGGGAAAAAATACACATACCGTTGTAATCGGGCGAGCTTCTACTTTCAGATGCAATAGGAATTTTTGGGTTAGGTCAATCCGTTCGCGAGATATGGGACTTTGAAGCTAAGAAATAGTTGAGACGACAACAAATTTTTCGCAATTCTGCTGCACCAAACGCTTAACCAGAATGGCCTAGGGAAAAAATACACATACCGTTGTAATCGGGCGAGCTTCTACTTTCAGATGCAATAGGAATTTTTGGGTTATGTCAATCCGTTCGCGAATTATTGGAGTTTGAAGCCAAGAAATGGTTGAGAAGACAACAAATTTTTCGCACTTCTGCTGCTCCAAACGCTTAACCAGAATGGCCTAGGGGAAAAAACAAACATACCGTTGTAATCGGGCGAGTTTCTACTTTCAGTCGCAACAGGAATTTTTGGGTTATGTCAATCCGTTCGCGAATTATGGGAGTTTGAAGCCAAGAAATGGTTGAGAAGGCAAAAAATTTTTTGCAATTCTGCGGCTCCAAACGCTTAACCAGAATGGCCTAGGGAAAAAATACACACACCGTTGTAGTCGGGCGAGCTTCTACTTTCAGATGCAATAGCAATTTTTGGGTTAGATCAATCCGTTCGCGAGATATGGGAGTTTGAAGCCAAGAAATGGTTGAAAAGGCAGAAAATTTTTCGCACTTCTGCTGCACCAAACGCTTAACCAGAATGGCCTAGGGAAAAAATACACATACCGTTGTAATCGGGCGAGCTTCTACTTTCAGATGCAATAGGAATTTTTGGGTTAGGTCAATCCGTTCGCGAGATATGGGACTTTGAAGCTAAGATATAGTTGAGACGACAACAAATTTTTCGCAATTCTGCTGCTCCAAACGCTTAACCAGAATGGCCTAGGGAAAAAATACACATACCGTTGTAATCGGGCGAGTTTCTACTTTCAGACGCAATAGGAATTTTTGGGGTAGATCAATCCGTTCGCGAGATATGGGAGTTTGAAGGCAAGAAATGGTTGAGAAGGGAAAAAATTTTTCGTAATTCTGCTGCTCCAAACGCTTAACCAGCATGGCCTAGGGAAAAAATACACATACCGTTGTAATCGGGCGAGCTTCTACTTTCAGATGCAATAGGAATTTTTGGGTTAGGTCAATCCGTTCGCAAGATATGGGAGTTTGAAGCTAAGAAATGGTTGAGAAGACAACAAATTTTTCGCACATCTGCTGCTCCAAACGCTTAACCAGAATGCCCTAGGGAAAAAATACACATACCGTTGTAATCGGGCGAGCTTCTACTTTCAGATTCAATAGGAATTTTTGGGTTAGGTCAATCCGTTCGCGAGATATGGGACTTTGAAGCTAAGAAATAGTTGAGAAGACAACAAATTTTTCGCACATCTGCTGCTCCAAACGCTTAACCAGAATGGCCTAGGGGAAAAAACAAACATACCGTTGTAGTCTGGCGAGTTTCTACTTTCAGATGCAATAGGAATTTTTGGGTTAGGTCAATCCGTTCGCGAGATATGGCAGTTTGAAGCCAAGAAATGGTTGAGAAGGCAAAAAATTTTTCGCAAATCTGCTGCTCCAAACGCTTAACTGGAATGGCCTAGCGAAAAAATACACATACCGTTGTAATCGGGCGAGTTTCTACTTTCAGACGCAATAGGAATTTTTGGGTTAGGTCAATCCGTTCGCGAGATATGGGACTTTGAAGCTAAGAAATAGTTGAGAAGACAACAAATTTTTCGCAATTCTGCTGCTGCAAACGCTTAACCAGAATGGGCTATGGAAAAAATTCACATACCGTTGTAATCGGGCGAAATTCTACTTTCAGATGCAATAGGAACTTTTTGGGTTAGGTCAATCCGTTCGCGAGATATGGGAGTTTGAAGCTAAGAAATGGTTGAGAAGGCAAAAAATTTTTGGCAATACGGCTGCTCGAAACGCTTAACCAGAATGGACTAGGGAAAAAATACACATACCGTTGTAATCGGGCGAGCTTCTACTTTCAGATGCAATAGGAATTTTTGGGTTGGGTCAATCCGTTCGCGAGATATGGGAGTTTGAAGACAAGAAACGGTTGGGAAGACATCAAATTTTTCGCACTTCTGCTGCTCCAAACGCTTAACCAGAATGGCCTAGGGAGAAAATACACATACCGTTGTAATCGGGCGAGATTCTACTTTCAGATGCAATAGGAATTTTTGGGTTAGGTCAATCCGTTCGCAAGATATGGGAGTTTGAAGCTAAGAAATGGTTGAGAAGACAACAAATTTTTCGCACATCTGCTGCTCCAAACGCTTAACCAGAATGGCTTAGGGAAAAAATACACATACCGTTGTAATCGGGCGAGTTTCTACTTTCAGTCGCAAGAGGAATTTTTGGGTTATGTCAATCCGTTCGCGAATTATGGGAGTTTGAAGCCAGGAAATGGTTGAGAAGGCAAAAAATTTTTCGCACTTCTGCTGCTCCAAACGCTTAACCAGAATGGCCTAGGGAAAAAATACACATACCTTTGTAATCGGACGAGTTTCTACTTTCAGTCGCAACAGGAATTTTTGGGTTATGTCAATCCGTTCGCGAATTACGGGAGTTTGAAGATAAGAAATGGTTGAGAAGACAACAAATTTTTCGCAATTCTGCTGCTCCAAACGCTTAACCAGAATGGCCTAGGGAAAAAATACACATACCGTTGTAATCGGGCGAGTTTCTACTTTCAGACGCAATAGGAATTTTTGGGTTAGGTCAATCCGTTCGCGAGATATGGGAGTTTGAAGCCAACAAATGGTTGAGAAGGGAAAAAATTTTTCGCAATTCTGCTGCTCCAAACGCTTAACCAGAATGGCCTAGGGAAAAAGTACACATACAGTTGTAATCGGGCGAGCTTCTACTTTCAGATGCAATAGGAATTTTTGGGTTAGGTCAATCCGTTCGCGAGATATGGGAGTTTGAAGCCAAGAAATGGTTGAGAAGGCAAAAAATTTTTCGCACTTCTGCTGCTCCAAACGCTTAACCAGAATGGCCTAGGGAAAAATACACATACCGTTGTAATCGGGCGAGCTTCTACTTTCAGATGCAATAGGAATTTTTGGGTTAGGTCAATCCGTTCGCGAGATATGGGAGTTTGAAGCCAAGAAATGGTTGAGAAGGCAAAAAATTTTTCGCACTTCTGCTGCTCCAAACGCTTAACCAGAATGGCCTAGGGAAAAATACACATACCGTTGTAATCGGGCGAAATTCTACTTTCAGATGCAATAGGAACTTTTTGGGTTAGGTCAATCCGTTCGCGAGATATGGGAGTTTGAAGCTAAGAAATGGTTGAGAAGGCAAAAAATTTTTGGCAATACGGCTGCTCGAAACGCTTAACCAGAATGGACTAGGGAAAAAATACACATACCGTTGTAATGGGGCGAGCTTCTACTTTCAGATGCAATAGGAATTTTTGGGTTAGGTCAATCCGTTCGCGAGATATGGGACTTTGAAGCTAAGAAATAGTTGAGAAGACAACAAATTTTTCGCACTTCTGCTGCTCCAAACGCTTAACCAGAATGGCCTAGGGAGAAAATACACATACCGTTGAAATCGGGCGAGTTTCTACTTTCAGTCGCAACAGGAATTTTTGGGTTATGTCAATCCGTTCGCGAATTATTGGAGTTTGAAGCCAAGAAATGGTTGAGAAGGCAAAAAATTTTTCGCAATTCTGCTGCTCCAAACGCTTAACCAGAATGGCCTAGGGAAAAAATACACATACCGTTGTAATCGGGCGAGCTTCTACTTTCAGATGCAATAGCAATTTTTGGGTTAGATCAATCCGTTCGCGAGATATGGGAGTTTGAAGCCAAGAAATGGTTGAAAAGGCAGAAAATTTTTCGCACTTCTGCTGCACCAAACGCTTAACCAGAATGGCCTAGGGAAAAAATACACATACCGTTGTAATCGGGCGAGCTTCTACTTTCAGATGCAATAGGAATTTTTGGGTTAGGTCAATCCGTTCGCGAGATATGGGACTTTGAAGCTAAGAAATAGTTGAGACGACAACAAATTTTTCGCAATTCTGCTGCACCAAACGCTTAACCAGAATGGCCTAGGGAAAAAATACACATACCGTTGTAATCGGGCGAGCTTCTACTTTCAGATGCAATAGCAATTTTTGGGTTAGATCAATCCGTTCGCGAATTATGGGAGTTTGAAGCCAAGAAATGGTTGAGAAGGCAAAAAATTTTTTGCAATTCTGCGGCTCCAAACGCTTAACCAGAATGGCCTAGGGAAAAAATACACATACCGTTGTAGTCGGGCGAGCTTCTACTTTCAGATGCAATAGCAATTTTTGGGTTAGATCAATCCGTTCGCGAGATATGGGAGTTTGAAGCCAAGAAATGGTTGAAAAGGCAGAAAATTTTTCGCACTTCTGCTGCACCAAACGCTTAACCAGAATGGCCTAGGGAAAAAATACACATACCGTTGTAATCGGGCGAGCTTCTACTTTCAGATGCAATAGGAATTTTTGGGTTAGGTCAATCCGTTCGCGAGATATGGGACTTTGAAGCTAAGAAATAGTTGAGACGACAACAAATTTTTCGCAATTCTGCTGCTCCAAACGCTTAACCAGAATGGCCTAGGGAAAAAATACACATACCGTTGTAATCGGGCGAGTTTCTACTTTCAGACGCAATAGGAATTTTTGGGGTAGATCAATCCGTTCGCGAGATATGGCAGTTTGAAGCCAAGAAATGGTTGAGAAGGCAAAAAATTTTTCGCAAATCTGCTGCTCCAAACGCTTAACTGGAATGGCCTAGCGAAAAAATACACATACCGTTGTAATCGGGCGAGTTTCTACTTTCAGACGCAATAGGAATTTTTGGGTTAGGTCAATCCGTTCGCGAGATATGGGACTTTGAAGCTAAGAAATAGTTGAGAAGACAACAAATTTTTCGCAATTCTGCTGCTGCAAACGCTTAACCAGAATGGGCTATGGAAAAAATTCACATACCGTTGTAATCGGGCGAAATTCTACTTTCAGATGCAATAGGAACTTTTTGGGTTAGGTCAATCCGTTCGCGAGATATGGGAGTTTGAAGCTAAGAAATGGTTGAGAAGGCAAGAAATTTTTGGCAATACGGCTGCTCGAAACGCTTAACCAGAATGGACTAGGGAAAAAATACACATACCGTTGTAATCGGGCGAGCTTCTACTTTCAGATGCAATAGGAATTTTTGGGTTGGGTCAATCCGTTCGCGAGATATGGGAGTTTGAAGACAAGAAACGGTTGGGAAGACATCAAATTTTTCGCACTTCTGCTGCTCCAAACGCTTAACCAGAATGGCCTAGGGAGAAAATACACATACCGTTGTAATCGGGCGAGTTTCTACTTTCAGACGCAATAGGAATTTTTGGGTTAGGTCAATCCGTTCGCGAGATATGGGAGTTTGAAGGCAAGAAATGGTTGAGAAGGGAAAAAATTTTTCGTAATTCTGCTGCTCCAAACGCTTAACCAGCATGGCCTAGGGAAAAAATACACATACCGTTGTAATCGGGCGAGCTTCTACTTTCACATGCAATAGGAATTTTTGGATTCGGTCAATCCGTTCGCGAGATATGGGAGTTTGAAGCCAGGAAATGGTTGAGAAGGCAAAAAATTTTTCGCACTTCTGCTGCTCCAAACGCTTAACCAGAATGGCCTAGGGAAAAAATTCACATACCGTTGTAATCGGGCGAGATTCTACTTTCAGATGCAATAGGAATTTTTGGGTTAGGTCAATCCGTTCGCAAGATATGGGAGTTTGAAGCTAAGAAATGGTTGAGAAGACAACAAATTTTTCGCACATCTGCTGCTCCAAACGCTTAACCAGAATGGCTTAGGGAAAAAATACACATACCGTTGTAATCGGGCGAGTTTCTACTTTCAGTCGCAAGAGGAATTTTTGGGTTATGTCAATCCGTTCGCGAATTATGGGAGTTTGAAGCCAGGAAATGGTTGAGAAGGCAAAAAATTTTTCGCACTTCTGCTGCTCCAAACGCTTAACCAGAATGGCCTAGGGAAAAAATACACATACCTTTGTAATCGGACGAGTTTCTACTTTCAGTCGCAACAGGAATTTTTGGGTTATGTCAATCCGTTCGCGAATTACGGGAGTTTGAAGATAAGAAATGGTTGAGAAGACAACAAATTTTTCGCAATTCTGCTGCTCCAAACGCTTAACCAGAATGGCCTAGGGAAAAAATACACATACCTTTGTAATCGGACGAGTTTCAACTTTCAGACGCAACAGGAATTTTTGGGTTAGGTCAATCCGTTCGCGAGATATGGCAGTTCGAAGCCCAGAAACGGTTGAGAAGGCAAAATATTTTTCGCAATTCTGCTGCTCCAAACGCTTAACCAGAATGGCCTAGGGAAAAATACGCATACCGTTGTAATTGGGCGAGTTTCTACTTTCAGACGCAGCGGGAATTTTTGTGTTTGATCAATCCGTTCGCGAGATATGGGACTTTGAAGCTAAGAAATGGTTGAGAAGACAACAAATTTTTCGCACATCTGCTGCTCCAAACGCTTAACCAGAATGGCTTAGGGAAAAAATACACATACCGTTGTAATCGGGCGAGTTTCTACTTTCAGTCGCAAGAGGAATTTTTGGGTTATGTCAATCCGTTCGCGAATTATGGGAGTTTGAAGCCAAGAAGTGGTTGAGACGGCAAAAAATTTTTCGCAATTCTGCTGCTCCAATCGCTTAACCAGAATGGCCTAGGGAAAAAATACACATACCGTTGTAATCGGGCGAGTTTCTACTTTCAGTCGCAACAGGAATTTTTGGGTTATGTCAATCCGTTCGCGAATTATGGGAGTTTGAAGCCAAGAAATGGTTGAGAAGGCAAAAAATTTTTCGCAATTCTGCTGCTCCAAACGCCTAACCAGAATGGCCTAGGGGAAAAATACACGTGCCGTTGTAATCGGGCGAGTTTCTACTTTCAGATGCAATACGAATTTTTGGGTTAGGTAATCCGTTCGCGAGATATGGGAGTTTGAAGCTAAGAAATGGTTGACAAGACAACAAATTTTTCGCAATTCTGCTGCTCCAAACGCTTAACCAGAATGGCCTAGGGAAAAAATACGCATACCGTTGTAATTGGGCGAGTTTCTACGTTCAGACGCAATAGGAATTTTTGGGTTAGGTCAATCCGTTCGCGAGATATGGGAGTTTGAAACCAAGAAATGGTTGAGAAGGCAAAAAATTTTTCGCAATTCTGCTGCTCCAAACGCTTAACCCGAATGGCCTAGGGAAAAAATACACATACCGTTTTAATCGGGCGAGTTTCTACTTTCAGATGCAATAGGAATTTTTGGGTTGAATCAATCCGTTCGCGAGATATGGGAGTTTGAAGACAAGAAACGGTTGAGAAGACATCAAATTTTTCGCACTTCTGCTGCACCAAACGCTTAACCAGAATGGCCTATGGAGAAAATACACATACCGTTGAAATCGGGCGAGTTTCTACTTTCAGTCGCAACAGGAATTTTTGGGTTATGTCAATCCGTTCGCGAATTATTGGAGTTTGAAGCCAAGAAATGGTTGAGAAGGCAAAAAATTTTTCGCAATTCTGCTGCTCCAAACGCTTAACCAGAATGGCCTAGGGAAAAAATACACATACCGTTGTAATCGGGCGAGCTTCTACTTTCAGATGCAATAGCAATTTTTGGGTTAGATCAATCCGTTCGCGAGATATGGGAGTTTGAAGCCAAGAAATGTTTGAAAAGGCAGAAAATTTTTCGCACTTCTGCTGCACCAAACGCCTAACCAGAATGGCCTAGGGAAAAAATACACATACCGTTGTAATCGGGCGAGCTTCTACTTTCAGATGCAATAGGAATTTTTGGGTTAGGTCAATCCGTTCGCGAGATATGGGACTTTGAAGCTAAGAAATAGTTGAGAAGACAACAAATTTTTCGCAATTCTGCTGCTCCAAACGCTTAACCAGAATGGCCTAGGGAAAAAATACACATACCGTTGTAATCGGGCGAGTTTCTACTTTCAGACGCAATAGGAATTTTTGGGGTAGATCAATCCGTTCGCGAGATATGGGAGTTTGAAGGCAAGAAATGGTTGAGAAGGGAAAAAATTTTTCGTAATTCTGCTGCTCCAAACGCTTAACCAGCATGGCCTAGGGAAAAAATACACGTGCCGTTGTAATCGGGCGAGTTTCTACTTTCAGATGCAATACGAATTTTTGGGTTAGGTAATCCGTTCGCGAGATATGGGAGTTTGAAGCTAAGAAATGGTTGACAAGACAACAAATTTTTCGTAATTCTGCTGCTCCAAACGCTTAACCAGAATGGCCTAGGGAAAAAATACGCATACCGTTGTAATTGGGCGAGTTTCTACGTTCAGACGCAATAGGAATTTTTGGGTTAGGTCAATCCGTTCGCGAGATATGGGAGTTTGAAACCAAGAAATGGTTGAGAAGGCAAAAAATTTTTCGCAATTCTGCTGCTCCAAACGCTTAACCCGAATGGCCTAGGGAAAAAATACACATACCGTTTTAATCGGGCGAGTTTCTACTTTCAGATGCAATAGGAATTTTTGGGTTGAGTCAATCCGTTCGCGAGATATGGGAGTTTGAAGACAAGAAACGGTTGAGAAGACATCAAATTTTTCGCACTTCTGCTGCACCAAACGCTTAACCAGAATGGCCTATGGAGAAAATACACATACCGTTGAAATCGGGCGAGTTTCTACTTTCAGTCGCAACAGGAATTTTTGGGTTATGTCAATCCGTTCGCGAATTATTGGAGTTTGAAGCCAAGAAATGGTTGAGAAGGCAAAAAATTTTTCGCAATTCTGCTGCTCCAAACGCTTAACCAGAATGGCCTAGGGAAAAAATACACATACCGTTGTAATCGGGCGAGCTTCTACTTTCAGATGCAATAGCAATTTTTGGGTTAGATCAATCCGTTCGCGAGATATGGGAGTTTGAAGCCAAGAAATGTTTGAAAAGGCAGAAAATTTTTCGCACTTCTGCTGCACCAAACGCCTAACCAGAATGGCCTAGGGAAAAAATACACATACCGTTGTAATCGGGCGAGCTTCTACTTTCAGATGCAATAGGAATTTTTGGGTTAGGTCAATCCGTTCGCGAGATATGGGACTTTGAAGCTAAGAAATAGTTGAGAAGACAACAAATTTTTCGCAATTCTGCTGCTCCAAACGCTTAACCAGAATGGCCTAGGGAAAAAATACACATACCGTTGTAATCGGGCGAGTTTCTACTTTCAGACGCAATAGGAATTTTTGGGGTAGATCAATCCGTTCGCGAGATATGGGAGTTTGAAGGCAAGAAATGGTTGAGAAGGGAAAAAATTTTTCGTAATTCTGCTGCTCCAAACGCTTAACCAGCATGGCCTAGGGAAAAAATACACATACCGTTGTAATCGGGCGAGCTTCTACTTTCACATGCAATAGGAATTTTTGGATTAGGTCAATCCGTTCGCGAGATATGGGAGTTTGAAGCCAAGAAATGGTTGAGAAGGCAAAAAATTTTTCGCACTTCTGCTGCTCCAAACGCTTAACCAGAATGGCCTAGGGAAAAAATACACATACCGTTGTAATCGGGCGAGATTCTACTTTCAGATGCAATAGGAATTTTTGGGTTAGGTCAATCCGTTCGCAAGATATGGGAGTTTGAAGCTAAGAAATGGTTGAGAAGACAACAAATTTTTCGCACATCTGCTGCTCCAAACGCTTAACCAGAATGCCCTAGGGAAAAAATACACATACCGTTGTAATCGGGCGAGTTTCTACTTTCAGTCGCAACAGGAATTTTTGGGTTATGTCAATCCGTTCGCGAATTATGGGAGTTTGAAGCCAAGAAGTGGTTGAGAAAGCCAAAAATTTTTCGCAATTCTGCTGCTCCAAACGCTTAACCAGAATGGCCTAGGGAAAAAATACACATACCTTTGTAATCGGACGAGTTTCTACTTTCAGTCGCAACAGGAATTTTTGGGTTATGTCAATCCGTTCGCGAATTATGGGAGTTTGAAGATAAGAAATGGTTGAGAAGACAACAAATTTTTCGCAATTCTGCTGCTCCAAACGCTTAACCAGAATGGCCTAGGGAAAAAATACACATACCTTTGTAATCGGACGAGTTTCAACTTTCAGACGCAACAGGAATTTTTGGGTTAGGTCAATCCGTTCGCGAGATATGGCAGTTCGAAGCCCAGAAACGGTTGAGAAGGCAAAATATTTTTCGCAATTCTGCTGCTCCAAACGCTTAACCAGAATGGCCTAGGGAAAAATACGCATACCGTTGTAATCGGGCGAGTTTCTACTTTCAGTCGCAACAGGAATTTTTGGGTTATGTCAATCTGTTCGCGAATTATGGGAGTTTGAAGCCAAGAAGTGGTTGAGAAAGCCAAAAATTTTTCGCAATTCTGCTGCTCCAAACGCTTAACCAGAATGGCCTAGGGAAAAAATACACATACCTTTGTAATCGGACGAGTTTCTACTTTCAGACGCAGCGGGAATTTTTGTGTTTGGTCAATCCGTTCGCGAGATATGGGACTTTGAAGCTAAGAAATGGTTGAGACGGCAAAAAATTTTTCGCAATTCTGCTGCTCCAATCGCTTAACCAGAATGGCCTAGGGAAAAAATACACATACCGTTGTAATCGGGCGAGTTTCTACTTTCAGTCGCAAGAGGAATTTTTGGGTTATGTCAATCCGTTCGCGAATTATGGGAGTTTGAAGCCAAGAAATGGTTGAGAAGGCAAAAAATTTTTCGCAATTCTGCTGCTCCAAACGCCTAACCAGAATGGCCTAGGGGAAAAATACACGTGCCGTTGTAATCGGGCGAGTTTCTACTTTCAGATGCAATACGAATTTTTGGGTTAGGTAATCCGTTCGCGAGATATGGGAGTTTGAAGCTAAGAAATGGTTGACAAGACAACAAATTTTTCGCAATTCTGCTGCTCCAAACGCTTAACCAGAATGGCCTAGGGAAAAAATACGCATACCGTTGTAATTGGGCGAGTTTCTACGTTCAGACGCAATAGGAATTTTTGGGTTAGGTCAATCCGTTCGCGAGAAATGGGAGTTTGAAACCAAGAAATGGTTGAGAAGGCAAAAAATTTTTCGCAATTCTGCTGCTCCAAACGCTTAACCCGAATGGCCTAGGGAAAAAATACACATACCGTTTTAATCGGGCGAGTTTCTACTTTCAGATGCAATAGGAATTTTTGGGTTGGGTCAATCCGTTCGCGAGATATGGGAGTTTGAAGACAAGAAACGGTTGAGAAGACATCAAATTTTTCGCACTTCTGCTGCTCCAAACGCTTAACCAGAATGGCCTAGGGAAAAAATACACATACCGTTGTAATCGGGCGAGTTTCTACTTTCAGATGCAATAGGAATTTTTGGGTTAGGTCAATCCGTTCGCGAGATATGGGAGTTTGAAGCCAAGAAATGGTTGAGATGGCAAAAAATTTTTCGCAATTCTGCTGCTTCAAACGCTTAACCGGAACCGCCTAGGGAAAAAATAAACATACCGTTGTAATTAGGCGAGTTTCTACGTTCAGACGCAATAGGAATTTTTGGGTTAGGTCAATCCGTTCGCGAGATATGGGAGTTTGAAGCCACGAAATGGTTGAGAAGGCATAAAATTTTTTGCAATGCTGCTGCTCCAAAAGCTTAACCAGAATGGCCTAGGGAAAAATACACATGCCGCTGTAGTCGGGCGAGTTTCTACTTTCAGATGCAATAGGAATTTTTGGGTTAGGTCAATCCGTTCGCGAGATATGGCAGTTTGAAGCCAAGAAATGGTTGAGAAGACAGAAAATTTTTCGCAAATCTGCTGTTCCAAACGCTTAACTGGAATGGCGTAGGGAAAAAATACACATACCGTTGTAATCGGGCGAGTTTCTACTTTCAGATGCAATAGGAATTTTTAGGTTAGGTCAATCCGTTCGCGAGATATGGGAGTTTGAAGCCAAGAAATGGTTGAGGAGACAACAAATTTTTCGCACTTCTGCTGCTCCAAACGCTTAACCAGAATGGCCTAGGGAAAAAATACACATACCGTTGTAATCGGGCGAGATTCTACTTTCAGATGCAATAGGAATTTTTGGGTTAGGTCAATCCGTTCGCGAGATATGGGAGTTTGAAGCTAAGAAATGGTTGAGAAGACAACAAATTTTTCGCACATCTGCTGCTCCAAACGCTTAACCAGAATGGCCCAGGGAAAAAATACACATACCGTTGTAATCGGGCTAATTTCTACTTTCAGTCGCAAGAGGAATTTTTGTATTATGTCAATCCGTTCGCGAATTATGGGAGTTTGAAGCCAAGAAGTGGTTGAGAAGGCAAAAAATTTTTCGCAATTCTGCTGCTCCAAAAGCTTAACCAGAATGGCCTAGGGAAAAATACACATGCCGCTGTAGTCGGGCGAGTTTCTACTTTCAGATGCAATAGGAATTTTTGGGTTAGGTCAATCCGTTCGCGAGATATGGCAGTTTGAAGCCAAGAAATGGTTGAGGAGACAACAAATTTTTCGCACTTCTGCTGCTCCAAACGCTTAACCAGAATGGCCTAGGGAAAAAATAAACATACCGTTGTAATCGGGCGAGATTCTACTTACAGATGCAATAGGAATTTTTGGGTTAGGTCAATCCGTTCGCGAGATATGGCAGTTTGAAGCCAAGAAATGGTTGAGAAGGCAAAAAATTCTTCGCAAATCTGCTGCTCCAAACGCTTAACTGGAACGGCCTAGCGAAAAAATACACATACCGTTGTAATCGGGCGAGTATCTGCTTTCAGATGCAGCAGGAACTTCTCGAGTTCGTCAATCCGTTCGCGAGATATGGGAGTTTGAAGTTAAGGAATGGTTGAGAAACCATCAAAATTTTCGCTGGTCTGATACTCGAAACCAATAACTGGAATGGCCTAGGGGAATGGTACACATACCACTGTAATCGGGCGAGTTTCTGCTTTCAGATGCAACTGGAATTTCTCTAGTTCGTCAATCCGTTCGCGAGATATGGGAGTTTGAAGTTAAGGAATGGTTGAGAAACCATCAAAATTTTCGCAAGTCTGGTACTCGAAACCAATAAGTACTATTGCCTAGGGCAAAAATACACATACCATTGTAATCGGGTGAGATTATACTTTCAGATGCAACTGGAATTTCTCGAGTTGGTAATCCGTTCGCGAGATATGGGAGTTTGAAGGTAAGGAATGGTTGAGAAACCATCAAAATTTTCGCAAGTCTGATACTTGAAACCAATAACTACTATTGCCTAGGGCAAAAATACACATACCGTTGTAATCGATCGAGCTTCTGCTTTCAGACGCAACAGGAATTTCTCGAGTTCGTCAATCCGTTCGCGAGATATGGGAGTTTGAAGTTAAGGAATGGTTGAGAAACTATCAAAATTTTAGTAAGTCTGATACTCGAAACAAGGAACTACTAATGCCTAGGGCAAAAATACACATACCATTGTAATCGGGCGAGATTATGCTTTTAGATGCAACTGGAATTTATCGAGTTGGTAATCCGTTCGCGAGATATGGGAGTTTGAACTTAAGGAATGGTTGAGAAATCATCAAAATTTTCGCAAGTCTGATACTCGAAACAAATAACAACTATTGCCTAGGGCAAAAATACAAATACCGGTGTAATCGGGCGAGTTTCCACTTTCAGATGCAAGAGGAATTTCTCGAGTTCGTCAATCCGTCCGCGAGATATGGGAGTTTGAAGTTAAGGAATGCTTGAGAAACCATCAAAATTTTCGCAAGTCTGATACTCGAAACCAATAACTGGAATGGCCTAGGGGAAAAGTACACAAACAATTGTAATCGGGCGAGTTTCTACTTTCAGATGCAACAGGAATTTCTCGAGTTCGTCATTCCGTTCGCGAGATATGGGAGTTTGAAGTTAAGGAATGCTTGAGAAACGATCAAAATTTTCACAAGTCTAATTCTCGAAACAAATAACTACTATGATCTAGGGCAAAAATACACATACCGTAGTAATCGTGCGAGTTTCTGCTTTCAGATTCAACAGAAATTTCTCGAGTTCGTCAATCCGTTCGCGAGATATGGGAGTTTGAAGTTAAGGAATGGTTGAGAAACCATCAAAATTTTCGCTGGTCTGATAATCGAAACCAATAACTGGAATGGCCTAGGGGAAAAGTGCACACCCCATTGTAATCGGGCGAGTTTCTACTTTCAGATGCAACAGGAATTTCTCGAGTTCGTCATTCCGTTCGCGAGATATGGGAGTTTGAAGTTAAGGAATGCTTGAGAAACGATCAAAGTTTTCACAAGTCTAATTCTCGAAACCAATAACTACTATGATCTAGGGCAAAAATACACATACCGTTGTAATCGGGTGAGTTTCTGCTTTCAGATTCAACAGAAATTTCTCGAGTTCGTCAATCCGTTCGCGAGATATGGGAGTTTGAAGTTAAGGAATGCTTGAGAAACCATCAAAATTTTCGAAAGTCTAATTCTCGAAACCAATAACTACAAAGGCCTAGGGGAAAAATGCACATACCGTTGTAATCGGGCGAGTTTCTACTTTCACATGCAACAAGAATTTCTCGAGTAAGTCAATCCGTTCGCGAGATATGGAAGTGTGAATTTAAGGAATGATTGAGAAACCATCAAAATTTTCGCTGGTTTGATAATCGAAACCAATAACTGGAATGGCCTAGGGGAAAAGTACACACACCATTGTAATCGGGCGAGTTTCTACTTTCAGATGCAACAGGAATTTCTCGAGTTCGTCAATCCGTCCGCGAGATATGGGAGTTTGAAGTTAAGGAATGCTTGAGAAACCATCAAAATTTTCGCAAGTCTGATACTCGAAACCAATAACTGGAATGGCCTAGGGGAAAAGTACACACACAATTGTAATCGGGCGAGTTTCTACTTTCAGATGCAACAGGAATTTCTCGAGTTCGTCATTCCGTTCGCGAGATATGGGAGTTTGAAGTTAAGGAATGCTTGAGGAACCATCAAAATTTTCGAAAGTCTAATTCTCGAAACCAATAACTACAAAGGCCTAGGGGAAAAAGCACATACCGTTGTAATCGGGCGAGATTCTACTTTCACATGCAACAAGAATTTCTCGAGTACGTCTATCCGTTCGCGAGATATGGAAGTGTGAAGTTAAGGAATGGTTGAGAAACCATCAAAATTTTCGCTGGTCTGATAATCGAAACCAATGACTGGAATGGCCTAGGGGAAAAGTGCACACCCCATTGTAATCGGGCGAGTTTCTACTTTCAGATGCAACAGGAATTTCTCGAGTTCGTCATTCCGTTCGCGAGATATGGGAGTTTGAAGTTAAGGAATGCTTGAGAAACGATCAAAATTTTCACAAGTCTAATTCTCGAAACCAATAACTACTATGATCTAGGGCAAAAATACACATACCGTTGTAATCGGGTGAGTTTCTGCTTTCAGATTCAACAGAAATTTCTCGAGTTCGTCAATCCGTTCGCGAGATATGGGAGTTTGAAGTTAAGGAATGCTTGAGGAACCATCAAAATTTTCGAAAGTCTAATTCTCGAAACCAATAACTACAAAGGCCTAGGGGAAAAATGCACATACCGTTGTAATCGGGCGAGTTTCTACTTTCACATGCAACAAGAATTTCTCGAGTAAGTCAATCCGTTCGCGAGATATGGAAGTGTGAATTTAAGGAATGATTGAGAAACCATCAAAATTTTCGCTGGTTTGATAATCGAAACCAATAACTGGAATGGCCTAGGGGAAAAGTACACACACCATTGTAATCGGGCGAGTTTCTACTTTCAGATGCAACAGGAATTTCTCGAGTTCGTCATTCCGTTCGCGAGATATGGGAGTTTGAAGTTAAGGAATGCTTGAGAAACGATCAAAATTTTCACAAGTCTAATTCTCGAAACCAATAACTACTATGATCTAGGGCAAAAATACATACCGTTGTAATCGGGCGAGTTTCTTCTTTCAGATGCAACAGAAATTTCTCGAGTTCGTCAATCCGTTCGCGAGATATGGGAGTTTGATGTTAAGGAATGGTTGAGATACCATCAACATTTTCGCTGGTCTGATACTCGAAAACAATAACTGGAATGACCTAGGGGAAAAGTGCACACACCATTGTAATCGGGCGAGTTTCTGCTTTCAGATGCAACAGGAATTTCTCGAGTTCGCCAATCCGTTCGTGAGATATGGGAGTTTGAAATTAAGGATAGGTTGAGAAACCATCAAAATTTTCGCAAGTCTGATACTCGAAACCAATAACTACAAAGGCCTAGGGGAAAAATACACATACCGTTGTAATCGGGTGAGTTTCCACTTTCAGATGCAACAGGAATTTCTCGAGTTCGTCAATCCGTTCACGAGATATGGGAGTTTCAAGTTAAGGAATGGTTGAGAAACCATCGAAATTTTCGCAATTCTGATGCTAGAAACGAATAACTGGAATGGCCTAGGGGAAAAGTACACACACCATTCTAATCGGGCGAGTCTCTACTTTCAGATGCAACAGGAATTTCTCGAGTTCGTCAATCCGTTCGGGAGATATCGGAGTTTGAAGTTAAGGAATGGTTGAGAAACCATCAAAATTTTCGCGGGTCTGATACTCGAAACCAATAACTGGAATGGCCTAGGGGAAAAGTACACATACCATTGTAATCGGGCGAGTTTCTACTTTCAGTCGCAACAGGAATTTTTGGGTTATGTCAATCCGTTCGCGAATTATGGGAGTTTGAAGCCAAGAAATGGTTGAGAAGGCAAAAAATTTTTCCCAATTCTGCTGCTCCAAACGCTTAACCAGAATGGCCTAGGGAAAAAATACACATACCGTTGTAATCGGGCGAGTTCCTACTTTCAGACGCAATAGGAATTTTTGGGATAGGTCAATCCGTTCGCGAGATATGGGAGTTTGAAGCCAAGAAATGGTTGAGAAGGGAAAAAATTTTTCGCAATTCGGCTGCTCGAAACGCTTAACCAGAATGGCCTGGGGAAAAAATACACATACCGTTGCAATCGGGCGAGCTTCTACTTTCAGATGCAATAGCAATTTTTGGGTTAGGTCAATCCGTTCGCGAGATATGGGAGTTTGAAGCCAAGAAATGGTTGCAAAGGCAAAAAATTTTTCGCACTTCTGCTGCACCAAACGCTTAACCAGAATGGCCTAGGGAAAAAATACACATATCGTTGTAATCGAGCGAGCTTCTACTTTCAGATGCATTAGGAATTTTTGGGTTAAGTCAATCCGTTCGCGAGATATGGGACTTTGAAGCTAAGAAATAGTTGAGAAGACAACAAATTTTTCGCAATTCTGCTGCTCCAAACGCTTAACCAGAATGGCCTAGGGAAAAAATACACATACCGTTGTAATCGGGCGAGTTTCTACTTTCAGACGCAATAGGAATTTTTGGGGTAGGTCAATCCGTTCGCGAGATATGGGAGTTTGAAGCCAAGAAATGGTTGAGAAGGGAAAAAATTTTTCGTAATTCTGCTGCTCCAAACGCTTAACCAGAATGGCCTAGGGAAAAAATACACATACCGTTGTAATCGGGCGAGCTTCTACTTTCAGATGCAATAGGAATTTTTGGGTTAGGTCAATCCGGTCGCGAGATATGGGAGTTTGAAGCCAAGAAATGGTTGAGAAGGCAAAAAATTTTTCGCACTTCTGCTGCTCCAAACGCTTAACCAGAATGGCCTAGGGAAAAAATGCACATACCGTTGTAATCGGGCGAGATTCTACTTTCAGATGCAATAGGAATTTTTGGGTTAGGTCAATCCGTTCGCAAGATATGGGAGTTTGAAGCTAAGAAATGGTTGAGAAGACAACAAATTTTTCGCACATCTGCTGCTCCAAACGCTTAACCAGAATGTCCTAGGGAAAAAATACACATACCGTTGTAATCGGGCGAGTTTCTACTTTCAGTCGCAACAGTAATTTTTGGGTTATGTCAATCCGTTCGCGAATTATGGGAGTTTGAAGCCAAGAAGTGGTTGAGAAGGCAAAAAATTTTTCGCAATTCTGCTGCTCCAAAAGCTTAACCAGAATGGCCTAGGGAAAAATACACATACCGTTGTAATCGGGCGAGTTTCTACTTTCAGTCGCAACAGGAATTTTTGGGTTATGTCAATCCGTTCGCGAATTATGGGAGTTTGAAGCCAAGAAATAGTTGAGAAGGCAAAAAATTCTTCGCAATTCTGCTGCTCCAAACGCTTGACCAGAATGGCCTAGGGAAAAAGTACACATACCGTTGTAATCGGGCGAGATTCTACTTTCAGATGCAATAGGAATTTTTGGGTTAGGTCAATCCGTTCGCGAGATATGGGAGTTTGAAGCTAAGAAATGGTTGAGAAGACAACAAATTTTTCGCACATCTGCTGCTCCAAACGCTTAACCAGAATGGCCTAGGGAAAAAATACACGTACCGTTGTAATCGGGCGAGTTTCTACTTTCAGTCGCAACAGGAATTTTTGGGTTATGTCAATCCGTTCGCGAATTATGGGAGTTTGAAGCCAAGAAATAGTTGAGAAGGCAAAAAATTCTTCGCAATTCTGCTGCTCCAAACGCTTGACCAGAATGGCCTAGGGAAAAAATACACATACCTTTGAAATCGGGCGAGTTTCTACTTTCAGTCGCAACAGGAATTTTTGGGTTATGTCAATCCGTTCGCGAATTATTGGAGTTTGAAGCCAAGAAATGGTTGAGAAGGCAAAAAATTTTTCGCAATTCTGCTGCTCCAAACGCTTTACCAGAATGGCCTAGGGAAAAAGTACACATACCGTTGTAATCGGGCGAGTTTCTACTTTCAGACGCAATAGGAATTTTTGGGTTAGGTCAATCCGTTCGCGAGATATGGGAGTTTGAAGCCAAGAAATGGTTGAGAAGGGAAAAAATTTTTCGCAATTCTGCTGCTCCAAACGCTTAACCAGAATGGCCTAGGGAAAAAGTACACATACCGTTGTAGTCGGGCGAGCTTCTACTTTCAGATGCAATAGGAATTTTTGGGTTACGTCAATCCGTTCGCGAGATATGGGAGTTTGAAGCCAAGAAATATTTGAGAAGGCAACAAATTTTTCGCAATTCTGCTGCTCCAAACGCTTAACCAGAATGGCCTAGGGAAAAAATACACATACCGTTGTAATCGGGCGAGTTTCTACTTTCAGACGCAATAGGAATTTTTGGGTTAGGTCAATCCGTTCGCGAGATATGGGAGTTTGAAGCCAAGAAATGGTTGAGAAGGGAAAAAATTTTTCGCAATTCTGCTGCTCCAAACGCTTAACCAGAATGGCCTAGGGAAAAAGTACACATACCGTTGTAATCGGGCGAGCTTCTACTTTCAGATGCAATAGGAATTTTTGGGTTAGGTCAATCCGTTCGCGAGATATGGGAGTTTGAAGCCATGAAATGGTTGAGAAGGCAAAAAATTTTTCGCACTTCTGCTGCTCCAAACGCTTTACCAGAATGGCCTAGGGAAAAAGTACACATACCGTTGTAATCGGGCGAGCTTCTACTTTCAGATGCAATAGGAATTTTTGGGTTAGGTCAATCCGTTCGCGAGATATGGGAGTTTGAAGCCAAGAAATGGTTGAGAAGGGAAAAAATTTTTCGCAATTCTGCTGCTCCAAACGCTTAACCAGAATGGCCTAGGGAAAAAGTACACATACCGTTGTAATCGGGCGAGCTTCTACTTTCAGATGCAATAGGAATTTTTGGGTTAGGTCAATCCGTTCGCGAGATATGGGAGTTTGAAGCCAAGAAATGGTTGAGAAGGGAAAAAATTTTTCGCAATTCTGCTGCTCCAAACGCTTAACCAGAATGGCCTAGGGAAAAAGTACACATACCGTTGTAATCGGGCGAGCTTCTACTTTCAGATGCAATAGGAATTTTTGGGTTAGGTCAATCCGTTCGCGAGATATGGGAGTTTGAAGCCATGAAATGGTTGAGAAGGCAAAAAATTTTTCGCACTTCTGCTGCTCCAAACGCTTTACCAGAATGGCCTAGGGAAAAAGTACACATACCGTTGTAATCGGGCGAGCTTCTACTTTCAGATGCAATAGGAATTTTTGGGTTAGGTCAATCCGTTCGCGAGATATGGGAGTTTGAAGCCAAGAAATGGTTGAGAAGGCAAAAAATTTTTCGCACTTCTGCTGCTCCAAACGCTTAACCAGAATGGCCTAGGGAAAAATACACATACCGTTGTAATCGGGCAAAATTCTACTTTCAGATGCAATAGGAACTTTTTGGGTTAGGTCAATCCGTTCGCGAGATATGGGAGTTTGAAGCTAAGAAATGGTTGAGAAGGCAAAAAATTTTTGGCAATACGGCTGCTCGAAACGCTTAACCAGAATGGACTAGGGAAAAAATACACATACCGTTGTAATCGGGCGAGCTTCTACTTTCAGATGCAATAGGAATTTTTGGGTTAGGTCAATCCGTTCGCGAGATATGGGACTTTGAAGCTAAGAAATAGTTGAGAAGACAACAAATTTTTCGCACTTCTGCTGCTCCAAACGCTTAACCAGAATGGCCTAGGGAGAAAATACACACACCGTTGAAATCGGGCGAGTTTCTACTTTCAGTCGCAACAGGAATTTTTGGGTTATGTCAATCCGTTCGCGAATTATTGGAGTTTGAAGCCAAGAAATGGTTGAGAAGGCAAAAAATTTTTCGCAATTCTGCTGCTCCAAACGCTTAACCAGAATGGCCTAGGGAAAAAATACACATACCGTTGTAATCGGGCGAGCTTCTACTTTCAGATGCAATAGCAATTTTTGGGTTAGATCAATCCGTTCGCGAGATATGGGAGTTTGAGGTCAAGAAATGGTTGAAAAGGCAGAAAATTTTTCGCACTTCTGCTGCACCAAACGCTCAACCAGAATGGCCCGGGGAAAAATTACACATACCGTTGTAATCGGGCGAGCTTCTACTTTCAGATGCAATAGGAATTTTTGGGTTAGGTCAATCCGTTCGCGAGATATGGGACTTTGAAGCTAAGAAATAGTTGAGAAGACAACAAATTTTCGCAATTCTGCTGCTCCAAACGCTTAACCAGAATGGCCTAGGGAAAAAATACACATACCGTTGTAATCGGGCGAGTGTCTACTTTCAGACGCAATAGGAATTTTTGGGGTAGATCAGTCCGTTCGCGAGATATGGGCGTTTGAAGGCAAGAAATGGTTGAGAAGGGAAAAAATTTTTCGTAATTCTGCTGCTCCAAACGCTTAACCAGCATGGCCTAGGGAAAAAATACACATACCGTTGTAATCGGGCGAGCTTCTACTTTCAGATTCAATAGGAATTTTTGGGTTAGGTCAATCCGTTCGCGAGATATGGGACTTTGAAGCTAAGAAATAGTTGAGAAGACAACAAATTTTTCGCACATCTGCTGCTCCAAACGCTTAACCAGAATGGCCTAGGGAAAAAATACACATACCGTTGTAGTCGGGCGAGCTTCTACTTTCAGACGCAATAGGAATTTTTGGGTTACGTCAATCCGTTCGCGAGATATGGGAGTTTGAAGCCAAGAAATATTTGAGAAGGCAACAAATTTTTCGCAATTCTGCTGCTCCAAACGCTTAACCAGAATGGCCTAGGGAAAAAATACACATACCGTTGTAATCGGGCGAGTTTCTACTTTCAGACGCAATAGGAATTTTTGGGTTAGGTCAATCCGTTCGCGAGATATGGCAGTTTGAAGCCAAGAAATGGTTGAGAAGGCACAAAATTTTTCGCCAATCTGCTGCTCCAAACGCTTAACTGGAATGGCCTAGCGAAAAAATACACATACCGTTGTAATCGGGCGAGTTTCTACTTTCAGACGCAATAGGAATTTTTGGGTTAGGTCAATCCGTTCGCGAGATATGGGAGTTTGAAGCCAAGAAATGGTTGAGAAGGCAAAAAATTTTTTGCAATTCTGCTTCTCCAAACGCTTAACCAGAATGGCCTAGGGAAAAAATACACATACCGTTGTAGTCGGGCGAGCTTCTACTTTCAGACGCAATAGGAATTTTTGGGTTACGTCAATCCGTTCGCGAGATATGGGAGTTTGAAGCCAAGAAATATTTGAGAAGGCAACAAATTTTTCGCAATTCTGCTGCTCCAAACGCTTAACCAGAATGGCCTAGGGAAAAAATACACATACCGTTGTAATCGGGCGAGTTTCTACTTTCAGACGCAATAGGAATTTTTGGGTTAGGTCAATCCGTTCGCGAGATATGGGAGTTTGAAGCCAAGAAATGGTTGAGAAGGGAAAAAATTTTTCGCAATTCTGCTGCTCCAAACGCTTAACCAGAATGGCCTAGGGAAAAAGTACACATACCGTTGTAATCGGGCGAGCTTCTACTTTCAGATGCAATAGGAATTTTTGGGTTAGGTCAATCCGTTCGCGAGATATGGGAGTTTGAAGCCAAGAAATGGTTGAGAAGGCAAAAAATTTTTCGCACTTCTGCTGCTCCAAACGCTTAACCAGAATGGCCTAGGGAAAAAGTACACATACCGTTGTAATCGGGCGAGCTTCTACTTTCAGATGCAATAGGAATTTTTGGGTTAGGTCAATCCGTTCGCGAGATATGGGAGTTTGAAGCCAAGAAATGGTTGAGAAGGCAAAAAATTTTTCGCACTTCTGCTGCTCCAAACGCTTAACCAGAATGGCCTAGGGAAAAACACACATACCGTTGTAATCGGGCGAAATTCTACTTTCAGATGCAATAGGAACTTTTTGGGTTAGGTCAATCCGTTCGCGAGATATGGGACTTTGAAGCTAAGAAATAGTTGAGAAGACAACAAATTTTTCGCACATCTGCTGCTCCAAACGCTTAACCAGAATGGCCTAGGGGAAAAAACAAACATACCGTTGTAGTCTGGCGAGTTTCTACTTTCAGATGCAATAGGAATTTTTGGGTTAGGTCAATCCGTTCGCGAGATATGGGAGTTTGAAGCCAAGAAATGGTTGAGAAGTCAAAAAATTCTTCGCAATTCTGCTGCTCCAAACGCTTAACCAGAATGGCCTAGGGAAAAAATACACATACAGTTGTAATCGGGCGAGTTTCTACTTTCAGATGCAATAGGAATTTTTGGGTTTGGTCAATCCGTTCGCGAGATATGGGACCTCGAAGCTAAGAAATGGTTGAGAAGACAACAAATTTTTCGCACATCTGCTGCTCCAAACGCTTAACCAGAATGGCCCAGGGAAAAAATACACATACCGTTGTAATCGGGCGAATTTCTACTTTCAGTCGCAAGAGGAATTTTTGTGTTATGTCAATCCGTTCGCGAATTATGGGAGTTTGAAGCCAAGAAGTGGTTGAGAAGGCAAAAAATTTTTCGCAATTCTGCTGCTCCAAAAGCTTAACCAGAATGGCCTAGGGAAAAATACACATGCCGCTGTAGTCGGGCGAGTTTCTACTTTCAGATGCAATAGGAATTTTTGGGTTAGGTCAATCCGTTCGCGAGATATGGCAGTTTGAAGCCAAGAAATGGTTGAGGAGACAACAAATTTTTCGCACTTCTGCTGCTCCAAACGCTTAACCAGAATGGCCTAGGGAAAAAATAAACATACCGTTGTAATCGGCCGAGATTCTACTTACAGGTGCAATAGGAATTTTTGGGTTAGGTCAATCCGTTCGCGAGATATGGCAGTTTGAAGCCAAGAAATGGTTGAGAAGGCAAAAAATTTTTCGCAAATCTGCTGCTCCAAACGCTTAACTGGAACGGCCTAGCGAAAAAATACACATACCGTTGTAATCGGGCGAGTTTCTGCTTTCAGATGCAACTGGAATTTCTCGAGTTCGTCAATCCGTTCGCGAGATATGGGAGTTTGAACTTAAGGAATGGTTGAGAAACCATCAAAATTTTCGCAAGTCTCATACTCGAAACCAAAAACTGCTATGGCCTAGGGCAAAAATACACATACCATTGTAATCGGGCGAGATTGGGCTTTTAGATGCAACTGGAATTTCCCGAGTTGGTAATCCGTTAGCGAGATATGGGAGTTTCAAGTTAAGGAATGGTTGAGAAATCATCAAAATTTTCGCAAGTCTGATACTCGAAACCAATAACCACTATTGCCTAGGGCAAAAATACACATACCCTTGTAATTGGGCGAGTATCTGCTTTCAGATGCAGCAGGAACTTCTCGAGTTCGTCAATCCGTTCGCGAGATATGGGAGTTTGAAGTTAAGGAATGGTTGAGAAACCATCAAAATTTTCGCTGGTCTGATACTCGAAACCAATAACTGGAATGGCCTAGGGGAAAAGTACACATACCTCTGTAATCGGGCGAGTTTCTGCTTTCAGATGCAACTGGAATTTCTCTAGTTCGTCAATCCGTTCGCGAGATATGGGAGTTTGAAGTTAAGGAATGGTTGAGAAACTAACAAAATTTTAGTAAGTCTGATACTCGAAACCAATAACTACTAATGCCTAGGGCAAAAATACACATACCGTTGTAATCGGGCGAGTTTCTACTTTCAGATGCAACAGGAATTTCTCGAGTTCGTCAATCCGTTCGCGAGATATGGGAATTTGAAGTTAAGGAATGGTTGAGAAACCATCAAAATTTTCGCAAGTCTGGTACTCGAAACCAATAACTACTATTGCCTAGGGCAAAAATACACATACCGTTGTAATCGGTCAAGTTTCTACTTTCAGATGCAACAGGAATTTCTCGAGTTCGTCAATCCGTTCGCGAGATATGGGAGTTTGAAGGTAAGGAATGGTTGGGAAACCATCAAAATTTTCGCAAGTCTGATACTCGAAACCAATAACTACAATTGCCTAGGGCAACAATACACATACCATTGTAATCGCGCGATCTCCTACCTTCAGATGCAACAGGAATTTCTCGAGTTCGTCAATCCGTTCGCGAGATATGGAAGTTTGAAGTTAAGGAATGGTTGAGAAACTATCAAAATTCTAGTAAGTCTGATACTCGAAACCAATAACTACCAATGCCTAGGGCAAAAATACACATACCGTTGTAATCGGGCGAGTTTCTATTTTCAGATGCAACAGGAATTTCTCGAGTTCGTCAATCCGTTCGCGAGATATGGGAGTTTGAAGGTAAGGAATGGTTGGGAAACCATCAAAATTTTCGCAAGTCTGATACTCGAAACCAATAACTACAATGGCTTAGGGGAAAAATACACATACCGGTGTAATCGGGCGAGTTACCACTTTCAGATGCAAGAGGAATTTCTCGAGTTCGTCAATCCGTTCGCGAGATATGGGAGTTTGAAGTTAAGGAATGGTTGAGAAACCATCAAAATTTTCGCTGGTCTGATACTCGAATCCAATAACTGGAATGGCCTAGGTGAAAAGTACACACCCCATTGTAATCGGGTGAGATTATACTTTCAGATGCAACTGGAATTTCTCGAGTTGGTAATCCGTTCGCGAGATATGGGAGTTTGAAGGTAAGGAATGGTTGAGAAACCATCAAAATTTTCGCAAGTCTGATACTTGAAACCAATAACTACTATTGCCTAGGGCAAAAATACACATACCGTTGTAATCGATCGAGCTTCTGCTTTCAGACGCAACAGGAATTTCTCGAGTTCGTCAATCCGTTCGCGAGATATGGGAGTTTGAAGTTAAGGAATGGTTGAGAAACTATCAAAATTTTAGTAAGTCTGATACTCGAAACCAGGAACTACTAATGCCTAGGGCAAAAATACACATACCATTGTAATCGGGCGAGATTATGCTTTTAGATGCAACTGGAATTTACCGAGTTGGTAATCCGTTCGCGAGATATGGGAGTTTGAACTTAAGGAATGGTTGAGAAATCATCAAAATTTTCGCAAGTCTGATACTCGAAACAAATAACAACTATTGCCTAGGGCAAAAATACAAATACCGGTGTAATCGGGCGAGTTTCCACTTTCAGATGCAATAGGAATTTCTCGAGTTCGTCAATCCGTTAGCGAGATATGGGAGTTTGAAGTTAAGGAATGGTTGAGAAACCATCAAAATTTTCGCAAGTCTCATACTCGAAACCAATAACTGGTATGGCCTAGGGCAAAAATACAAATAACATTGTAATCGGGCGAGTTTCTACTTTCAGATGCAACAGGAATTTCTCGAGTTCGTCAATCCGTTCGCGAGTAATGGGAGTTTGAAGTTAAGGAATGGTTGAGAAATCATCAAAATTTTGGCAAGTCTGATACTCGAAACCAATAACTACTATTGCCTGGGGCAAACATACACATTCCGTTGTAATCGGGCGATCTTCTACCTTCAGATGCAACAGGAATTTCTCGAGTTCGTCAGTCCGTTCGCGAGATATGGGAGTTTGAAGTTAAGGAATGGTTGAGAAACCATCAAAATTTTCGCTGTTCTGGTACACGAAACCAATAACCGGAATGGCCTAGGGGAAAAGTACTCATACCACTGTAATCGGGCGAGTTTCTGCTTTCAGATGCAACTGGAATTTCTCGAGTTCGTCAATCCGTTCGCGAGATATGGGAGTTTGAAGTTGAGGAATGGTTGAGAAACCACCAAAATTTTCGCTGGTATGATACACGAAACCAATAACTGGAATGGCCTAGGGGAAAAGTACACATACCATTGTAATCGGGCGAAATTATGCTTGCAGATGCAACTGGAATTTCTCGAGTTGGTAATCCGTTCGCGAGATATGGGAGTTTGAAGTTAAGGAATGGTTGAGAAACCAACAAAATTTTCGCTGGTCTGATACTCGAAACCGAAAACTGGAATGGCCTAGGGGAAAAGTACATATACCACTGTAATCGGGCGAGTTTCTGCTTTCAGATGCAACTGGAATTTCTCGAGTTGGTAATCCGTTCGCGAGATATGGGAGTTTGAAGTTAAGAAATGGTTGAGAAACTATCAAAATTTTAGTAAGTCTGATACTCGAAACCAATAACTACTAATGCCTAGGGCAAAAATACACATACCGTTGTAATCGGGCGAGTTTCTACTTTCAGATGCAATAGGAATTTCTCGAGTTCGTCAATCCGTTCGCGAGTAATGGGAGTTTGAAGTTAAGGAATGGTTGAGAAACCATCAAAATTTTCGCTGGTCTGGTACACGAAACCAATAACTGGAATGGCCTAAGGGAAAAGTACACATACCACTGTAATCGGGCGAGTTTCTGTTTTCAGACGCAACTGGAATTTCTCTAGTTCGTCAATCCGTTCGCGAGATATGGGAGTTTGAAGTTAAGGAATGGTTGAGAAATCATCAAAATTTTCGCAAGTCTGATACTCGAAACCAATAACTACAATTGCCTAGGGCAAAAATACACATACCGTTATAATCGAACGAGCTTCTGCTTTCAGATGCAACAGGAATTTCTCGAGTTCGTCAAAACGTTCGCGAGATATGGGAGTTTGAAGTTAAGGAATGGTTGAGAAACTATCAAAATTCTAGTAAGTCTGATACTCGAAACCAATAACTACCAATGCCTAGGGCAAAAATACACATACCGTTGTAATCGGTCGAGTTTCTACTTTCAGATGCAACAGGAATTTCTCGAGTTCGTCAATCCGTTCGCGAGATATGGGAGTTTGAAGGTAAGGAATGGTTGGGAAACCATCAAAATTTTCGCAAGTCTGATACTCGAAACCAATAACTACAATGGCTTAGGGGAAAAATACACATACCGGTGTAATCGGGCGAGTTTCCACTTTCAGATGCAAGAGGAATTTCTCGAGTTCGTCAATCCGTTCGCGAGATATGGGAGTTTGAACTTAAGGAATGGTTGAGAAACCATCAAAATTTTCGCTGGTCTGATACTCGAATCCAATAACTGGAATGGCCTAGGTGAAAAGTACACACCCCATTGTAATCGGGCGAGATTCTACTTTCAGATGCAACTGGAATTTCTCGAGTTGGTAATCCGTTCCCGAGATATGGGAGATTGAAGTTAAGGAATGGTTGAGAAATCATCAAAATTTTCGCTGGTCTGATACACGAAACCAATAACTGGAATAGCCTAGGGGAAAAGTACACATTCCACTGTAATCGGGCGAGTTTCTGCTTTCAGATGCAACGGGAATTTCTCGAGTTCGTCAATCCGTTCGCGAGATATGGGAGTTTGAAGTTAAGGAATGGTTGAGAAACCATCAAAATTTTCGCTGGTCTGATACACGAAACCAATAACTGGAATGGCCTAGGGGAAAAGTACACATACCACTGTAATCGGGCGAGTTTCTGTTTTCAGACGCAACTGGAATTTCTCGAGTTCGTCAATCCGTTCGCGAGATATGGGAGTTTGAAGTTAAGGAATGGTTGAGAAACCATCAAAATTTTCGCAAGTCTCATACTCGAAACCAATAACTGCTATGGCCTAGGGCAAAAATACATATAACATTGTAATCGGGCGAGTTTCTACTTTCAGATGCAACAGGAATTTCTCGAGTTCGTCAATCCGTTCGCGAGATATGGGAGTTTGAAGGTAAGGAATGGTTGGGAAACCATCAAAATTTTCGCAAGTCTGATACTCGAAACCAATAACTACAATGGCTTAGGGGAAAAATACACATACCGGTGTAATCGGGCGAGTTTCCACTTTCAGATGCAAGAGGAATTTCTCGAGTTCGTCAATCCGTTCGCGAGATATGGGAGTTTGAACTTAAGGAATGGTTGAGAAACCATCAAAATTTTCGCTGGTCTGATACTCGAATCCAATAACTGGAATGGCCTAGGTGAAAAGTACACACCCCATTGTAATCGGGCGAGATTCTACTTTCAGATGCAACTGGAATTTCTCGAGTTGGTAATCCGTTCGCGAGATATGGGAGTTTGAAGTTAAGGAATGGTTGAGAAATCATCAAAATTTTCGCTGGTCTGATACACGAAACCAATAACTGGAATAGCCTAGGGGAAAAGTACACATTCCACTGTAATCGGGCGAGTTTCTGCTTTCAGATGCAACGGGAATTTCTCGAGTTCGTCAATCCGTTCGCGAGATATGGGAGTTTGAAGTTAAGGAAGGGTTGAGAAACCATCAAAATTTTCGCTGGTCTGATACACGAAACCAATAGCTGGAATGGCCTAGGGGAAAAGTACACACACCACTGTAATCGGGCGAGTTTCTGTTTTCAGACGCAACTGGAATTTCTCGAGTTCGTCAATCCGTTCGCGAGATATGGGAGTTTGAAGTTAAGGAATGGTTGAGAAACCATCAAAATTTTCGCAAGTCTCATACTCGAAACCAATAACTGCTATGGCCTAGGGCAAAAATACAAATAACATTGTAATCGGGCGAGTTTCTACTTTCAGATGCAACAGGAATTTCTCGAGTTCGTCAATCCGTTCGCGAGTAATGGGAGTTTGAAGTTAAGGAATGGTTGAGAAATCATCAAAATTTTGGCAAGTCTGATACTCGAAACCAATAACTACTATTGCCTAGGGCAAACATACACATACCGTTGTAATCGGGCGATCTTCTACCTTCAGATGCAACAGGAATTTCTCGAGTTCGTCAGTCCGTTCGCGAGATATGGGAGTTTGAAGTTAAGGAATGGTTGAGAAACCATCAAAATTTTCGCTGGTCTGGTACACGAAACCAATAACTGGAATGGCCTAGGGGAAAAGTACTCATACCATTGTAAACGGGCGAGTTTCTGCTTTCAGATGCAACTGGAATTTCTCGAGTTCGTCTATCCGTTCGCGAGATATAGGAGTTTGAAGTTAAGGAATTGTTGAGAAACCATCAAAATTTTCGCTGTTCTGATACACGAAACCAATAACTGGAATGGCCTAGGGGAAAAGTACACATACCATTGTAATCGGGCGAAATTATGCTTGCAGATGCAACTGGAATTTCTCGAGTTGGTAATCCGTTCGCGATATATGGGAGTTTGAAGTTAAGGAATGGTTGAGAAACCAACAAAATTTTCGCTGGTCTGATACTCGAAACCAATAACTACTAATGCCTAGGGCAAAAATACACATACCGTTGTAATCGGGCGAGTTTCTACTTTCAGATGCAATAGGAATTTCTCGAGTTCGTCAATCCGTTCGCGAGATATGGGAGTTTGAAGTTAAGGAATGGTTGAGAAACCATCAAAATTTTCGCAAGTCTCATACTCGAAACCAATAACTGCTATGGCCTAGGGCAAAAATACAAATAACATTGTAATCGGGCGAGTTTCTACTTTCAGATGCAACAGGAATTTCTCGAGTTCGTCAATCCGTTCGCGAGTAATGGGAGTTTGAAGTTAAGGAATGGTTGAGAAATCATCAAAATTTTGGCAAGTCTGATACTCGAAACCAATAACTACTATTGCCTGGGGCAAACATACACATACCGTTGTAATCGGGCGATCTTCTACCTTCAGATGCAACAGGAATTTCTCGAGTTCGTCAGTCCGTTCGCGAGATATGGGAGTTTGAAGTTAAGGAATGGTTGAGAAACCATCAAAATTTTCGCTGGTCTGGTACACGAAACCAATAACCGGAATGGCCTAGGGGAAAAGTACTCATACCACTGTAATCGGGCGAGTTTCTGCTTTCAGATGCAATTGGAATTTCTCGAGTTCGTCAATCCGTTCGCGAGATATGGGAGTTTGAAGTTAAGGAATGGTTGAGAAACCATCAAAATTTTCGCTGGTCTGATACACGAAACCAATAACTGGAATGGCCTAGGGGAAAAGTACACATACCATTGTAATCGGGCGAAATTATGCTTGCAGATGCAACTGGAATTTCTCGAGTTGGTAATCCGTTCGCGAGATATGGGAGTTTGAAGTTAAGGAATGGTTGAGAAACCAACAAAATTTTCGCTGGTCTGATACTCGAAACCGAAAACTGGAATGGTCTAGGGGAAAAGTACATATACCACTGTAATCGGGCGAGTTTCTGCTTTCAGATGCAACTGGAATTTCTCGTGTTGGTAATCCGTTCGCGAGATATGGGAGTTTGAAGTTAAGAAATGTTTGAGAAACTACCAAAATTTTAGTAAGTCTGATACTCGAAACCAATAACTACTAATGCCTAGGGCAAAAATACACATACCGTTGTAATCGGGCGAGTTTCTACTTTCAGATGCAACAGGAATTTCTCGAGTTCGTCAATCCGTTCGCGAGTAATGGGAGTTTGAAGTTAAGGAATGGTTGAGAAATCATCAAAATTTTCGTTGGTCTGATACTCGAAACCAATAACTGGAATGGCCTAGAGGAAAAGTACACATACCGTTGAAATCGGACGAGTATCTGCTTTCAGATACAACTGGAATTTCTCTAGTTCCTCAATCCGTTCGCGAGATATGGGAGTTTGAATTTAAAGAATGGTTGAGAAATCATCAAAATTTTGGCAAGTCTGATACTCGAAACCAATAACTACTATTGCCTAGGGCAAAAATACTCATACCGTTATAATCGATCGAGCTTCTGCTTTCAGAGGCAACTGGAATTTCTCGAGTTGGAAATCCGTTCGCGAGATATGGGAATTTGAAGTTAAGGAATGTTTGAGAAACCATCAAAATTTTCGCAAGTCTGATACTCGAAACCAATAACTACTATTGCCTAGGGCAAAAATACACATACCGTTGTAATCGATCGAGCTTCTGATTTCAGATGCAAGAGGAATTTCTCGAGTTCGTCAATCCGTTCGCGTGTAATGGGAGTTTGAAGTTAAGGAATGGTTGAGAAACCATCAAAATTTTCGTTGGTCTGATACTCGAAACCAATAACTACTATTGCCTAGGGCAAAAATACACATACCGTTGTAATCGATCGAGCTTCTGATTTCAGATGCAACAGGAATTTCTCGAGTGCGTCAATCCGTTCGCGAGATATGGGAGTTTGAAGTTAAGGAACGGTTGAGAAACTATCAAAATTTTAGTATGTCTGATACTCGAAACCAATAACTACTAATGCCTAGGGCAAAAATACACACACCGTTGTAATCGGGCGAGTTTCTACTTTCACATGCAACAGGAATTTCTCGAGTTCGTCAATCCGTTCGCGAGATATGGGAGTTTGAATTTAAGGAATGTTTGAGAAACCATCCAAATTTTCGCAAGTCTGATACTCGAAACCAATAACTACTATTGCCTAGGGCAAAAATACACATACCGTTGTAATCGATCGAGCTTCTGATTTCAGATGCAAGAGGAATTTCTCGAGTTCGTCAATCCGTTCGCGTGTAATGGGAGTTTGAAGTTAAGGAATGGTTGAGAAACCATCAAAATTTTCGTTGGTCTGATACTCGAAACCAATAACTGCTATGGCCTAGGGCAAAAATACACATACCATTGTAATCGGGCGAGATTATGCTTTTAGATGCAACTGGAATTTCTCGAGTTGGTAATCCGTTCGCGAGATATGGGAGTTTGAAGTTAAGGAATGGTTGAGAAACCATCCAAATTTTCGCAAGTCTGATACTCGAAACCAATAACTACTATTGCCTAGGCCAAAAATACAAATACCGTTGTAATCGAACGAGCTTCTGATTTCAGATGCAACCGGAATTTCTCGAGTGCGTCAATCCGTTCGCGAGATATGGGAGTTTGAAGTTAAGGAACGGTTGAGAAACTATCAAAATTTTAGTAAGTCTGATACTCGAAACCAATAACTGCTATGGCCTAGGGCAAAATTACACATACTATTGTAATCGGGCGAGATTATGCTTTTAGATGCAACTGGAATTTCTCGAGTTGGTAATCCGTTCGCGAGATATCGGAGTTTGTAGTTAAGGAATGGTTGAGAAACTATCAAAATTTTAGTAAGTCTGATACTCGAAACCAATAACTACTAATGCCTAGGGCAAAACTACACATACTGTTGTAATCGGGCGTGATTATGCTTTTAGATGCAACTGGAATTTCTCGAGTTGGTAATCCGTTCGCGAGATATCGGAGTTTGTAGTTAAGGAATGGTTGAGAAACCATCAAAATTTTCGCACGTCTGATACTCGAAACCAATAACTACTATTGCCTAGGGCAAAAATACACATACCGTTGTAATCGATTGAGCTTCTGATTTCAGATGCAACAGGAATTTCTCGAGTGCGTCAATCCGTTCGTGAGATATGGGAGTTTGAAGTTAAGGAACGGTTGAGAAACTATCAAAATTTTAGTAAGTCTGATACTCGAAACCAATAACTACTAATGCCTAGGGCAAAAATACACATACTGTTGTAATCGGGCGAGATTATGCTTTTAGATGCAACTGGAATTTATCGAGTTGGTAATCCGTTCGCGAGATATGGGAGTTTGAAGTTAAGGAATGGTTGAGAAACCATCAAAATTTTCGCAAGTCTGATACTCGAAACCAATAACTACTATTGCCTAGGGCAAAAATACACATACCGTTATAATCGATCGAGCTTCTGCTTTCAGATGCAACAGGAATTTCTCGAGTTCGTCAATCCGTTCGCGAGATATGGGAGTTTGAAGTTAAGGAATGGTTGAGAAACTATCAAAATTTTAGTAAGTCTGATACTCGAAACCAATAACTACTAATGCCTAGGGCAAAACTACACATACTGTTGTAATCGGGCGAGATTATGCTTTTAGATGCAACTGGAATTTCTCGAGTTGGTAATCCGTTCGCGAGATATGGGAGTTTGAAGTTAAGGAATGGTTGAGAAACCATCAAAATTTTCGCAGGTCTGATACTCGAGACCAATAACTACAATTGCCTAGGGCAAAAATACACATTACGTTGTAATCGGGCGAGTTTCAACTTTCAGATGCAACAGGAATTTCTCGAGTTCGTCAATCCGTTCGCGAGATATGGGAGTTTGAAGTTAAGGAATGGTTGAGAAGCCATCAAAATTTTCGCAAGTCTGATACTCGAAACCAATAACTGCTATGGCCTAGGGCAAAATTACACATACTATTCTAATCGGGCGAGATTATGCTTTTAGATGCAACTGGAATTTCTCGAGTTGGTAATCCGTTCGCGAGATATCGGAGTTTGTAGTTAAGGAATGGTTGAGAAACCATCAAAATTTTCGCACGTCTGATACTCGAAACCAATAACTACTATTGCCTAGGGCAAAATACACATACCGTTGTAATCGGGCGAGATTCTACTTTCAGATGCAACAGGAATTTCTCGAGTTCGTCAATCCGTTCGCGAGATATGGGAGTTTGAAGTTAAGGAACGGTTGAGAAACCATCAAAATTTTCGCAAGTCTGATACTCGAAACCAATAACTGCTATGGCCTAGGGCAAAAATACACATACCGTTGTAATCGGGCGAGTTTCTACTTTCAGATGCAACAGGAATTTCTCGAGTTCGTCAATCCGTTCGCGAGATATGGGAGTTTGAAGTTAAGGAATGGTTGAGAAGCCATTAAAATTTTCGCAAGTCTGACACTCGAAACCAATAACTACTATGGCCTAGGGCAAAAATACACATACCATTGTAATCGGGCGAGAATATGCTTTTAGATGCAACTGGAATTTCTCGAGTTGGTAATTCGTTCGCGAGATATGGGAGTTTGAAGTTAAGGAATGGTTGAGAAACCATCAAAATTTTCGCACGTCTGATACTCGAAACCAATAACTACTATTGCCTAGAGCAAAAATACACATACCGTTGTAATCGATTGAGCATCTGATTTCAGATGCAACAGGAATTTCTCGAGTGCGTCAATCCGTTCGCGAGATATCGGAGTTTGTAGTTAAGGAATGGTTGAGAAACCATCAAAATTTTCGCACGTCTGATACTCGAAACCAATAACTACTAATGCCTAGGGCAAAAATACACACACCGTTGTAATCGGGCGAGTTTCTACTTTCAGATGCAACAGGAATTTCTCGAGTTCGTCAATCCGTTCGCGAGATATGGGAGTTTGAAGTTAAGGAATGGTTGAGAAACCATCCAAATTTTCGCAAGTCTGATACTCGAAACCAATAACTACAATTGCCTAGGGCAAAAATACAGATTACGTTGTAATCGGGCGATCTTCTACCTTCAGATGCAACAGGAATTTCTCGAGTTCGTCAATCCGTTCGCGAGATATGGGAGTTTGAAGTTATGGAATGGTTGAGAAACCATCAAAATTTTCGCAAGTCTGATACTCGAAACCAATAACTGCTATGGCCTAGGGCAAAAATACACATACCATTGTAATCGGGCGAGATTATGCTTTTAGATGCAACTGGAATTTCTCGAGTTGGTAATCCGTTCGCGAGATATGGGAGTTTGAAGTTAAGGAATGGTTGAGAAACCATCCAAATTTTCGCAAGTCTGATACTCGAAACCAATAACTACTATTGCCTAGGGCAAAAATACACATACCGTTGTAATCGATCGAGCTTCTGATTTCAGATGCAACAGGAATTTCTCGAGTGCGTCAATCCGTTCGCGAGATATGGGAGTTTGAAGTTAAGGAACGGTTGAGAAACTATCAAAATTTTAGTAAGTCTGATACTCGAAACCAATAACTACTAATGCCTAGGGCAAAAATACACACACCGTTGTAATCGGGCGAGTTTCTACATTCAGATGCAACAGAAATTTCTCGAGTTCGTCAATCCGTTCGCGAGATATGGGAGTTTGAAGTTAAGGAATGGTTGAGAAGCCATCAAAATTTTCGCAAGTCTGATACTCGAAACCAATAACTGCTATGGCCTGGGGCAAAATTACACATACTATTGTAATCGGGCGAGATTATGCTTTTAGATGCAACTGGAATTTCTCGAGTTGGTAATCCGTTCGCGAGATATCGGAGTTTGTAGTTAAGGAATGGTTGAGAAACCATCAAAATTTTCGCACGTCTGATACTCGAAACCAATAACTACTATTGCCTAGGGCAAAAATACACATACCGTTGTAATCGGGCGAGTTTCTACTTTCAGATGCAACAGGAATTTCTCGAGTTCGTCAATCCGTTCGCGAGATATGGGAGTTTGAAGTTAAGGAATGGTTGAGAAACCATCAAAATTTTCGCAAGTCTGATACTCGAAACCAATAACTACTATTGCCTAGGGAAAAAATACACATACCGTTGTAATCGATCGAGCTTCTGATTTCAGATGCAACAGGTATTTCTCGAGTGCGTCAATCCGTTCGCGAGATATGGGAGTTTGAAGTTAAGTAACGGTTGAGAAACTATCAAAATTTTAGTAAGTGTGATGCTCGACACCAATAACTACTAATGCCTAGGGCAAAAATACACACACCGTTGTAATCGGGCGAGTTTCTACTTTCAGATGCAACAGGAATTTCTCGAGTTCGTCCATCCGTTCGCGAGATATGGGAGTTTGAAGTTAAGGAATGGTTGAGAAACTATCAAAATTTTAGTAAGTCTGATACTCGAAACCAATAACTACTAATGCCTAGGGCAAAAATACACATACCGTTGTAATCGGGCGAGTTTCTGCTTTCAGATGCAGTCGGAATTTCTCGAGTTCGACAATCCGTTCGCGAGATATGGGAGTTTGATGTTAAGGAATGGTTGAGAAACCATCAAAATTTTCGCTGGTCTGATACTCGAAACCAATAACTGGAATGGCCTAGGGGAAAAGTACACATACCACTGTAATCGGGCGATCTTCTACCTTCAGATGCAAGAGGAATTTCTCCAGTTCGTCAATCCGTTCGCGAGATATGGGACTTTGAAGTTAAGGAATGGTTGAGAAACCATCAAAATTTTCGCAAATCTGATACTCGAAACCAATAACTACTATTGCCTAGGGCAAAAATACACATACCGTTGTAAATGGGCGAGTTTCTGCTTTCAGATGCAGCAGGAATTTCTCGAGTTCGTCATTCCGTTCGCGAGATATGGGAGTTTGAAGTTAAGGAATGGTTGAGAAGCCATCAAAATTTTCGCAAGTATGATACTCGAAACCAATAACTACTACGGCGTAGGGCCAAAATACACATACCATTGTAATCGGGCGAGATTATGCTTTTAGATGCAACTGGAATTTCTCGAGTTGGTAATCCGTTCGCGAGATATGGGAGTTTGAAGTTAAGGAATGGTTGAGAAACCATCAAAATTTTCGCAAGTCTGATACTCGAAACCAATAACTACTATTGCCTAGGGCAAAAATACACATACCGTTATAATCGATCGAGCTTCTGCTTTCGGATGCAACAGGAATTTCTCGAGCTCGTCAATCCGTTCGCGAGATATGGGAGTTTGAAGTTAAGGAATGGTTGAGAAACTATCAAAATTTTAGTAAGTCTGATACTCGAAACCAATAACTACTAATGCCTACGGCAAAACTACACATGCTGTTGTAATCGGGCGAGATTATGCTTTTAGATGCAACTGGAATTTCTCGAGTTGGTAATCCGTTCGCGAGATATCGGAGTTTGTAGTTAAGGAATGGTTGAGAAACCATCAAAATTTTCGCACGTCTGATACTCGAAACCAATAACTACTATTGCCTAGGGCAAAAATACACATACCGTTGTAATCGATTGAGCTTCTGATTTCAGATGCAACAGGAATTTCTCGAGTGCGTCAATCCGTTCGCGAGATATGGGAGTTTGAAGTTAAGGAACGGTTGAGAAGCTATCAAAATTTTAGTAAGTCTGATACTCGAAACCAATAACTGCTATGGCCTAGGGCAAAACTACACATGCTGTTGTAATCGGGCGAGATTATGCTTTTAGATGCAACTGGAATTTCTCGAGTTGGTAATCCGTTCGCGAGATATGGGAGTTTGAAGTTAAGGAATGGTTGAGAAGCCATCCAAATTTTCGCACGTCTGATACTCGAAACCAATAACTACTATTGCCTAGGGCAAAAATACACATACCGTTGTAATCGGGCGAGTTTCTACTTTCAGATGCAACAGGAATTTCTCGAGTTCGTCAATCCGTTCGCGAGATATGGGAGTTTGAAGTTAAGGAACGGTTGAGAAACTATCAAAATTTTAGTAAGTCTGATACTCGAAACCAATAACTACTAATGCCTAGGGCAAAAATACACACACCGTTGTAATCGGGCGAGTTTCTACATTCAGATGCAACAGGAATTTCTCGAGTTCGTCAATCCGTTCGCGAGATATGGGAGTTTGAAGTTAAGGAATGGTTGAGAAGCCATCAAAATTTTCGCAAGTCTGATACTCGAAACCAATAACTGCTATGGCCTGGGGCAAAATTACACATACTATTGTAATCGGGCGAGATTATGCTTTTAGATGCAACTGGAATTTCTCGAGTTGGTAATCCGTTCGCGAGATATCGGAGTTTGTAGTTAAGGAATGGTTGAGAAACCATCAAAATTTTCGCACGTCTGATACTCGAAACCAATAACTACTATTGCCTAGGGCAAAAATACACATACCGTTGTAATCGGGCGAGTTTCTACTTTCAGATGCAACAGGAATTTCTCGAGTTCGTCAATCCGTTCGCGAGATATGGGAGTTTGAAGTTAAGGAATGGTTGAGAAACCATCAAAATTTTCGCAAGTCTGATACTCGAAACCAATAACTACTATTGCCTAGGGAAAAAATACACATACCGTTGTAATCGATCGAGCTTCTGATTTCAGATGCAACAGGTATTTCTCGAGTGCGTCAATCCGTTCGCGAGATATGGGAGTTTGAAGTTAAGTAACGGTTGAGAAACTATCAAAATTTTAGTAAGTGTGATGCTCGACACCAATAACTACTAATGCCTAGGGCAAAAATACACACACCGTTGTAATCGGGCGAGTTTCTACTTTCAGATGCAACAGGAATTTCTCGAGTTCGTCCATCCGTTCGCGAGATATGGGAGTTTGAAGTTAAGGAATGGTTGAGAAACTATCAAAATTTTAGTAAGTCTGATACTCGAAACCAATAACTACTAATGCCTAGGGCAAAAATACACATACCGTTGTAATCGGGCGAGTTTCTGCTTTCAGATGCAGTCGGAATTTCTCGAGTTCGACAATCCGTTCGCGAGATATGGGAGTTTGATGTTAAGGAATGGTTGAGAAACCATCAAAATTTTCGCTGGTCTGATACTCGAAACCAATAACTGGAATGGCCTAGGGGAAAAGTACACATACCACTGTAATCGGGCGATCTTCTACCTTCAGATGCAAGAGGAATTTCTCCAGTTCGTCAATCCGTTCGCGAGATATGGGACTTTGAAGTTAAGGAATGGTTGAGAAACCATCAAAATTTTCGCAAATCTGATACTCGAAACCAATAACTACTATTGCCTAGGGCAAAAATACACATACCGTTGTAAATGGGCGAGTTTCTGCTTTCAGATGCAGCAGGAATTTCTCGAGTTCGTCATTCCGTTCGCGAGATATGGGAGTTTGAAGTTAAGGAATGGTTGAGAAGCCATCAAAATTTTCGCAAGTATGATACTCGAAACCAATAACTACTACGGCGTAGGGCCAAAATACACATACCATTGTAATCGGGCGAGATTATGCTTTTAGATGCAACTGGAATTTCTCGAGTTGGTAATCCGTTCGCGAGATATGGGAGTTTGAAGTTAAGGAATGGTTGAGAAACCATCAAAATTTTCGCAAGTCTGATACTCGAAACCAATAACTACTATTGCCTAGGGCAAAAATACACATACCGTTATAATCGATCGAGCTTCTGCTTTCGGATGCAACAGGAATTTCTCGAGCTCGTCAATCCGTTCGCGAGATATGGGAGTTTGAAGTTAAGGAATGGTTGAGAAACTATCAAAATTTTAGTAAGTCTGATACTCGAAACCAATAACTACTAATGCCTAGGGCAAAACTACACATGCTGTTGTAATCGGGCGAGATTATGCTTTTAGATGCAACTGGAATTTCTCGAGTTGGTAATCCGTTCGCGAGATATCGGAGTTTGTAGTTAAGGAATGGTTGAGAAACCATCAAAATTTTCGCACGTCTGATACTCGAAACCAATAACTACTATTGCCTAGGGCAAAAATACACATACCGTTGTAATCGATTGAGCTTCTGATTTCAGATGCAACAGGAATTTCTCGAGTGCGTCAATCCGTTCGCGAGATATGGGAGTTTGAAGTTAAGGAACGGTTGAGAAGCTATCAAAATTTTAGTAAGTCTGATACTCGAAACCAATAACTGCTATGGCCTAGGGCAAAACTACACATGCTGTTGTAATCGGGCGAGATTATGCTTTTAGATGCAACTGGAATTTCTCGAGTTGGTAATCCGTTCGCGAGATATGGGAGTTTGAAGTTAAGGAATGGTTGAGAAGCCATCCAAATTTTCGCAAGTCTGATACTCGAAACCAATAACTGCTATGGCCTAGGGCAAAATTGCACATACTATTGTAATCGGGCGAGATTATGCTTTTAGATGCAACTGGAATTTCTCGAGTTGGTAATCCGTTCGCGAGATATCGGAGTTTGTAGTTAAGGAATGGTTGAGAAACCATCAAAATTTTCGCACGTCTGATACTCGAAACCAATAACTACTATTGCCTAGGGCAAAAATACACATACCGTTGTAATCGGGCGAGTTTCTACTTTCAGATGCAACAGGAATTTCTCGAGTTCGTCAATCTGTTCGCGAGACATGGGAGTTTGAAGTTAAAGAACGGTTGAGAAACTATCAAAATTTTAGTAAGTCTGATACTCGAAACCAATAACTACTAATGCCTAGGGCAAAAATACACATACCGTTGTAATCGGGCGAGTTTCTGCTTTCAGATGCAGTAGGAATTTCTCGAGTTCGACAATCCGTTCGCGAGATATGGGAGTTTGATGTTAAGGAATGGTTGAGAAACCATCAAAATTTTCGCTGGTCTGATACTCGAAACCAATAACTACAAATGCCTAGGGCAAAAATACTCATACCATTGTAATCGGGCGAGATTATGCTTTTAGATGCAACTGGAATTTCTCGAGTTGGTAATCCGTTCACGAGATATGGGAGTTTGAAGTTAAGGAATGGTTGAGAAACCATCAAAATTTTCGCAAGTCTGATACTCGAAACCAATAACTACTATTGCCTAGGGCAAAAATACACATACCGTTGTAATCGATTGAACTTCTGATTTCAGATGCAACAGGAATTTCTCGAGTGCGTCAATCCGTTCGCGAGATATGGGAGTTTGAAGTTAAGGAACGGTTGAGAAACTATCAAAATTTCAGTAAGTCTGATACCCGAAACCAATAACTACTAATGCCTAGGGCAAAAATACACACACCGTTGTAATCGGGCGAGTTTCTACTTTCAGATGCAACAGGAATTTCTCGAGTTCGTCAATCCGTTCGCGAGATATGGGAGTTTGAAGTTAAGGAATGGTTGAGAAGCCATCAAAATTTTCGCAAGTCGGATACTCGAAACCAATAACTGCTATGGCCTAGGGCAAAATTACACATACTATTGTAATCGGGCGAGATTATGCTTTTAGATGCAACTGGAATTTCTCGAGTTGGTAATCCGTTCGCGAGATATGGGTGTTTGTAGTTAAGGAATGGTTGAGAAACCATCAAAATTTTCGCAAGTCTGATACTCGAAACCAATAACTACTATTGCCTAGGGCAAAAATACACATACCGTTATAATCGATCGAGCTTCTGCTTTCAGATGCAACAGGAATTTCTCGAGTTCGTCAATCCGTTCGCGAGATATGGGAGTTTGAAGTTAAGGAATGGTTGAGAAACTATCAAAATTTTAGTAAGTCTGATACTCGAAACCAATAACTACTAATGCCTAGGGCAAAAATACTCATACTGTTGTAATCGGGCGAGATTATGCTTTTAGATGCAACTGGAATTTCTCGAGTTGGTAATCCGTTCGCGAGATATGGGAGTTTGAAGTTAAGGAATGGTTGAGAAACTATCAAAATTTTAGTAAGTCTGATACTCGAAAACAATAACTACTAATGCCTAGGGCAAAAATACACATACTGTTGTAATCGGGCGAGATTATGCTTTTAGATGCAACTGGAATTTCTCGAGTTGGTAATCCGTTCGCGAGGTATGGGAGTTTGAAGTTAAGGAATGGTTGAGAAACCATCAAAATTTTCGCAAGTCTGATACTCGAAACCAATAACTACAATTGCCTAGGGCAAAAATACACATTACGTTGTAATCGGGCGATCTTCTACCTTCAGATGCAACAGGAATTTCTCGAGTTCGTCAATACGTTCGCGAGATATGGGAGTTTGAAGTTAAGGAATGGTTGAGAAACCACCAAAATTTTCGCAAGTCTGATACTCGAAACCAATAACTGGAATGGCCTAGGGGAAAAGTACACATACCACTGTAATCGGGCGATCTTCTACCTTCAGATGCAACAGGAATTTCTCGAGTTGGTCAATCCGTTCGCCGTATATGGGAGTTTGAAGTTAAGGAATGGTTGAGAAACCATCAAAATTTTCGCAAATCTGATACTCGAAACCAATAACTACTAATGCCTAGGGCAAAAATACACACACCGTTGTAATCGGGCGAGTTTCTACTTTCAGATGCAACAGGAATTTCTCGAGTTCGTCAATCCGTTCGCTAGATATGGGAGTTTGATGTTAAGGAATGGTTGAGAAACCATCAAAATTTTCGCTGGTCTGATACTCGAAACCAATAACTGGAATGGCCTAGGGGAAAAGTACACATACCACTGTAATCGGGCGATCTTCTACCTTCAGATGCAACAGGAATTTCTCGAGTTCGTCATTCCGTTCGCGAGATATGGGAGTTTGAAGTTAAGGAATGGTTGAGAAACCATCAAAATTTTCGCAAATCTGATACTCGAAACCAATAACTACTATTGCCTAGGGCAAAAATACACATACCGTTGTAAATGGGCGAGTTTCTGCTTTCAGATGCAGCAGGAATTTCTCGAGTTCGTCATTCCGTTCGTAAGATATGGGAGTTTGATGTTAAGGAATGGTTGAGAAACCATCAAAATTTTCGCTGGTCTGATACTCGAAACCAATAACTGGAATGGCCTAGGGGAAAAGTACACATACCACTGTAATCGGGCGATCTTCTACCTTCAGATGCAACAGGAATTTCTCGAGTTCGTCATTCCGTTCGCGAGATATGGGAGTTTGAAGTTAAGGAATGGTTGAGAAACCATCAAAATTTTCGCAAGCCTGATACTCGAAACCAATAACTACTATTGCCTAGGGCAAAAATACAGATACCGTTGTAATCGGGCGAGTTTCTACTTTCAGGTGCAACAGGAATTTCTCGAGTTCCTCCAATCCGTTCGCGAGATATGGGAGTTTGAAGTTAAGGAATGGTTGAGAAGCCATCAAAATTTTCGCAAGTCTGATACTCGAAACCAATAACTGATATGGCCTAGGGCAAAATTACACATACTATTGTAATCGGGCGAGATTATGCATTTAGATGCAACTGGAATTTCTCGAGTTGGTAGTCCGTTCGCGAGATATGGGAGTGTGTAGTTAAGGAATGGTTGAGAAACCATCAAAATTTTCGCACGTCTGATACTCGAAACCAATAACTACTATTGCCTAGGGCAAAAATACACATACCGTTGTAATCGGGCGAGTTTCTACTTTCAGATGCAACAGGAATTTCTCGAGTTCGTCAATCCGTTCGCGAGATATGGGAGTTTGAAGTTAAGGAACGGTTGAGAAACTATCAAAATTTTAGTAAGTCTGATACTCGAAACCAATAACTACTAATGCCTAGGGCAAAAATACACATACCGTTGTAATCGGGCGGGTTTCTGCTTTCAGATGCAGTAGGAATTTCTCGAGTTCGACAATCCGTTCGCGAGATATGGGAGTTTGATGTTAAGGAATGGTTGAGAAACCATCAAAATTTTCGCTGGTCTGATACTCGAAACCAATAACTGGAATGGCCTAGGGGAAAAGTACACATACCACTGTAATCGGGCGATCTTCTACCTTCAGATGCAACAGGAATTTCTCGAGTTCGTCAATCCGTTCGCGAGATATGGGAGTTTGAAGTTAAGGAATGGTTGAGAAACCATCAAAATTTTTGCAAATCTGATACTCGAAACCAATAACTACTATTGCCTAGGGCAAAAATACACATACCGTTGTAAATGGGCGAGTTTCTGCTTTCAGATGCAGCAGGAATTTCTCGAGTTCGTCATTCCGTTCGTGAGATATGGGAGTTTGAAGTTAAGGAATGGTTGAGAAACCATCAAAATTTTCGCAAGTCTGATACTCGAAACCAATAACTACTATTGCCTAGGGCAAAAATACACATACCGTTGTAATCGGGCGTGTTTCTACTTTCAGATGCAACAGGAATTTCTCGAGTTCGTCAATCCGTTCGCGAGATATGGGAGTTTGAAGTTAAGGAATGGTTGAGAAGCCATCAAAATTTTCGCAAGTCTGATACTCGAAACCAATAACTACTATGGCCTAGGGCAAAAATACACATACCATTGTAATCGGGCGAGATTATGCTTTTAGATGCAACTGGAATTTCTCGAGTTGGTAATCCGTTCGCGAGATATGGGAGTTTGAAGTTAAGGAATGGTTGAGAAACCATCAAAATTTTCGCAAGTCTGATACCCGAAACCAATAACTACAAATGCCTAGGGCAAAAATACACATACCATTGTAATCGGGCGAGATTATGCTTTTAGATGCAACTGGAATTTCTCGAGTTGGTAATCCGTTCGCGAGATATGGGAGTTTGTAGTTAAGGAATGGTTGAGAAACCATCAAAATTTTCGCAAATCTGATACTCGAAACCACTAACTGGAATGGCCTAGGGGAAAAGTACACATACCACTGTAATCGGGCGAGATTCTGCTCTCAGATGCAGTAGGAATTTCTCGAGTTCGTCAATCCGTTCGCGAGATATGGGAGTTTGAAGTTAAGGAATGGTTGAGAAACCATCAAAATTTTCGCAAGTCTGATACTCGAAACCAATAACTACTATCGCCTAGGGCAAAAATACACATACCATTGTAATCGGGCGAGATTATGCTTTTAGATGCAACTGGAATTTCTCTAGTTGGTAATCCGTTCGCAAGATATGGGAGTTTGAAGTTAAGGAATGGTTGAGAAATCATCAAAATTTTCGCAAGTCTGATACTCGAAACCAATAACTACTATTGCCTAGGGCAAAAATACACATACCGTTGTAATAGGGCGAGTTTCTACTTTCAGATGCAACAGGAATTTCTCGAGTTCGTCAATCCGTTCGCGAGATATGGGAGTTTGAAGTTAAGGAACGGTTGAGAAACTATCAAAATTTTAGTAAGTCTGATACTCGAAATAAATAACTACTAATGCCTAGGGCAAAAATACACATACCGTTGTAATCGGGCGGGTTTCTGCTTTCAGATGCAGTAGGAATTTCTCGAGTTCGACAATCCGTTCGCGAGATATGGGAGTTTGATGTTAAGGAATGGTTGAGAAACCATCAAAATTTTCGATGGTCTGATACTCGAAACCAATAACTGGAATGGCCTAGGGGAAAAGTACACATACCTCTGTAATCGGGCGATCTTCTACCTTCAGATGCAACAGGAATTTCTCGAGTTCGTCAATCCGTTCGCGAGATATGGGAGTTTGAAGTTAAGGAATGGTTGAGAAACCATCAAAATTTTCGCAAATCTGATACTCGAAACCAATAACTACTATTGCCTAGGGCAAAAATACACATACCGTTGTAATCGGGCGAGTTTCTACTTTCAGATGCAACAGGAATTTCTCGAGTTCGTCAATCCGTTCGCGAGATATGGGAGTTTGAAGTTAAGGAATGGTTGAGAAGCCATCAAAATTTTCGCAAGTCTGATACTTGAAACCAATAACTACTATGGCCTAGGGCAAAAATACACATACCATTGTAATCGGGCGAGATTATGCTTTTAGATGCAACTGGAATTTCTCGAGTTGGTAATCCGTTCGCGAGATATGGGAGTTTGAAGTTAAGGAATCGTTGAGAAACCATCAAAATTTTCGCAAGTCTGATACTCGAAACCAATAACTACAAATGGCTAGGGCAAAAATACACATGCCATTGTAATCGGGCGAGATTATGCTTTTAGATGCAACTGGAATTTCTCGAGTTGGTAATCCGTTCGCGAGATATGGGAGTTTGTAGTTAAGGAAAGGTTGAGAAACCATCAAAATTTTCGCTGGTCTGATACTCGAAACCAATAACTGAAATGGCCTAGGGGAAAAGTACACATACCACTGTAATCGGGCGATCTTCTACCTTCAGATGCAACAGGAATTTCTCGAGTTCGTCAATCCGTTCGCGAGATATGGGAGTTTGAAGTTAAGGAATGGTTGAGAAACCATCAAAATTTTCGCAAATCTGATACTCGAAACCACTAACTGGAATGGCCTAGGGGAAAAGTACACATACCACTGTAATCGGGCGAGATTCTGCTTTCAGATGCAGTAGGAATTTCTCGAGTTCGACAATCCGTTCGCGAGATATGGGAGTTTGATGTTAAGGAATGGTTGAGAAACCATCAAAACTTTCGATGGTCTGATACTCGAAACCAATAACTGGAATGGCCTAGGGGAAAAGTACACATACCACTGTAATCGGGCGATCTTCTACCTTCAGATGCAACAGGAATTTCTCGAGTTCGTCAATCCGTTCGCGAGATATGGGAGTTTGAAGTTAAGGAATGGTTGAGAAACCATCAAAATTTTCACAAATCTGATACTCGAAACCAATAACTACTATTGCCTAGGGCAAAAATACACATACCGTTGTAAATGGGCGAGTTTCTGCTTTCAGATGCAGCAGGAATTTCTCGAGTTCGTCATTCCGTTCGTGAGATATGGGAGTTTGAAGTTAAGGAATGGTTGAGAAACCATCAAAATTTTCGCAAGTCTGATACTCGAAACCAATAACTACTATTGCCTAGGGCAAAAATACACATACCATTGTAATCGGGCGAGTTTCTACTTTCAGATGCAACAGGAATTTCTCGAGTTCGTCAATCCGTTCGCGAGATGTGGGAGTTTGAAGTTAAGGAATGGTTGAGAAGCCATCAAAATTTTCGCAAGTCTGATACTCGAAACCAATAACTACAAATGCCTAGGGCAAAAATACACATACCATTGTAATCGGGCGAGATTATGCTTTTAGATGCAACTGAAATTTCTCGAGTTGGTAATACGTTCGCGAGATATGGGAGTTTGTAGTTAAGGAAAGGTTGAGAAACCATCAAAATTTTCGCTGGTCTGATACTCGAAACCAATAACTGGAATGGCCTAGGGGAAAAGTACACATACCTCTGTAATCGGGCGATCTTCTACCTTCAGTTGCAACAGGAATTTCTCGAGTTCGTCAATCCGTTCGCGAGATATGGGAGTTTGAAGTTAAGGAATGGTTGAGAAACCATCAAAATTTTCGCAAATCTGATACTCGAAACCACTAACTGGAATGGCCTAGGGGAAAAGTACACATACCACTGTAATCGGGCGAGATTCTGCTTTCAGATGCAGTAGGAATTTCTCGAGTTCGTCAATCCGTTCGCGAGATATGGGAGTTTGAAGTTAAGGAATGGTTGAGAAGCCATCAAAATTTTCGCAAGTCTGATTCTCGAAACCAATAACTACTATGGCCTAGGGCAAAAATACACATACCATTGTAATCGGGCGAGATTATGCTTTTAGATGCAACTGGAATTTCTCGAGTTGGTAATCCGTTCGCGAGATATGGGAGTTTGAAGTTAAGGAATGGTTGAGAAATCATCAAAATTTTCGCAAGTCTGATACTCGAAACCAATAACTACTATTGCCTTGGGCAAACACACACATACCGTTGTAATCGGGCGAGCTTCTACTTTCAGATGCAGCAGGAATTTCTCGAGTTCGTCAATGCGTTTGCGAGATATGGGAGTTTGAAGTTAAGGAATGGTTGAGAAGCCATCAAAATTTTCGCAAGTCTGATACTCGAAACCAATAACTACTATGGCCTAGGACAAAAATACAGGTACCATTGTAATCGGGCGAGATTATGCTTTTAGATGCAACTGGAATTTCTCGAGTTCGTCAATCCGTTCGCGAGATATGGGAGTTTGAAGTTAAGGAATGGATGAGAAGCCATCAAAATTTTCGCAAATCTGATACTCGAAACCACTAACTGGAATGGCCTAGGGGAAAAGTACACATACCACTGTAATCGGGCGAGATTCTGCTTTCAGATGCAGTAGGAATTTCTCGAGTTCGACAATCCGTTCGCGAGATATGGGAGTTTGATGTTAAGGAATGGTTGAGAAACCATCAAAATTTTCGCTGGTCTGATACTCGAAACCAATAACTGGAATGGCCTAGGGGAAAAGTACACATACCACTGTAATCGGGCGATCTTCTACCTTCAGATGCAACAGGAATTTCTCGAGTTCGTCAATCCGTTCGCGAGATATGGGAGTTTGAAGTTAAGGAATGGTTGAGAAACCATCAAAATTTTCGCAAATCTGATACTCGAAACCAATAACTACTATTGCCTAGGGCAAAAATACACATACCGTTGTAAATGGGCGAGTTTCTGCTTTCAGATGCAGCAGGAATTTCCCGATTTCGTCATTCCGTTCGTGAGATATGGGAGTTTGAAGTTAAGGAATGGTTGAGAAACCATCAAAATTTTCGCAAGTCTGATACTCGAAACCAATAACTACTATTGCCTAGGGCAAAAATACACATACCGTTGTAATCGGGCGAGTTTCTATATTCAGATGCAACAGGAATTTCTCGAGTTCGTCAATCCGTTCGCGAGATATGGGAGTTTGAAGTTAAGGAATGGTTGAGAAGCCATCAAAATTTTCGCAAGTCTGATACTCGAAACCAATAACTGCTATGGCCTAGGGCAAAATTACACATACTATTGTAATCGGGCGAGATTATGCTTTTAGATGCAACTGGAATTTCTCGAGTTGGTAATCCGTTCGCGAGATATCGGAGTTTGTAGTTAAGGAATGCTTGAGAAACCATAAAAATTTTCGCACGTCTGATACTCGAAACCAATAACTACTATTGCCTAGGGCAAAAATACACATACCGTTATAATCGGGCGAGATTATGCTTTTAGATGCAACTGGAATTTCTCGAGTTGGTAATTCGTTCGCGAGATATGGGAGTTTGAAGTTAAGGAATGGTTGAGAAACCATCAAAATTTTAGTAAGTCTGATACTCGAAACCAATAACTACTAATGCCTAGGGCAAAAATACACACACCGTTGTAATCGGGCGAGTTTCTACATTCAGATGCAACAGGAATTTCTCGAGTTCGTCAATCCGTTCGCGAGATATGGGAGTTTGAAGTTAAGGAATGGTTGAGAAGCCATCAAAATTTTCGCAAGTCTGATACTCGAAACCAATAACTGCTATGGCCTAGGACAAAAATACACATACCGTTGTAATCGGGCGAGTTTCAACTTTCAGATGCAACAGGAATTTCTCGAGTTCGTCAATCCGTTCGCGAGATATGGGAGTTTGAAGTTAAGGAATGGTTGAGAAGCCATCAAAATTTTCGCAAGTCTGATACTCGAAACCAATAACTACTATGGCCTAGGGCAAAAATACACATACCATTGTAATCGGGCGAGATTATGCTTTTAGATGCAACTGGAATTTCTCGAGTTGGTAATTCGTTCGCGAGATATGGGAGTTTGAAGTTAAGGAATGGTTGAGAAACCATCAAAATTTTCGCACGTCTGATACTCGAAACCAATAACTACTATTGCCTAGGGCAAAAATACACATACCGTTATAATCGGGCGAGATTATGCTTTTAGATGCAACTGGAATTTCTCGAGTTGGTAATTCGTTCGCGAGATATGGGAGTTTGAAGTTAAGGAATGGTTGAGAAACCATCAAAATTTTAGTAAGTCTGATACTCGAAACCAATAACTACTAATGCCTAGGGCAAAAATACACACACCGTTGTAATCGGGCGAGTTTCTACATTCAGATGCAACAGGAATTTCTCGAGTTCGTCAATCCGTTCGCGAGATATGGGAGTTTGAAGTTAAGGAATGGTTGAGAAGCCATCAAAATTTTCGCAAGTCTGATACTCGAAACCAATAACTGCTATGGCCTAGGGCAAAATTACACATACTATTCTAATCGGGCGAGATTATGCTTTTAGATGCAACTGGAATTTCTCGAGTTGGTAATCCGTTCGCGAGATATCGGAGTTTGTAGTTAAGGAATGGTTGAGAAACCATCAAAATTTTCGCACGTCTGATACTCGAAACCAATAACTACTATTGCCTAGGGCAAAATACACATACCGTTGTAATCGGGCGAGTTTCTACTTTCAGATGCAACAGGAATTTCTCGAGTTCGTCAATCCGTTCGCGAGATATGGGAGTTTGAAGTTAAGGAACGGTTGAGAAACCATCAAAATTTTCGCAAGTCTGATACTCGAAACCAATAACTGCTATGGCCTAGGGCAAAAATACACATACCGTTGTAATCGGGCGAGTTTCTACTTTCAGATGCAACAGGAATTTCTCGAGTTCGTCAATCCGTTCGCGAGATATGGGAGTTTGAAGTTAAGGAATGGTTGAGAAGCCATAAAAATTTTCGCAAGTCTGATACTCGAAACCAATAACTACTATGGCCTAGGGCAAAAATACACATACCATTGTAATCGGGCGAGATTATGCTTTTAGATGCAACTGGAATTTCTCGAGTTGGTAATTCGTTCGCGAGATATGGGAGTTTGAAGTTAAGGAATGGTTGAGAAACCATCAAAATTTTCGCACGTCTGATACTCGAAACCAATAACTACTATTGCCTAGGGCAAAAATACACATACCGTTATAATCGATCGAGCTTCTGCTTTCAGATGCAACAGGAATTTCTCGAGTTCGTCAATCCGTTCGCGAGGTATGGGAGTTTGAAGTTAAGGAATGGTTGAGAAACTATCAAAATTTTAGTAAGTCTGATACTCGAAACCAATAACTACTAATGCCTAGGGCAAAACTACACATACTGTTGTAATCGGGCGAGATTATGCTTTTAGATGAAACTGGAATTTCTCGAGTTGGTAATCCGTTCGCGAGATATCGGAGTTTGTAGTTAAGGAATGGTTGAGAAACCATCAAAATTTTCGCACGTCTGATACTCGAAACCAATAACTACTATTGCCTAGAGCAAAAATACACATACCGTTGTAATCGATTGAGCATCTGATTTCAGATGCAACAGGAATTTCTCGAGTGCGTCAATCCGTTCGCGAGATATCGGAGTTTGTAGTTAAGGAATGGTTGAGAAACCATCAAAATTTTCGCACGTCTGATACTCGAAACCAATAACTACTAATGCCTAGGGCAAAAATACACACACCGTTGTAATCGGGCGAGTTTCTACTTTCAGATGCAGCAGGAATTTCTCGAGTTCGTCAATCCGTTCGCGAGATATGGGAGTTTGAAGTTAAGGAATGGTTGAGAAACCATCCAAATTTTCGCAAGTCTGATACTCGAAACCAATAACTACAATTGCCTAGGGCAAAAATACACATTACGTTGTAATCGGGCGATCTTCTACCTTCAGACGCAACAGGAATTTCTCGAGTTCGTCAATCCGTTCGCGAGATATGGGAGTTTGAAGTTAAGGAATGGTTGAGAAACCATCAAAATTTTCGCAAGTCTGATACTCGAAACCAATAACTGCTATGGCCTAGGGCAAAAATACACATACCATTGTAATCGGGCGAGATTATGCTTTTAGATGCAACTGGAATTTCTCGAGTTGGTAATCCGTTCGCGAGATATGGGAGTTTGAAGTTAAGGAATGGTTGAGAAACCATCCAAATTTTCGCAAGTCTGATACTCTAAACCAATAACTACTATTGCCTAGGGCAAAAATACACATACCGTTGTAATCGATCGAGCTTCTGATTTCAGATGCAACAGGAATTTCTCGAGTGCGTCAATCCGTTCGCGAGATATGGGAGTTTGAAGTTAAGGAACGGTTGAGAAACTATCAAAATTTTAGTAAGTCTGATACTCGAAACCAATAACTACTAATGCCTAGGGCAAAAATACACATACCGTTGTAATCGATCGAGCTTCTGATTTCAGATGCAACAGGTATTTCTCGAGTGCGTCAATCCGTTCGCGAGATATGGGAGTTTGAAGTTAAGTAACGGTTGAGAAACTATCAAAATTTTAGTAAGTGTGATGCTCGACACCAATAACTACTAATGCCTAGGGCAAAAATACACACACCGTTGTAATCGGGCGAGTTTCTACTTTCAGATGCAACAGGAATTTCTCGAGTTCGTCAATCCGTTCGCGAGATATGGGAGTTTGAAGTTAAGGAATGGTTGAGAAGCCATCAAAATTTTCGCAAGTCTGATACTCGAAACCAATAACTACTATTGCCTAGGGCAAAAATACACATACCGTTGTAATCGGGCGAGTTTCTACTTTCAGATCCAACAGGAATTTCTCGAGTTCGTCAATCCGTTCGCGAGACATGGGAGTTTGAAGTTAAAGAACGGTTGAGAAACTATCAAAATTTTAGTAAGTCTGATACTCGAAACCAATAACTACTAATGCCTAGGGCAAAAATACACATACCGTTGTAATCGGGCGAGTTTCTGCTTTCAGATGCAGTCGGAATTTCTCGAGTTCGACAATCCGTTCGCGAGATATGGGAGTTTGATGTTAAGGAATGGTTGAGAAACCATCAAAATTTTCGCTGGTCTGATACTCGAAACCAATAACTGGAATGGCCTAGGGGAAAAGTACACATACCACTGTAATCGGGCGATCTTCTACCTTCAGATGCAAGAGGAATTTCTCCAGTTCGTCAATCCGTTCGCGACATATGGGACTTTGAAGTTAAGGAATGGTTGAGAAACCATCAAAATTTTCGCAAATCTGATACTCGAAACCAATAACTACTATTGCCTAGGGCAAAAATACACATACCGTTGTAAATGGGCGAGTTTCTGCTTTCAGATGCAGCAGGAATTTCTCGAGTTCGTCATTCCGTTCGCGAGATATGGGAGTTTGAAGTTAAGGAATGGTTGAGAAGCCATCAAAATTTTCGCAAGTATGATACTCGAAACCAATAACTACTATGGCGTAGGGCCAAAATACACATACCATTGTAATCGGGCGAGATTATGCTTTTAGATGCAACTGGAATTTCTCGAGTTGGTAATCCGTTCGCGAGATATGGGAGTTTGAAGTTAAGGAATGGTTGAGAAACCATCAAAATTTTCGCAAGTCTGATACTCGAAACCAATAACTACTAGTGCCTAGGGCAAAAATACACATACCGTTATAATCGATCGAGCTTCTGCTTTCGGATGCAACAGGAATTTCTCGAGCTCGTCAATCCGTTCGCGAGATATGGGAGTTTGAAGTTAAGGAATGGTTGAGAAACTATCAAAATTTTAGTAAGTCTGATACTCGAAACCAATAACTACTAATGCCTAGGGCAAAACTACACATGCTGTTGTAATCGGGCGAGATTATGCTTTTAGATGCAACTGGAATTTCTCGAGTTGGTAATCCGTTCGCGAGATATCGGAGTTTGTAGTTAAGGAATGGTTGAGAAACCATCAAAATTTTCGCACGTCTGATACTCGAAACCAATAACTACTATTGCCTAGGGCAAAAATACACATACCGTTGTAATCGATTGAGCTTCTGATTTCAGATGCAACAGGAATTTCTCGAGTGCGTCAATCCGTTCGCGAGATATGGGAGTTTGAAGTTAAGGAACGGTTGAGAAGCTATCAAAATTTTAGTAAGTCTGATACTCGAAACCAATAACTGCTATGGCCTAGGGCAAAACTACACATGCTGTTGTAATCGGGCGAGATTATGCTTTTAGATGCAACTGGAATTTCTCGAGTTGGTAATCCGTTCGCGAGATATGGGAGTTTGAAGTTAAGGAATGGTTGAGAAGCCATCCAAATTTTCGCAAGTCTGATACTCGAAACCAATAACTGCTATGGCCTAGGGCAAAATTGCACATACTATTGTAATCGGGCGAGATTATGCTTTTAGATGCAACTGGAATTTCTCGAGTTGGTAATCCGTTCGCGAGATATCGGAGTTTGTAGTTAAGGAATGGTTGAGAAACCATCAAAATTTTCGCACGTCTGATACTCGAAACCAATAACTACTATTGCCTAGGGCAAAAATACACATACCGTTGTAATCGGGCGAGTTTCTACTTTCAGATGCAACAGGAATTTCTCGAGTTCGTCAATCTGTTCGCGAGACATGGGAGTTTGAAGTTAAAGAACGGTTGAGAAACTATCAAAATTTTAGTAAGTCTGATACTCGAAACCAATAACTACTAATGCCTAGGGCAAAAATACACATACCGTTGTAATCGGGCGAGTTTCTGCTTTCAGATGCAGTAGGAATTTCTCGAGTTCGACAATCCGTTCGCGAGATATGGGAGTTTGATGTTAAGGAATGGTTGAGAAACCATCAAAATTTTCGCTGGTCTGATACTCGAAACCAATAACTACAAATGCCTAGGGCAAAAATACTCATACCATTGTAATCGGGCGAGATTATGCTTTTAGATGCAACTGGAATTTCTCGAGTTGGTAATCCGTTCACGAGATATGGGAGTTTGAAGTTAAGGAATGGTTGAGAAACCATCAAAATTTTCGCAAGTCTGATACTCGAAACAAATAACTACTATTGCCTAGGGCAAAAATACACATACCGTTGTAATCGATTGAACTTCTGATTTCAGATGCAACAGGAATTTCTCGAGTGCGTCAATCCGTTCGCGAGATATGGGAGTTTGAAGTTAAGGAACGGTTGAGAAACTATCAAAATTTCAGTAAGTCTGATACCCGAAACCAATAACTACTAATGCCTAGGGCAAAAATACACACACCGTTGTAATCGGGCGAGTTTCTACTTTCAGATGCAACAGGAATTTCTCGAGTTCGTCAATCCGTTCGCGAGATATGGGAGTTTGAAGTTAAGGAATGGTTGAGAAGCCATCAAAATTTTCGCAAGTCGGATACTCGAAACCAATAACTGCTATGGCCTAGGGCAAAATTACACATACTATTGTAATCGGGCGAGATTATGCTTTTAGATGCAACTGGAATTTCTCGAGTTGGTAATCCGTTCGCGAGATATGGGTGTTTGTAGTTAAGGAATGGTTGAGAAACTATCAAAATTTTAGTAAGTCTGATACTCGAAACCAATAACTACTAATGCCTAGGGCAAAAATACACATACCGTTGTAATCGGGCGAGTTTCTGCTTTCAGATGCAGTAGGAATTTCTCGAGTTCGACAATCCGTTCGCGAGATATGGGAGTTTGATGTTAAGGAATGGTTGAGAAACCATCAAAATTTTCGCTGGTCTGATACTCGAAACCAATAACTACAAATGCCTAGGGCAAAAATACTCATACCATTGTAATCGGGCGAGATTATGCTTTTAGATGCAACTGGAATTTCTCGAGTTGGTAATCCGTTCACGAGATATGGGAGTTTGAAGTTAAGGAATGGTTGTGAAACCATCAAAATTTTCGCAAGTCTGATACTCGAAACCAATAACTACTATTGCCTAGGGCAAAAATACACATACCGTTGTAATCGATTGAACTTCTGATTTCAGATGCAACAGGAATTTCTCGAGTGCGTCAATCCGTTCGCGAGATATGGGAGTTTGAAGTTAAGGAACGGTTGAGAAACTATCAAAATTTCAGTAAGTCTGATACCCGAAACCAATAACTACTAATGCCTAGGGCAAAAATACACACACCGTTGTAATCGGGCGAGTTTCTACTTTCAGATGCAACAGGAATTTCTCGAGTTCGTCAATCCGTTCGCGAGATATGGGAGTTTGAAGTTAAGGAATGGTTGAGAAGCCATCAAAATTTTCGCAAGTCGGATACTCGAAACCAATAACTGCTATGGCCTAGGGCAAAATTACACATACTATTGTAATCGGGCGAGATTATGCTTTTAGATGCAACTGGAATTTCTCGAGTTGGTAATCCGTTCGCGAGATATGGGTGTTTGTAGTTAAGGAATGGTTGAGAAACCATCAAAATTTTCGCAAGTCTGATACTCGAAACCAATAACTACTATTGCCTAGGGCAAAAATACACATACCGTTATAATCGATCGAGCTTCTGCTTTCAGATGCAACAGGAATTTCTCGAGTTCGTCAATCCGTTCGCGAGATATGGGAGTTTGAAGTTAAGGAATGGTTGAGAAACTATCAAAATTTTAGTAAGTCTGATACTCGAAACCAATAACTACTAATGCCTAGGGCAAAAATACTCATACTGTTGTAATCGGGCGAGATTATGCTTTTAGATGCAACTGGAATTTCTCGAGTTGGTAATCCATTCGCGAGATATGGGAATTTGAAGTTAAGGAATGGTTGAGAAACCATCAAAATTTTCGCAAGTCTGATACTCGAAACCAATAACTACTATTGCCTAGGGCAAAAATACACATACCGTTATAATCGATCGAGCTTCTGCTTTCAGATGCAACAGGAATTTCTCGAGTTCGTCAATCCGTTCGCGAGATATGGGAGTTTGAAGTTAAGGAATGGTTGAGAAGCTATCAAAATTTTAGTAAGTCTGATACTCGAAAACAATAACTACTAATGCCTAGGGCAAAAATACACATACTGTTGTAATCGGGCGAGATTATGCTTTTAGATGCAACTGGAATTTCTCGAGTTGGTAATCCGTTCGCGAGATATGGGAGTTTGAAGTTAAGGAATGGTTGAGAAACTATCAAAATTTTAGTAAGTCTGATACTCGAAAACAATAACTACTAATGCCTAGAGCAAAAATACACATACTGTTGTAATCGGGCGAGATTATGCTTTTAGATGCAACTGGAATTTCTCGAGTTGGTAATCCGTTCGCGAGGTATGGGAGTTTGAAGTTAAGGAATGGTTGAGAAACCATCAAAATTTTCGCAAGTCTGATACTCGAAACCAATAACTACAATTGCCTAGGGCAAAAATACACATTACGTTGTAATCGGGCGATCTTCTACCTTCAGATGCAACAGGAATTTCTCGAGTTCGTCAATACGTTCGCGAGATATGGGAGTTTGAAGTTAAGGAATGGTTGAGAAACCACCAAAATTTTCGCAAGTCTGATACTCGAAACCAATAACTGGAATGGCCTAGGGGAAAAGTACACATACCACTGTAATCGGGCGATCTTCTACCTTCAGATGCAACAGGAATTTCTCGAGTTGGTCAATCCGTTCGCGGTATATGGGAGTTTGAAGTTAAGGAATGGTTGAGAAACCATCAAAATTTTCGCAAATCTGATACTCGAAACCACTAACTGGAATGGCCTAGGGGAAAAGTACACATACCACGGTAATCGGGCGAGATTCTGCTTTCAGATGCAGTAGGAATTTCTCGAGTTCGTCAATCCGTTCGCGAGATATGGGAGTTTGAAGTTAAGGAATGGTTGAGAAACCATCAAAATTTTCGCAAGTCTGATACTCGAAACCAATAACTACTATCGCCTAGGGCAAAAATACACATACCATTGTAATCGGGCGAGATTATGCTTTTAGATGCAACTGGAATTTCTCTAGTTGGTAATCCGTTCGCAAGATATGGGAGTTTGAAGTTAAGGAATGGTTGAGAAATCATCAAAATTTTCGCAAGTCTGATACTCGAAACCAATAACTACTATTGCCTAGGGCAAAAATACACATACCGTTGTAATAGGGCGAGTTTCTACTTTCAGATGCAACAGGAATTTCTCGAGTTCGTCAATCCGTTCGCGAGATATGGGAGTTTGAAGTTAAGGAACGGTTGAGAAACTATCAAAATTTTAGTCAGTCTGATACTCGAAATAAATGACTACTAATGCCTAGGGCAAAAATACACATACCGTTGTAATCGGGCGGGTTTCTGCTTTCAGATGCAGTAGGAATTTCTCGAGTTCGACAATCCGTTCGCGAGATATGGGAGTTTGATGTTAAGGAATGGTTGAGAAACCATCAAAATTTTCGATGGTCTGATACTCCAAACCAATAACTGGAATGGCCTAGGGGAAAAGTACACATACCTCTGTAATCGGGCGATCTTCTACCTTCAGATGCAACAGGAATTTCTCGAGTTCGTCAATCCGTTCGCGAGATATGGGAGTTTGAAGTTAAGGAATGGTTGAGAAACCATCAAAATTTTCGCAAATCTGATACTCGAAACCAATAACTACTATTGCCTAGGGCAAAAATACACATACCGTTGTAATCGGGCGAGTTTCTACTTTCAGATGCAACAGGAATTTCTCGAGTTCGTCAATCCGTTCGCGAGATATGGGAGTTTGAAGTTAAGGAATGGTTGAGAAGCCATCAAAATTTTCGCAAGTCTGATACTCGAAACCAATAACTACTATGGCCTAGGGCAAAAATACACATACCATTGTAATCGGGCGAGATTATGCTTTTAGATGCAACTGGAATTTCTCGAGTTGGTAATCCGTTCGCGAGATATGGGAGTTTGAAGTTAAGGAATCGTTGAGAAACCATCAAAATTTTCGCAAATCTGATACTCGAAACCACTAACTGGAATGGCCTAGGGGAAAAGTACACATACCACTGTAATCGGGCGAGATTCTGCTTTCAGATGCAGTAGGAATTTCTCGAGTTCGACAATCCGTTCGCGAGATATGGGAGTTTGATGTTAAGGAATGGTTGAGAAACCATCAAAACTTTCGATGGTCTGATACTCGAAACCAATAACTGGAATGGCCTAGGGGAAAAGTACACATACCACTGTAATCGGGCGATCTTCTACCTTCAGATGCAACAGGAATTTCTCGAGTTCGTCAATCCGTTCGCGAGATATGGGAGTTTGAAGTTAAGGAATGGTTGAGAAACCATCAAAATTTTCACAAATCTGATACTCGAAACCAATAACTACTATTGCCTAGGGCAAAAATACACATACCGTTGTAAATGGGCGAGTTTCTGCTTTCAGATGCAGCAGGAATTTCTCGAGTTCGTCATTCCGTTCGTGAGATATGGGAGCTTGAAGTTAAGGAATGGTTGAGAAACCATCAAAATTTTCGCAAGTCTGATACTCGAAACCAATAACTACTATTGCCTAGGGCAAAAATACACATACCATTGTAATCGGGCGAGTTTCTACTTTCAGATGCAACAGGAATTTCTCGAGTTCGTCAATCCGTTCGCGAGATATGGGAGTTTGAAGTTAAGGAATGGTTGAGAAGCCATCAAAATTTTCGCAAGTCTGATACTCGAAACCAATAACTACAAATGCCTAGGGCAAAAATACACATACCATTGTAATCGGGCGAGATTATGCTTTTAGATGCAACTGGAATTTCTCGAGTTGGTAATACGTTCGCGAGATATGGGAGTTTGTAGTTAAGGAAAGGTTGAGAAACCATCAAAATTTTCGCTGGTCTGATACTCGAAACCAATAACTGGAATGGCCTAGGGGAAAAGTACACATACCTCTGTAATCGGGCGATCTTCTACCTTCAGTTGCAACAGGAATTTCTCGAGTTCGTCAATCCGTTCGCGAGATATGGGAGTTTGAAGTTAAGGAATGGTTGAGAAACCATCAAAATTTTCGCAAATCTGATACTCGAAACCACTAACTGGAATGGCCTAGGGGAAAAGTACACATACCACTGTAATCGGGCGAGATTCTGCTTTCAGATGCAGTAGGAATTTCTCGAGTTCGTCAATCCGTTCGCGAGATATGGGAGTTTGAAGTTAAGGAATGGTTGAGAAACCATCAAAATTTTCGCAAGTCTGATACTCGAAACCAATAACTACTATCGCCTAGGGCAAAAATACACATACCGTTGTAATCGGGCGAGTTTCTACATTCAGATGCAACAGGAATTTCTCGAGTTCGTCAATCCGTTCGCGAGATATGGGAGTTTGAAGTTAAGGAATGGTTGAGAAGCCATCAAAATTTTCGCAAGTCTGATTCTCGAAACCAATAACTACTATGGCCTAGGGCAAAAATACACATACCATTGTAATCGGGCGAGATTATGCTTTTAGATGCAACTGGAATTTCTCGAGTTGGTAATCCGTTCGCGAGATATGGGAGTTTGAAGTTAAGGAATGGTTGAGAAATCATCAAAATTTTCGCAAGTCTGATACTCGAAACCAATAACTACTAATGCCTAGGGCAAAAATACACATACCGTTGTAATCGGGCGGGTTTCTGCTTTCAGATGCAGTAGGAATTTCTCGAGTTCGACAATCCGTTCGCGAGATATGGGAGTTTGATGTTAAGGAATGGTTGAGAAACCATCAAAATTTTCGCTGGTCTGATACTCGAAACCAATAACTGGAATGGCCTAGGGGAAAAGTACACATACCTCTGTAATCGGGCGATCTTCTACCTTCAGATGCAACAGGAATTTCTCGAGTTCGTCAATCCGTTCGCGAGATATGGGAGTTTGAAGTTAAGGAATGGTTGAGAAACCATCAAAATTTTCGCAAATCTGATACTCGAAACCAATAACTACTATTGCCTAGGGCAAAAATACACATACCGTTGTATTCGGGCGAGTTTCTACTTTCAGATGCAACAGGAATTTCTCGAGTTCGTCAATCCGTTCGCGAGATATGGGAGTTTGAAGTTAAGGAATGGTTGAGAAGCCATCAAAATTTTCGCAAGTCTGATACTCGAAACCAATAACTACTAATGCCTAGGGCAAAAATACACATACCGTTGTAATCGGGCGGGTTTCTGCTTTCAGATGCAGTAGGAATTTCTCGAGTTCGACAATCCGTTCGCGAGATATGGGAGTTTGATGTTAAGGAATGGTTGAGAAACCATCAAAATTTTCGCTGGTCTGATACTCGAAACCAATAACTGGAATGGCCTAGGGGAAAAGTACACATACCACTGTAATCGGGCGATCTTCTACCTTCAGATGCAACAGGAATTTCTCGAGTTCGTCAATCCGTTCGCGAGATATGGGAGTTTGAAATTAAGGAATGGTTGAGAAACCATCAAAATTTTCGCAAGTCTGATACTCGAAACCAATAACTACTATGGCCTAGGGCAAAAATACACATACCATTGTAATCGGGCGAGATTATGCTTTTAGATGCAACTGGAATTTCTCGAGTTGGTAATCCGTTCGCGAGATATGGGAGTTTGAAGTTAAGGAATGGTTGAGAAACCATCAAAATTTTCGCAAGTCTGATACTCGAAACCAATAACTACAAATGCCTAAGGCAAAAATACACATTACGTTGTAATCGGGCGATCTTCTACCTTCAGATGCAACAGGAATTTCTCGAGTTCGTCAATCCGTTCGCGAGATATGGGAGTTTGAAATTAAGGAATGGTTGAGAAACCATCAAAATTTTCGCAAGTCTGATACTCGAAACCAATAACTGCTATGACCTAGGGCAAAAATACACATACCATTGTAATCGGGCGAGATTATGCTTTTAGATGCAACTGGAATATCTCGAGTTGGTAATCCGTTCGCGAGATATGGGAGTTTGAAGTTAAGGAATGGTTGAGAAACCACCAAAATTTTCGCAAATCTGATACTCGAAACCAATGACTGCAATGCCCTAGGGGAAAAGTACACATACCACCGTAATCGGGCGAGTTTCTGCTTTCAGATGCAGTAGGAATTTCTCGAGTTCGTCAATCCGTTCGCGAGATATGGGAGTTTGAAGTTAAGGAATGGTTGAGAAACCATCAAAATTTTCGCAAGTCTGATACTCGAAACCAATAACTGGAATGGCCTAGGGGAAAAGTACACATACCACTGTAATCGGGCGATCTTCTACCTTCAGATGCAACATGAATTTCTCGAGTTTGTCAATCCGTTCGCGAGATATGGGATTTTGAAGTTAAGGAATGGTTGAGAAACCATCAAAATTTTCGCAGGTCTGATACTCGAAACCAATAACTGGAATGGCCTAGGGGAAAAGTACACATACCACTGTAATCGGGCGAGTTTCTGCTTTCAGATGCAGTAGGAATTTCTCGAGTTTGTCAATCCGTTCGCGAGATATGGGAGTTTGAAGTTAAGGAACGGTTGAGAAACAATCAAAATTTTAGTAAGTCTGATACTCGAAACCAATAACTACTAATGCCTAGGGCAAAAATACACATACCGTTGTAATCGGGCGAGTTTCTGCTTTCAGATGCAGTAGGAATTTCTCGAGTTCGTCATTCCGTTCGCGAGATATGGGAGTTTGAAGTTAAGGAATGGTTGAGAAACCATCAAAATTTTCGCAAATCTGATACTCGAAACCAATAACTACTATTACCTAGGGCAAAAATACACATACCGTTGTAAATGGGCGAGATTATGCTTTTAGATGCAACTGGAATTTCTCGAGTTGGTAATCCGTTCGCGAGATATGGGAGTTTGAAGTTAAGGAATGGTTGAGAAATCATCAAAATTTTCGCAAGTCTGATACTCGAAACCAATAACTACTATTGCCTTGGGCAAAAATGCACATACCGCTGTAATCGGGCGAGCTTCTACTTTCAGATGCAGCAGGAATTTCTCGAGTTCGTCAATGGGTTCGCGAGATATGGGAGTTTGAAGTTAAGGAATGGTTGAGAAGCCGTCAAAATTTTCGCAAGTCTGATACACGAAACCAATAACTACTATGGCCTAGGGCAAAAATACACATACCATTGTAATCGGGCGATATTATGCTTTTAGCTGCAACTGGAATTTCTCGATTTGGTAATCCGTTCGCGAGATATGGGAGTTTGTAGTTAAGGAATGGTTGAGAAACCATCAAAATTTTCGCAAGTCTGATACTCGAAACCAATAACTACTATGGCCTAGGGCAAAAATACACATACCATTGTAATCGGGCGAGATTATGCTTTTAGATGCAACTGGAATATCTCGAGTTGGTAATCCGTTCGCGAGATATGGGAGTTTGTAGTTAAGGAATGGTTGAGAAACCATCAAAATTTTCGCTGGTCTGATACTCGAAACCAATAACTGCAATGGCCTAGGGGAAAAGTACACATACCACTGTAATCGGGCGAGTTTCTGCTTTCAGATGCAGTAGGAATTTCTCGAGTTTGTCAATCCGTTCGCGAGATATGGGAGTTTGAAATTAAGGAATGGTTGAGAAACCATCAAAATTTTCGCAAGTCTGATACTCGAAACCAATAACTACAAATGCCTAGGGCAAAAATACACATTACGTTGTAATCGGGCGATCTTCTACCTTCAGATGCAACAGGAATTTCTCGAGTTCGTCAATCCGTTCGCGAGATATGGGAGTTTGAAATTAAGGAATGGTTGAGAAACCATCAAAATTTTCGCAAGTCTGATACTCGAAACCAATAACTGCTATGACCTAGGGCAAAAATACACATACCATTGTAATCGGGCGAGATTATGCTTTTAGATGCAACTGGAATTTCTCGAGTTGGTAATCGGTTCGCGAGATATGGGAGTTTGTAGTTAAGGAATGGTTGAGAAACCATCAAAATTTTCGCAAGTCTGATTCTCGAAACCAATAACTACTATTGCCTAGGGCAAAAATACACATACCGTTGTAATCGGGCGAGTTTCTGCTTTCAGATGCAGTAGGAATTTCTCGAGTTCGACAATCCGTTCGCGAGATATGGGAGTTTGAAGTTAAGGAATAGTTGAGAAACCATCAAAATTTTCGCTGGTCTGATACTCGAAACCAATAACTGGAATGGCATAGGGGAAAAGTACACATACCACAGTAATCGGGCGATCTTCTACCTTCTGATGCAACATGAATTTCTCGAGTTTGTCAATCCGTTCGCGAGATATGGGATTTTGAAGTTAAGGAATGGTTGAGAAACCATCAAAATTTTCGCAGGTCTGATACTCGAAACCAATAACTGGAATGGCCTAGGGGAAAAGTACACATACCACTGTAATCGGGCGAGTTTCTGCTTTCAGATGCAGTAGGAATTTCTCGAGTTTGTCAATCCGTTCGCGAGATATGGGAGTTTGAAGTTAAGGAATGGTTGAGAAACCATCAAAATTTTCGCAAATCTGATACTCGAAACCAATAACTACTATTACCTAGGGCAAAAATGCACATACCGTTGTAAATTGGCGAGTTTTTGCTTTCAGATGCAGCAGGAATTTCTCGAGTTCGTCATTCCGTTCGCGAGATATGGGAGTTTGAAGTCAAGGAATCGTAGAGAAACCATAAAAATTTTCGCAAGTCTGATACTCGAAACCAATAACTACTATTGCCTAGGGCAAAAATACACATACCGTTGTAATCGGGCGAGTTTCTACTTTCAGATGCAACAGGAATTTCTCGAGTTCGTCAATCCGTTCGCGAGATATGGGAGTTTGAAGTTAAGGAATGGTTGAGAAGCCATCAAAATTTTCGCAAGTCTGATTCTCGAAACCAATAACTACTATGGCCTAGGGCAAAAATACACATACCATTGTAATCGGGCGAGATTATGCTTTTAGATGCAACTGGAATTTCTCGAGTTGGTAATCCGTTTGCGAGATATGGGAGTTTGAAGTTAAGGAATGGTTGAGAAACCATCAAAATTTTCGCAAGTCTGATACTCGAAACCAATAACTACTATCGCCTAGCGCAAAAATACACATACCGTTGTAATCGGGCGAGTTTCTACTTTCAGATGCAACAGGAATTTCTCGAGTTCGTCAATCCGTTCGCGAGATATGGGAGTTTGAAGTTAAGGAATGGTTGAGAAGCCATCAAAATTTTCGCAAGTCTGATTCTCGAAACCAATAACTACTATGGCCTAGGGCAAAAATACACATACCATTGTAATCGGGCGAGATTATGCTTTTAGATGCAACTGGAAATTCTCGAGTTGGTAATCCGTTCGCGAGATATGGGTTTGAAGTTAAGGAATGGTTGAGAAGCCGTCAAAATTTTCGCAAGTCTGATACTCGAAACCAATAACTACTATGGCCTAGGGCAAAAATACACATGCCATTGTAATCGGGCGAGATTATGCTTTTAGATGCAACTGAAATTTCTCGAGTTGGTAATCCGTTCGCGAGATATGGGAGTTTGTAGTTAAGGAATGGTTGAGAAACCATCAAAATTTTCGCAAGTCTGATACTCGAAACCAATAACTACTATTGCCTAGGGCAAAAATACACACACCGTTGTAATCGGGCGAGTTTCTGCTTTCAGATGCAGTAGGAATTTCTCGAGTTCAACAATCCGTTCGCGAGATATGGGAGTTTGAAGTTAAGGAATGGTTGAGAAACCATCAAAATTTTCGCTGGTCTGATACTCGAAACCAATAACTGGAATGGCCTAGGGGAAAAGTACACATACCACAGTAATCGGGCGATCTTAAATCTTCATTTTTTTACCTTCAGATGCAACAGGAATTTCTCGAGTTCGTCAATCCGTTCGCGAGATATGGGAGTTTGAAGTTAAGGAATGGTTGAGAAACCATCAAAATTTTCGCTGGTCTGATACTCGAAACCAATAACTGGTATGGGCCTAGGGGAAAAGTACACATACCACTGTAATCGGGCGATCTTCTACCTTCGGATGCAACAGGAATTTCTCGAGTTCGTCATTCCGTTCGCGAGATATGGGAGTTTGAAGCTAAGGAATGGTTGAGAAACCATGAAAATTTTCGCAAATCTGATACTCGCAACCAATAACTACTATTGCCTAGGGCAAAAATACACATACCGTTGTAAATGGGCGAGTTTCTGCTTTCAGATGCAGCAGGAATTTCTCGAGTTCGTCATTCCGTTCGCGAGATATGGGAGTTTGAAGTTAAGGAATGGTTGAGAAACCATCAAAATTTTCGCAAGTCTGATACTCGAAACCAATAACTACTATTGCCTAGGGCAAAAATACACATACCGTTGTAATCGATCGAGCTTCTGATTTCAGATGCAACAGGAATTTCACGAGTGCGTCAATCCGTTCGCGAGATATGGGAGTTTGAAGTTAAGGAACGGTTGAGAAACTATCAAAATTTTAGTAAGTCTGATACTCGAAACCAATAACTACTAATGCCTAGGGCAAAAATACACACACCGGTGTAATCGGTCGAGTTTCTACTTTCAGATGCAACAGGAGTTTCTCGAGTTCGTCAATCCGTTCGCGAGATATGGGAGTTTGAAGTTAAGGAATGGTTGAGAAGCCATCAAAATTTTCGCAAGTGTGATTCTCGAAACCAATAACTACTATGGCCTAGGGCAAAAATACACATACCATTGTAATTGGGCGAGATTTTGCTTTTAGATGCAACTGGAATTTCTCGAGTTGGTAATCCGTTCGCGAGATATGGGAGTTTGAAGTTAAGGAATGGTTGAGAAATCATCAAAATTTTCGCAAGTCTGATACTCGAAACCAATAACTACTATTGCCTTGGGCAAAAATACACATACCGTTGTAATCGGTCGAGCTTCTACTTTCAGATGCAGAAGGAATTTCTCGAGTTCGTCAATGCGTTCGCGAGATATGGGAGTTTGAAGTTAAGGAATGGTTGAGAAGCCATCAAAATTTTCGCAAGTCTGATACTCGAAACCAATAACTACTATGGCCTAGGGCAAAAATACACATACCATTGTAATCGGGCGAGATTATGCTTTTAGATGCAACTGGAATTTCTCGAGTTGGTAATCCGTTCGCGAGATATGGGAGTTTGTAGTTAAGGAATGGTTGAGAAGCCATCAAAATTTTCGCAAGTCTGATACTCGAAACCAATAACTACTATTGCCTAGGGCAAAAATACACACACCGTTCTAATCGGGCGAGTTTCTGCTTTCAGATGCAGTAGGAATTTCTCGAGTTCGACAATCCGTTCGCGAGATATGGGAGTTTGAAGTTAAGGAATGGTTGAGAAACCATCAAAATTTTCGCTGGTCTGATACTCGAAACCAATAACTGGAATGGCCTAGGGGAAAAGTACACATACCACAGTAATCGGGCGATATTCTACCTTCAGATGCAAAAGGAATTTCTCGAGTTCGTCAATCCGTTCGCGAGATATGGGAGTTTGAAGTTAAGGAATGGTTGAGAAACCATCAAAATTTTCGCTGGTCTGATACTCGAAACCAATAACTGGTATGGCCTAGGGGAAAAGTACACACACCACTATAATCGGGCGATCGTCTACCTTCAGATGCAACAGGAATTTCTCGAGTTCGTCAATCCGTTCGCGAGATATGGGAGTTTGAAGTTAAGGAATGGGTGAGAAACCGTCAAAATTTTCGCAAATCTGATACTCGAAACCAATAACTGGAATGGCCTAGGGGAAAAGTACACATACCACAGTAATCGGGCGATCTTCTACCTTCTGATGCAACATGAATTTCTCGAGTTTCTCAATCCGTTCGCGAGATATGGGATTTTGAAGTTAAGGAATGGTTGAGAAACCATCAAAATTTTCGCAAGTCTGATACTCGAAACCAATAACTACTATCGCCTAGGGCAAAAATACACATACCGTTGATATCGGGCGAGTTTCTGCTTTCAGATGCAGTAGGAATTTCTCGAGTTCGACAATCCGTTCGCGAGATATGGGAGTTTGAAGTTAAGGAATGGTTGAGAAACCATCAAAATTTTCGCTGGTCTGATACTCGAAACCAATAACTGGAATGGCCTAGGGGAAAAGTACACATACCACAGTAATCGGGCGATCTTCTACCTTCTGATGCAACATGAATTTCTCGAGTTTCTCAATCCGTTCGCGAGATATGGGATTTTGAAGTTAAGGAATGGTTGAGAAACAATCAAAATTTTCGCAGGTCTGATACTCGAAACCAATAACTGGAATGGCCTAGGGGAAAAGTACACATACCACTGTAATCGGGCGAGTTTCTGCTTTCAGATGCAGTAGGAATTTCTCGAGTTTGTCAATCCGTTCGCGAGATATGGGAGTTTGAAGTTAAGGAACGGTTGAGAAGCTATCAAAATTTTCGCAAATCTGATACTCGAAACCAATAACTACTATTACCTAGGGCAAAAATACACATACCGTTGTAAATTGGCGAGTTTTTGCTTTCAGATGCAGCAGGAATTTCTCGAGTTCGTCATTCCGTTCGCGAGATATGGGAGTTTGAAGTCAAGGAATCGTTGAGAAACCATAAAAATTTTCGCAAGTCTGATACTCGAAACCAATAACTACTATTGCCTAGGGCAAAAATACACATACCGTTGTAATCGGGCGAGTTTCTACTTTCAGATGCAACAGGAATTTCTCGAGTTCGTCAATCCGTTCGCGAGATATGGGAGTTTGAAGTTAAGGAATGGTTGAGAAGCCATCAAAATTTTCGCAAGTCTGATACTCGAAACCAATAACTACTATGGCCTAGGGCAAAAATACACATACCATTGTAATCGGGCGAGATTATGCTTTTAGATGCAACTGGAATTTCTCGAGTTGGTAATCCGTTCGCGAGATATGGGAGTTTGAAGTTTAGGAATGGTTGAGAAACCATCCAAATTTTCGCAAGTCTGATACTCGAAACCAATAACTACTATCGCCTAGGGCAAAAATACACATACCGTTGTAATCGGGCGAGATTATGCTTTTAGATGCAACTGGAATTTCTCGAGTTGGTAATCCGTTCGCGAGATATGGGAGTTTGAAGTTAAGGAATGGTTGAGAAACCATCAAAATTTTCGCAAGTCTGATACTCGAAACCAATAACTACAAATGCCTAGGGCAAAAATACACATTACGTTGTAATCGGGCGATCTTCTACTTTCAGATGCAACAGGAATTTCTCGAGTTCGTCAATCCGTTCGCGAGATATGGGAGTTTGAAGTTAAGGAATGGTTGAGAAGCCATCAATATTTTCGCAAGTCTGATACTCGAAACCAATAACTACTATGGCCTAGGGCAATAATACACATACCATTTTAATCGGGCGAGATTATGCTTTTAGATGCAACTGGAATTTCTCGAGTTGGTAATCCGTTCGCGAGATATGGGAGTTTGAAGTTAAGGAATGGTTGAGAAACCATCAAAATTTTCGCAAGTCTGATACTCGAAACCAATAACTACAAATGCCTAGGGCAAAAATACACATTACGTTGTAATCGGGCGATCTTCTACTTTCAGATGCAACAGGAATTTCTCGAGTTCGTCAATCCGTTCGCGAGATATGGGAGTTTAAAGTTAGGGAATGGTTGAGAAACCATCAAAATTTTCGCAAGTCTGATACTCGAAACCAATAACTACTATTGCCTAGGGCAAAAATACACATACCGTTGTAATCGATCGAGCTTCTGATTTCAGATGCAACAGGAATTTCTCGAGTGCGTCAATCCGTTCGCGAGATATGGGAGTTTGAAGTTAAGGAATGGTTGAGAAGCCATCAAAATTTTCGCAAGTCTGTACTCGAAACCAATAACTGCTATGGCCTAGGGCAAAATTACACATACTATTGTAATCGGGCGAGATTATGCTTTTAGATGCAACTGGAATTTCTCGTGTTGGTAATCCGTTCGCGAGATATGGGAGTTTGTAGTTAAGGAATGGTTGAGAAACCATCAAAATTTTCGCAAGTCTGATACTCGAAACCAATAACTACTATTGCCTAGGGCAAAAATACACATACCGTTGTAATCGGGCGAGTTTCTGCTTTCAGATGCAGTAGGAATTTCTCGAGTTCGTCAATCCGTTCGCGAGATATGGGAGTTTGAAATTAAGGAATGGTTGAGAAACCATCAAAATTTTCGCAAGTCTGATACTCGAAACCAATAACTGCTATGGCCTAGGGGAAAAGTCGACATACCACTGTAATCGGGCGATCTTCTACCTTCAGATGCAACAGGAATTTCTCGAGTTCGTCAATCCGTTCGCGAGATATGGGAGTTTGAAGTTAAGGAATGGTTGAGAAACCATCAAAATTTTCGCAAATCTGATACTCGAAACCAATAACTGGAATGGCCTAGGGGAAAAGTACACATACCACTGTAATCGGGCGAGTTTCTGCTTTCAGATGCAGTAGGAATTTCTCGAGTTCGTCAATCCGTTCGCGAGATATGGGAGTGTGAAGTTAAGGAATGGTTGAGAAACAATCAAAATTTTCGCAAGTCTGATACTCGAAACCAATAACTACTATCGCCTAGGGCAAAAATACACATACCGTTGTAATCGGGCGAGTTTCTACTTTCAGATGCAACAGGAATTTCCCGAGTTCGTCAATCCGTTCGCGAGATATGGGAGTTTGAAGTTAAGGAATGGTTGAGAAGCCATCAAAATTTTCGCAACTCTGATTCTCGAAACCACTAACTACTATGGCCTAGGGCAAAAATACACATACCATTGTAATCGGGCGAGATTATGCTTTTAGATGCAACTGGAATTTCTCGAGTTGGTAATCCGTTCGCGAGATATGGGAGTTTGAAGTTAAGGAATGGTTGAGAAACCATCAAAATTTTCGCAAGTCTGATACTCGAAACCAATAACTACTAATGCCTAGGGCAAAAATACACACACCGTTGTAATCGGGTGAGTGTCTACTTTCAGATGCAACAGGAATTTCTCGAGTTCGTCAATCCGTTCGCGAGGTATGGGAGTTTGAAGTTAAGGAATGGTTGAGAAACCATCAAAATTTTCGCAAGTCTGATTCTCGAAACCAATAACTACTATGGCCTAGGGCAAAAATACACATACCATTGTAATCGGGCGAGATTATGCTTTTAGATGCAACTGGAATTTCTCGAGTTGGTAATCCGTTCGCGAGATATGGGAGTTTGAAGTTAAGGAATGGTTGAGAAGCCATCAATATTTTCGCAAGTCTGATACTCGAAACCAATAACTACTATGGCCTAGGGCAATAATACACATACCATTGTAATCGGGCGAGATTATGCTTTTAGATGCAACTGGAATTTCTCGAGTTGGTAATCCGTTCGCGAGATATGGGAGTTTGAAGTTAAGGAATGGTTGAGAAACCATCAAAATTTTCGCAAGTCTGATACTCGAAACCAATAACTACAAATGCCTAGGGCAAAAATACACATTACGTTGTAATCGGGCGATCTTCTACTTTCAGATGCAACAGGAATTTCTCGAGTTCGTCAATCCGTTCGCGAGATATGGGAGTTTGAAGTTAAGGAATGGTTGAGAAGCCATCAATATTTTCGCAAGTCTGATACTCGAAACCAATAACTACTATGGCCTAGGGCAATAATACACATACCATTGTAATCGGGCGAGATTATGCTTTTAGATGCAACTGGAATTTCTCGAGTTGGTAATCCGTTCGCGAGATATGGGAGTTTGAAGTTAAGGAATGGTTGAGAAACCATCAAAATTTTCGCAAGTCTGATACTCGAAACCAATAACTACAAATGCCTAGGGCAAAAATACACATTACGTTGTAATCGGGCGATCTTCTACTTTCAGATGCAACAGGAATTTCTCGAGTTCGTCAATCCGTTCGCGAGATATGGGAGTTTAAAGTTAGGGAATGGTTGAGAAACCATCAAAATTTTCGCAAGTCTGATACTCGAAACCAATAACTACTATTGCCTAGGGCAAAAATACACATACCGTTGTAATCGATCGAGCTTCTGATTTCAGATGCAACAGGAATTTCTCGAGTGCGTCAATCCGTTCGCGAGATATGGGAGTTTGAAGTTAAGGAATGGTTGAGAAGCCATCAAAATTTTCGCAAGTCTGTACTGGAAACCAATAACTGCTATGGCCTAGGGCAAAATTACACATACTATTGTAATCGGGCGAGATTATGCTTTTAGATGCAACTGGAATTTCTCGTGTTGGTAATCCGTTCGCGAGATATGGGAGTTTGTAGTTAAGGAATGGTTGAGAAACCATCAAAATTTTCGCAAGTCTGATACTCGAAACCAATAACTACTATTGCCTAGGGCAAAAATACACATACCGTTGTAATCGGGCGAGTTTCTGCTTTCAGATGCAGTAGGAATTTCTCGAGTTCGTCAATCCGTTCGCGAGATATGGGAGTTTGAAATTAAGGAATGGTTGAGAAACCATCAAAATTTTCGCAAGTCTGATACTCGAAACCAATAACTGCTATGGCCTAGGGGAAAAGTACACATACCACTGTAATCGGGCGATCTTCTACCTTCAGATGCAACAGGAATTTCTCGAGTTCGTCAATCCGTTCGCGAGATATGGGAGTTTGAAGTTAAGGAATGGTTGAGAAACCATCAAAATTTTCGCAAATCTGATACTCGAAACCAATAACTGGAATGGCCTAGGGGAAAAGTACACATACCACTGTAATCGGGCGAGTTTCTGCTTTCAGATGCAGTAGGAATTTCTCGAGTTCGTCAATCCGTTCGCGAGATATGGGAGTGTGAAGTTAAGGAATGGTTGAGAAACAATCAAAATTTTCGCAAGTCTGATACTCGAAACCAATAACTACTATCGCCTAGGGCAAAAATACACATACCGTTGTAATCGGGCGAGTTTCTACTTTCAGATGCAACAGGAATTTCCCGAGTTCGTCAATCCGTTCGCGAGATATGGGAGTTTGAAGTTAAGGAATGGTTGAGAAGCCATCAAAATTTTCGCAAGTCTGATTCTCGAAACCACTAACTACTAATGCCTAGGGCAAAAATACACACACCGTTGTAATCGGGTGAGTGTCTACTTTCAGATGCAACAGGAATTTCTCGAGTTCGTCAATCCGTTCGCGAGGTATGGGAGTTTGAAGTTAAGGAATGGTTGAGAAACCATCAAAATTTTCGCAAGTCTGATTCTCGAAACCAATAACTACTATGGCCTAGGGCAAAAATACACATACCATTGTAATCGGGCGAGATTATGCTTTTAGATGCAACTGGAATTTCTCGAGTTGGTAATCCGTTCGCGAGATATGGGAGTTTGAAGTTAAGGAATGGTTGAGAAGCCATCAAAATTTTCGCAAGTCTGATTCTCGAAACCAATAACTACTATGGCCTAGGGCAAAAATACACATACCATTGTAATCAGGCGAGATTATGCTTTTAGATGCAACTGGAATTTCTCGAGTTGGTAATCCGTTCGCGGGATATGGGAGTTTGTAGTTAAGGAATGGTTGAGAAACCATCAAAATTTTCGCAAGTCTGATACTCGAAACCAATAACTACTATTGCCTAGGGCAAAAATACACATACCGTTGTAATCGAGCGAGTTTCTGCTTTCAGATGCAGTAGGAATTTCTCGAGTTCGACAATCCGTTCGCGAGATATGGGAGTTTGAAGTTAAGGAATGGTTGAGAAACCATCAAAATTTTCGCTGGTCTGATACTCGAAACCAATAACTGGAAAGTCCTAGGGGAAAAGTACACATACCTCTGTAATCGGGCGATCTTCTACCTTCAGATGCAACAGGAATTTCACGAGTTCGTCAATCCGTTCGCGAGATATGGGAGTTTGAAGTTAAGGAATGGTTGAGAAACCATCAAAATTTTCGCAAATCTGATTCTCGAAACCAATAACTGGAATGGCCTACGGGAAAAGTACACATACCACTGTAATCGGGCGAGTTTCTGCTTTCGGATGCAGTAGGAATTTCTCGAGTTCGTCAATCCGTTCGCGAGATATGGGAGTTTGAAGTTAAGGAATGGTTGAGAAACCATCAAAATTTTCGCAAGTCTGATACTCGAAACCAATAACTACTATTGCCTTGGGCAAAAATACACATACCGTTGTAATCGGGCGAGCTTCTACTTTCAGATGCAGCAGGAATTTCTCGAGTTCGTCAATGCGTTCGCGAGATATGGGAGTTTGAAGTTAAGGAATGGTTGAGAAGCCATCAAAATTTTCGCAAGTCTGATTCTCGAAACCACTAACTACTAATGCCTAGGGCAAAAATACACACACCGTTGTAATCGGGTGAGTGTCTACTTTCAGATGCAACAGGAATTTCTCGAGTTCGTCAATCCGTTCGCGAGGTATGGGAGTTTGAAGTTAAGGAATGGTTGAGAAACCATCAAAATTTTCGCAAGTCTGATTCTCGAAACCAATAACTACTATGGCCTAGGGCAAAAATACACATACCATTGTAATCGGGCGAGATTATGCTTTTAGATGCAACTGGAATTTCTCGAGTTGGTAATCCGTTCGCGAGATATGGGAGTTTGAAGTTAAGGAATGGTTGAGAAGCCATCAAAATTTTCGCAAGTCTGATTCTCGAAACCAATAACTACTATGGCCTAGGGCAAAAATACACATACCATTGTAATCAGGCGAGATTATGCTTTTAGATGCAACTGGAATTTCTCGAGTTGGTAATCCGTTCGCGGGATATGGGAGTTTGTAGTTAAGGAATGGTTGAGAAACCATCAAAATTTTCGCAAGTCTGATACTCGAAACCAATAACTACTATTGCCTAGGGCAAAAATACACATACCGTTGTAATCGAGCGAGTTTCTGCTTTCAGATGCAGTAGGAATTTCTCGAGTTCGACAATCCGTTCGCGAGATATGGGAGTTTGAAGTTAAGGAATGGTTGAGAAACCATCAAAATTTTCGCTGGTCTGATACTCGAAACCAATAACTGGAAAGTCCTAGGGGAAAAGTACACATACCACTGTAATCGGGCGATCTTCTACCTTCAGATGCAACAGGAATTTCACGAGTTCGTCAATCCGTTCGCGAGATATGGGAGTGTGAAGTTAAGGAATGGTTGAGAAACAATCAAAATTTTCGCAAGTCTGATACTCGAAACCAATAACTACTATCGCCTAGGGCAAAAATACACATACCGTTGTAATCGGGCGAGTTTCTACTTTCAGATGCAACAAGAATTTCCCGAGTTCGTCAATCCGTTCGCGAGATATGGGAGTTTGAAGTTAAGGAATGGTTGAGAAACCATCAAAATTTTCGCAAGTCTGATACTCGAAACCAATAACTACTATTGCCTTGGGCAAAAATACACATACCGTTGTAATCGGGCGAGCTTCTACTTTCAGATGCAACAGGAATTTCCCGAGTTCGTCAATGCGTTCGCGAGATATGGGAGTTTGAAGTTAAGGAATGGTTGAGAAGCCATCAAAATTTTCGCAAGTCTGATTCTCGAAACCACTAACTACTAATGCCTAGGGCAAAAATACACACACCGTTGTAATCGGGTGAGTGTCTACTTTCAGATGCAACAGGAATTTCTCGAGTTCGTCAATCCGTTCGCGAGGTATGGGAGTTTGAAGTTAAGGAATGGTTGAGAAACCATCAAAATTTTCGCAAGTCTGATTCTCGAAACCAATAACTACTATGGCCTAGGGCAAAAATACACATACCATTGTAATCGGGCGAGATTATGCTTTTAGATGCAACTGGAATTTCTCGAGTTGGTAATCCGTTCGCGAGATATGGGAGTTTGAAGTTAAGGAATGGTTGAGAAGCCATCAAAATTTTCGCAAGTCTGATTCTCGAAACCAATAACTACTATGGCCTAGGGCAAAAATACACATACCATTGTAATCAGGCGAGATTATGCTTTTAGATGCAACTGGAATTTCTCGAGTTGGTAATCCGTTCGCGGGATATGGGAGTTTGTAGTTAAGGAATGGTTGAGAAACCATCAAAATTTTCGCAAGTCTGATACTCGAAACCAATAACTACTATTGCCTAGGGCAAAAATACACATACCGTTGTAATCGAGCGAGTTTCTGCTTTCAGATGCAGTAGGAATTTCTCGAGTTCGACAATCCGTTCGCGAGATATGGGAGTTTGAAGTTAAGGAATGGTTGAGAAACCATCAAAATTTTCGCTGGTCTGATACTCGAAACCAATAACTGGAAAGTCCTAGGGGAAAAGTACACATACCACTGTAATCGGGCGATCTTCTACCTTCAGATGCAACAGGAATTTCACGAGTTCGTCAATCCGTTCGCGAGATATGGGAGTTTGAAGTTAAGGAATGGTTGAGAAACCATCAAAATTTTCGCAAATCTGATTCTCGAAACCAATAACTGGAATGGCCTACGGGAAAAGTACACATACCACTGTAATCGGGCGAGTTTCTGCTTTCGGATGCAGTAGGAATTTCTCGAGTTCGTCAATCCGTTCGCGAGATATGGGAGTTTGAAGTTAAGGAATGGTTGAGAAACCATCAAAATTTTCGCAAGTCTGATACCCGAAACCAATAACTACTATTCCCTTGGGCAAAAATACACATACCGTTGTAATCGGGCGAGCTTCTACTTTCAGATGCAGCAGGAATTTCTCGAGTTCGTCAATGCGTTCGCGAGATATGGGAGTTTGAAGTTAAGGAATGGTTGAGAAGCCATCAAAATTTTCGCAAGTCTGATACTCGAAACCAATAACTGCTATGGCCTAGGGCAAAAATACACATACCATTGTAATCGGGCGAGATTATGCTTTTAGATGCAACTGGAATTTCTCGAGTTGGTAATCCGTTCGCGAGATATGGGAGTTTGTAGTTAAGGAATGGTTGAGAAACCATCAAAATTTTCGCAAGTCTGATACTCGAAACCAATAACTACTATTGCCTAGGGCAAAAATATACATAGCGTTGTAATCGGGCGAGTTTCTGCTTTCAGATGCAGTAGGAATTTCTCGAGTTCGACAATCCGTTCGCGAGATATGGGAGTTTGAAGTTAAGGAATGGTTGAGAAACCATCAAAATTTTCGCTGGTCTGATACTCGAAACCAATAACTGGAATGGCCTAGGGGAAAAGTACACATACCACAGTAATCGGGCGATCTTCTACCTTCAGATGCAACAGGAATTTCTCGAGTTCGTCAATCCGTTCGCGAGATATGGGAGTTTGAAGTTAAGGAATGGTTGAGAAACCATCAAAATTTTCGCAAATCTGATACTCGAAACCAATAACTGGAATGGCCTAGGGGAAAAGTACACATACCACTGTAATCGGGCGAGTTTCTGCTTTCAGATGCAATAGGAATTTCTCGAGTTCGTCAATCCGTTCGCGAGATATGGGAGTTTGAAGTTAAGGAATGGTTGAGATACCATCAAAATTTTCGCAAGTCTGATACTCGAAACCAATAACTACTATCGCCTAGGGCAAAAATACACATACCGTTGTAATCGGGCGAGTTTCTACTTTCAGATGCAACAGGAAATTCTCGAGTTCGTCAATCCGTTCGCGAGATATGGGAGTTTGAAGTTAAGGAATGGTTGAGAAGCCATCAAAATTTTCCCAAGTCTGATTCTCGAAACCAATAACTACTATGGCCTAGGGCAAAAATACACATACCATTGTAATCGGGTGAGATTATGCTTTTAGATGCAACTGGAATTTCTCGAGTTGGTAATCCGTTCGCGAGATATGGGAGTTTGAAGTTAAGGAATGGTTGAGAAACCATCAAAATTTTCGCAAGTCTGATTCTCGAAACCAATAACTACTATGGCCTAGGGCAAAAATACACATACCATTGTAATCGGGCGAGATTATGCTTTTAGATGCAACTGGAATTTCTCGAGTTGGTAATCCGTTCGCGAGATATGGGAGTTTGAAGTTAAGGAATGGTTGAGAAACCATCAAAATTTTCGCAAGTCTGATACTCGAAACCAATTACTACTATTGCCTTGGGCAAAAATACACATACCGTTGTAATCGGGCGAGTTTCTGCTTTCAGATGCAGTAGGAATTTCTCGAGTTCGACAATCCGTTCGCGAGATATGGGAGTTTGTAGTTAAGGAATGGTTGAGAAACCATCAAAATTTTCGCAAGTCTGATACTCGAAACCAATAACTACTATTGCCTAGGGCAAAAATACACATACCGTTGTAATCGGGCGAGTTTCTGCTTTCAGATGCAGTAGGAATTTCTCGAGTTCGACAATCCGTTCGCGAGATATGGGAGTTTGAAGTTAAGGAATGGTTGAGAAACCATCAAAATTTTCGCTGGTCTGATACTCGAAACCAATAACTGGAATGGCCTAGGGGAAAAGTACACATACCACTGTAATCGGGCGATCTTCTACCTTCAGATGCAACAGGAATTTCTCGAGTTCGTCAATCCGTTCGCGAGATATGGGAGTTTGAAGTTAAGGAATGGTTGAGAAACCATCAAAATTTTCGCAAATCGGATACTCGAAACCAATAACTGGAATGGCCTAGGGGAAAAGTACACATACCACTGTAATCGGGCGAGTTTCTGCTTTCAGATGCAGTAGGAATTTCTCGAGTTCGTCAATCCGTTCGCGAGATGTGGGAGTTTGAAGTTAAGGAATGGTTGAGAAACCATCAAAATTTTCGCAAGTCTGATACTCGAAACCAATAACTACTATTGCCTTGGGCAAAAATACACATACCGTTGTAATCGGGCGAGCTTCTACTTTCAGATGCAGCAGGAATTTCTCGAGTTCGTCAATGCGTTCGCGAGATATGGGAGTTTGAAGTTAAGGAATGGTTGAGAAACCATCAAAATTTGGCAAGTCTGATACTCGAGACCAATAACTACAATGGACTAGGGGAAAAATGCACATATCGTTCTAATCGGGAGAGTTTCTACTTTCAGATGCAACAGGAATTTCTCGAGTTCGTCAGTCCGTTCGCGAGATATTGGAGTTCGAAGTTAAGGAATGGTTGAGAAACCATCCAAATTTTCGCAACTCTGATACTCGAAACCAATAACTGGAGTGGCCTAGAGGAAAAGTACACACACCATAGTAATCGGGCGAGTTTCTACATTCAGACGCAACAGGAAGTTCTCGAGTTCGTCAATCCGTTCGCGAGATATGGGAGTTTGAAGTTAAGGAATGGTTGAGAAACCATCAAAATTTTCGTAAGTCTGATACTCGAAACAAATAACTACAATGGCCTAGGGGAAAAATACACATACCGTTGTAATCGGGCGAGTTTCTACTTTCAGACGCAACAGGAATTTCGAGAGTTCGTCAATCCGTTAGCGAGAAATGGAAGTTTGAAGTTAAGGAATGGTTGAGAAACCATCAAAATTTTTGCAATTCTGGTACTCGAAACCAATAACTGGAATGGCCTAGGGGAAAAGTACACACACCATTGTAATGGGGCGAGTTTCGACTTTCAGATGCTACAGGAATTTCTCGAGTTCGTCAATCCGTTCGCGAGATATGGGAGTTTGAAGCTAAGGTATGGTTCAGAATCCATGAAAATTTTCGCAAGTCTGATACTCGAAACAAATAACTACAATCGCCTAGGGCAAAAATACACATACCGTTGTGATCGGGAGAGTTTCTACTTTCAGTTGCAACAGAAATTTCTCGATTTCCTCAGTCCGTTCGCGAGATATAGGAGTTTGAAGTGGAGGAATGGTTGAGAAACCATCAAAATTTGGCAAGTCTGATACTCGAAACCAATAAATACAATGGCCTAGGGGAAAAATACACATACCATTGTAATCGGGCGAGTTTCTACTTTCAGATGCGACAGAAATTTTTCGGATGCGTCAATCCGTTCGCGAAATATCGAAGTTTGGAGTTAAGAGATGGTTAAGAAACCACCAAAATTTTCGCAATTCTGATACTCTAAACCAATAACTGGAATGGCCTAGGCGAAAAGTAAACACATCATTGTAATCGGGCGAGTTTCTGCTTTCAGATGCAACAGGTATTTCTCGAGCTCGTCAATCCGTTCGCGAGATATGGGAGTTTGAAGTTAAGGAATGGTTGAGAATCCATCAAAATTTTCGCAAGTCTGATGCTAGAAACCAATAACTGGAATGGCCGAGGCGAAAAGTACACACACCATTGTAATGGGGCGAGCTTCTACTTTCAGATGCAACAGGAATTTCTCGAGTTCGTCAATCCGTTCGCGAGATATGGGAGTTTGAAGTTAAGGTATGGTTCAGAATCCATGCAAATTTTCGCAAGTCTGATACTCGAAACCAATAACTACAATCGCCTAGGGCAAAAATGCACATACCGTTCTAATCGGGAGAGTTTCTGCTTTCAGATGCAACAGAAATTTTTCGAATTCGTCAATCCGTTCGCGAAATATCGAAGTTTGGAGTTAAGAGATGGTTAAGAAACCACCAAAATTTTCGCAATTCTGATACTCTAAACCAATAACTGGAATGGCCTAGGCGAAAAGTAAACACATCATTGTAATCGGGCGAGTTTCTGCTTTCAGATGCAACAGGTATTTCTCGAGCTCGTCAATCCGTTCGCGAGATATGGGAGTTTGAAGTTAAGGAATGGTTGAGAATCCATCAAAATTTTCGCAAGTCTGATGCTAGAAACCAATAACTGGAATGGCCGAGGCGAAAAGTACACACACCATTGTAATGGGGCGAGCTTCTACTTTCAGATGCAACAGGAATTTCTCGAGTTCGTCAATCCGTTCGCGAGATATGGGAGTTTGAAGTTAAGGAATGGTTGAGAATCCATCAAAATTTTCGCAAGTCTGATGCTCGAAACCAATAACTACAATGGCCTAGGGGAAAAATGCACATACCGTTCTAATCGGGAGAGTTTCTGCTTTCAGACGCAACAGAAATTTTTCGAATTCGTCAATCAGTTCGCGAAATATCGGAGTTTGGAGTTAAGAGATGGTTGAGAAACCATCAAAATTTTCGCAATTCTGATACTCGAAACCAATAACTGGAATGGCCTAGGGGAAGAGTACACACACCATTGTAATCGGTCGAGTTTCTACTTTCAGATGCAACAGGAATTTCTCGAGGTCGTCAATCCGTTCGCGAGATATGGGAGTTTGAAGTTAAGGTATGGTTGAGAAACCATCAAAATTTCGCAAGTCTCATACTCGAAACCAATAACTACTATGGCCTAGGGCAAAAATACACATACCGTTGTGATCGGGAGAGTTTCTACTTTCAGATGCAACAGAAATTTCTCGATTTCCTCAGTCCGTTCGCGAGATATAGGAGTTTGAAGTGGAGGAATGGTTGAGAAACCATCAAAATTTGGCAAGTCTGATACTCGAAACCAATAAATACAATGGCCTAGGGGAAAAATACACATACCATTGTAATCGGGCGAGTTTCTACTTTCAGATGCGACAGAAATTTTTCGGATGCGTCAATCCGTTCGAGAGATATGGGAGATTGAATTGATGGAATGGTTGACTAACAATCAAAATTTCGCAAGTCTGATACTAAAAACCAATAAATGGAATGGCCTCGGGGAAAAGTAGACACACCATTGTAATCGGGCGAGTTTCTAGTTTCAGATGCAACAGGAATTTCTCGATTTCCTCAGTCCGTTCGCGAGATATAGGAGTTTGAAGTGAAGTAATGGTAGAGAAACCATCATTGTTTCGCAAGTCTGATACTCGAAACCAATAACTACAATTGCCTAGGGGAAAAATACACATACCGTTGTAATCGGCAGAGTTTCTACTTTCAGATGCAACAGAAATTTCTCGATTTCCTCAGTCCGTTCGCGAGATATAGGAGTTTGGAGTTCAGAATGGTTGAGAAACCATCAAAATTTTCGCAAGTCTGATACTCGAAACCAATAACTGGAATGGCCTAGGGGAAAAGTACACACACCATTGTAATCGGGCGGGTTTCTGCTTTTAGATGCAACAGGCATTTCTCGAGTTCGTCAATCCGTTCGAGAGATATGGGAGATTGAATTGATGGAATGGTTGACTAACAATCAAAATTTCGCAAGTCTGACACTAAAAACCAATAAATGGAATGGCCTCGGGGAAAAGTAGACACACCATTGTAATCGGGCGAGTTTCTAGTTTCAGATGCAACAGGAATTTCTCGATTTCCTCAGTCCGTTCGCGAGATGTGGGAGTTTGAAGTTAAGGAATGGTTGAGAAACCATTAAAATTTTCGCAATTCTGAAGCTAGAAACGAATAACAGGAATGGCCGAGGGGAGAAGTACACATAGCAATGTAATCGGGCGAGTTTCTACTTTCAGATACAACAGGAATTCCTCGAGTAGGTCAATCCGTTCGCGAGATATGGGAGTTTGAAGTTAAGGAATGGTTGAGAAACCATCAAAATTTCGCTAGTCTGATTCTCGAAAACAATAACTGGAATGGCCTCGGGGAAAAGTACACACACCATTGTAATCGGGCGAGTTTCTACTTTCAGATGCAACAGGAATTTCTCCAGTTCGTCAATCCGTTCGCGAGATACGGGAGTTTGAAGTTAAGGAATGTTTGGGAAACCATCAAAATTTTTGCAAGTCTGATACAAGAAACCAATAACTACAATGGACTAGGGGAAAAATGCACATATCGTTCTAATCGGGAGAGTCTCTACTTTCAGATGCAACAGGAATTTCTCGAGTTCGTCTATCCGTTCGCGAGATATGGGAGTTCGAAGTTAAGGAATGGTTGAGAAACCATCCAAATTTTCGCAACTCTGATACTCGAAACCAATAACTGGAGTGGCCTAGAGGAAAAGTACACACACCATAGTAATCGGGCGAGTTTCTACTTTCAGATGCAACAGGAATTCCTCGAGTAGGTCAATCCGTTCGCGAGATATGGGAGTTTGAAGTTAAGGAATGGTTGAGAATCCATCAAAATTTTCGCAAGTCTGATGCTCGAAACCAATAACTACAATGGCCTAGGGGAAAAATGCACATACCGTTCTAATCGGGAGAGTTTCTGCTTTCAGACGCAACAGAAATTTTTCGAATTCGTCAATCAGTTCGCGAAATATCGGAGTTTGGAGTTAAGAGATGGTTGAGAAACCATCAAAATTTTCGCAATTCTGATACTCGAAACCAATAACTGGAATGGCCTAGGGGAAGAGTACACACACCATTGTAATCGGTCGAGTTTCTACTTTCAGATGCAACAGGAATTTCTCGAGGTCGTCAATCCGTTCGCGAGATATGGGAGTTTGAAGTTAAGGTATGGTTGAGAAACCATCAAAATTTCGCAAGTCTCATACTCGAAACCAATAACTACTATGGCCTAGGGCAAAAATACACATACCGTTGTGATCGGGAGAGTTTCTACTTTCAGATGCAACAGAAATTTCTCGATTTCCTCAGTCCGTTCGCGAGATATAGGAGTTTGAAGTGGAGGAATGGTTGAGAAACCATCAAAATTTGGCAAGTCTGATACTCGAAACCAATAAATACAATGGCCTAGGGGAAAAATACACATACCATTGTAATCGGGCGAGTTTCTACTTTCAGATGCAACAGATATTTTTCGGATGCGTCAATCCGTTCGAGAGATATGGGAGATTGAATTGATGGAATGGTTGACTAACAATCAAAATTTCGCAAGTCTGATACTAAAAACCAATAAATGGAATGGCCTCGGGGAAAAGTAGACACACCATTGTAATCGGGCGAGTTTCTAGTTTCAGATGCAACAGGAATTTCTCGATTTCCTCAGTCCGTTCGCGAGATATAGGAGTTTGAAGTGAAGTAATGGTAGAGAAACCATCATTGTTTCGCAAGTCTGATACTCGAAACCAATAACTACAATTGCCTAGGGGAAAAATACACATACCGTTGTAATCGGCAGAGTTTCTACTTTCAGATGCAACAGAAATTTCTCGATTTCCTCAGTCCGTTCGCGAGATATAGGAGTTTGGAGTTCAGAATGGTTGAGAAACCATCAAAATTTTCGCAAGTCTGATACTCGAAACCAATAACTGGAATGGCCTAGGGGAAAAGTACACACACCATTGTAATCGGGCGGGTTTCTGCTTTTAGATGCAACAGGCATTTCTCGAGTTCGTCAATCCGTTCGAGAGATATGGGAGATTGAATTGATGGAATGGTTGACTAACAATCAAAATTTCGCAAGTCTGACACTAAAAACCAATAAATGGAATGGCCTCGGGGAAAAGTAGACACACCATTGTAATCGGGCGAGTTTCTAGTTTCAGATGCAACAGGAATTTCTCGATTTCCTCAGTCCGTTCGCGAGATGTGGGAGTTTGAAGTTAAGGAATGGTTGAGAAACCATTAAAATTTTCGCAATTCTGAAGCTAGAAACGAATAACAGGAATGGCCGAGGGGAGAAGTACACATAGCAATGTAATCGGGCGAGTTTCTACTTTCAGATACAACAGGAATTCCTCGAGTAGGTCAATCCGTTCGCGAGATATGGGAGTTTGAAGTTAAGGAATGGTTGAGAAACCATCAAAATTTCGCTAGTCTGATTCTCGAAAACAATAACTGGAATGGCCTCGGGGAAAAGTACACACACCATTGTAATCGGGCGAGTTTCTACTTTCAGATGCAACAGGAATTTCTCCAGTTCGTCAATCCGTTCGCGAGATACGGGAGTTTGAAGTTAAGGAATGTTTGGGAAACCATCAAAATTTTTGCAAGTCTGATACAAGAAACCAATAACTACAATGGACTAGGGGAAAAATGCACATATCGTTCTAATCGGGAGAGTCTCTACTTTCAGATGCAACAGGAATTTCTCGAGTTCGTCTATCCGTTCGCGAGATATGGGAGTTCGAAGTTAAGGAATGGTTGAGAAACCATCCAAATTTTCGCAACTCTGATACTCGAAACCAATAACTGGAGTGGCCTAGAGGAAAAGTACACACACCATAGTAATCGGGCGAGTTTCTACTTTCAGACGCAACAGGAAGTTCTCGAGTTCGTCAATCCGTTCGCGAGATATGGGAGTTTCAAGTTAAGGAATGGTTGAGAAACCATCAAAATTTTCGCAATTCTGGTACTCGAAACCAATAACTGGAATGGCCTAGGCGAAAAGTACACACACCATTGTATTGGGGCGAGTTTCTACTTTCAGATGCAACAGGAATTTCTCGAGTTCGTCAATCCGTTCGCGAGATATGGGAGTTTGAAGTTAAGGAATGGTTGAGAAACCATCAAAATTTTCGTAAGTGTGATACTCGAAACAAATAACTACAATGGCCTAGGGGAAAAATACACATACCGTTGTAATCGGGAGAGCTTCTGCTTTCAGACGCAACAGAAATTTGTCGGATTCGTCAATCCGTTCGCGAAATATCGGATTTTGGATTTAAGAGATGGTTGAGCAACCATCAAAATTTTCGCTGGTCAGATACTCGAAATCAATAACTACAATGGCCTAGGGGAAAAGTACACACACCATTGTAATCGGGCGAGTTTCTACTTTCAGGCGCAACAGGAATTTCTCGAATTCGTCTGTCCGTTCGCGAGATATGGAAGTTTGAAGGTAAGGAATGGTTGAGAAACCATCAAAATTTTCGCAATTCTGATACTCGAAACCAATAACTGGAATGGCCTAGGGGAAAAGTACACACACCTTTGTAATGGGGCGAGTTTCTACTTTCAGATGCAACAGGAATTTCTCGAGTTCGTCAATACGTTGGCGAGATATGGGAGTTTGAAGTTAAGGAATGGTTGAGAATCCATCAAAATTTCGCAAGTCTGATACACGAAACCAATAACTATTATGGCCTAGGGCAAAAATACACATACCGTTGTAATCGGGCGAGTTTCTGCTGTCAGATGCAACAGGAATTTCACGAGCTCGTCAATCCGATCGCGAGATATGGGAGTTTGAAGTTAAGAGATGGTTGAAAAACCATCAAAATTTTCGCAATTCTGATGCAAGAAACCAATAACTGGAATTGCCGAGGCGAAAAGTACACACACCATTGTAATCGGTCGAGTTTCTACTTTCAGATGCAACAGGAATTTCTCGAGTTCGTCTATCCGTTCGCGAGATATGGGAGTTCGAAGTTAAGGAATGGTTGAGAAACCATCAAAATTTTCTCAAGTCTGATACTCGAAACCAATAACTACTAAGGCCTAGGGGAAAAATACACATACCGTTGTAATCGGCAGAGTTTCTACTTTCAGATGCAACAGGCATTTCTCGAGTTCGTCAATCCGTTCGCGAGATGTGGGAGTTTGAAGTTAAGGAATGGTTGAGAAACCATTAAAATTTTCGCAAGTCTGAAGCTAGAAACGAATAACAGGAATGGCCGAGGGGAGAAGTACACATAGCAATGTAATCGGGCGAGTTTCTGCTTTCAGATACAACAGGAATTCCTCGAGTACGTCAATCCGTTCGCGAGATACGGGAGTTTGAAGTTAAGGAATGTTTGAGAAACCATCAAAATTTTCGCAAGTCTGATACAAGAAATCAATAACTACTATGGCCTAGGACAACAATACACATACCGTTGTAATCGGGCGAGTTTCTGCTGTCAGATGCAACAGGAAATTCTCGGGTTCGTCAATCCGTTCGCGAGATATGGGAGTTTGAAGTTAAGGAATGGTTGAGAAACCATCAAAATTTTCCCAAGTCTGATACTCGAAACCAGTAACTGGAATGGCCTAGGGGAAAAGTACATACACCATTGTAATCGGGCGAGCTTCTAGTTTCAGATGCAACAGGAATTTCTCGATTTCGTCAGTCCGTTCGCGAGATATAGGAGTTTCAAGTGAAGGCATGGTTGAGAAACCATCATAGTTTCGCAAGTCTGATACTCGAAACCAATAACTACAATGGCCTAGGGGTAAAATACGTATACCGTTGTAATCGGGGGTGTTTCTGCTTTCAGATGCAACAGGCATTTCTCGAGTTCGTCAATCCGTTCGCGAGATATGGGAGTTTGAAGTTAAGGAATGGTTGCGAAACCATCCAAATTTTCGCAAGTCTGATACACGAAACCAATAACTGGAATGGCCTAGTGGAAAAGTACACACACCATTGTAATCGGGCGAGTTTCTAGTTTCAGATGCAACAGGAATTTCTCGATTTCCTCAGTCCGTTCGCGAGATATAGGAGTTTGAAGTGAAGGAATGGTTGAGAAACCATCAAAATTTTCGCAAGTCTGATACTAGAAAGCAATAACTGGAATGGCCTCGGGGAAAAGTACACACACCATTGTAATCGGTCGAGTTTCTACTTTCAGATGCGTCAGGAATTTCTCAAGTTCGTCAGTCCGTTCGCAAAATATCGGAGTTTGGAGTTAAGAGATGGTTGAGAAACCATCAAAATTTTCGCAAGTCTGATACTCGAAACCAATAACTATAATGGCTTAGGGGAAAAATACACATGCCATTGTAATCGGGCGAGTTTCAACTTTCACATGCAACAGGAATTTCTGGAGTTTGTCAATCCGTTCGCGAGGTATGGGAGTTCGATGTTAAGGAATGGTTGAGAAACCATCAAAATTTTCGCAAGTCTGATACTCGAAACCAATAACTACTATGGCCTAGGGCAAAAATACACATACCGTTGTAATCGGGCGGGTTTCTACTTTCAGATGCAACAGAAATCTCTCGAGTTCGTCAATCCGTTCGCGAGACATGGGAGTTTGAAGTTAAGGAATGGTTGAGAAACCATCAAAATTTTCGCAAGTCTGATACTCGAAACCAATAACTACTATGGCCTAGGGCAAAAATACACATACCGTTGTAATCGGGCGGGTTTCTACTTTCAGATGCAACAGAAATCTCTCGAGTTCGTCAATCCGTTCGCGAGACATGGGAGTTTCAAGTTAAGGAATGGTTGAGAAACCATCAAAATTTTCGCAATTCTGGTACTCGAAACCAATAACTGGAATGGCCTAGGCGAAAAGTACACACACCATTGTATTGGGGCGAGTTTCTACTTTCAGATGCAACAGGTATTTCTCGAGTTCGTCAATCCGTTCGCGAGATATGGGAGTTTGAAGTTAAGGAATGGTTGAGAAACCATCAAAATTTTCGTAAGTGTGATACTCGAAACAAATAACTACAATGGCCTAGGGGAAAAATACACATACCGTTGTAATCGGGAGAGCTTCTGCTTTCAGACGCAACAGAAATTTGTCGGATTCGTCAATCCGTTCGCGAAATATCGGATTTTGGAGTTAAGAGATGGTTGAGCAACCATCAAAATTTTCGCTGGTCAGATACTCGAAATCAATAACTACAATGGCCTAGGGGAAAAGTACACACACCATTGTAATCGGGCGAGTTTCTACTTTCAGGCGCAACAGGAATTTCTCGAATTCGTCTGTCCGTTCGCGAGATATGGAAGTTTGAAGGTAAGGAATGGTTGAGAAACCATCAAAATTTTCGCAATTCTGATACTCGAAACCAATAACTACTAAGGCCTAGGGGAAAAATACACATACCGTTGTAATCGGCAGAGTTTCTACTTTCAGATGCAACAGGCATTTCTCGAGTTCGTCAATCCGTTCGCGAGATGTGGGAGTTTGAAGTTAAGGAATGGTTGAGAAACCATTAAAATTTTCGCAAGTCTGAAGCTAGAAACGAATAACAGGAATGGCCGAGGGGAGAAGTACACATAGCAATGTAATCGGGCGAGTTTCTGCTTTCAGATACAACAGGAATTCCTCGAGTACGTCAATCCGTTCCCGAGATATGGGAGTTTGAAGTTAAGGAATGGTTGAGAAACCATCAAAATTTCGCTAGTCTGATTCTAGAAACCAATAACTGGAATGGCCTCGGGGAAAAGTACACACACCATTGTAATCGGGCGAGTTTCTACTTTCAGATGCAACAGGAATTTCTCCAGTTCGTCAATCCGTTGGCGAGATATGGGAGTTTGAAGTTAAGGAATGGTTGAGAATCCATCAAAATTTCGCAAGTCTGATACACGAAACCAATAACTATTATGGCCTAGGGCAAAAATACACATACCGTTGTAATCGGGCGAGTTTCTGCTGTCAGATGCAACAGGAATTTCACGAGCTCGTCAATCCGATCGCGAGATATGGGAGTTTGATGTTAAGAGATGGTTGAAAAACCATCAAAATTTTCGCAATTCTGATGCAAGAAACCAATAACTGGAATTGCCGAGGCGAAAAGTACACACACCATTGTAATCGGTCGAGTTTCTACTTTCAGATGCAACAGGAATTTCTCGAGTTCGTCTATCCGTTCGCGAGATATGGGAGTTCGAAGTTAAGGAATGGTTGAGAAACCATCAAAATTTTCTCAAGTCTGATACTCGAAACCAATAACTACTAAGGCCTAGGGGAAAAATACACATACCGTTGTAATCGGCAGAGTTTCTACTTTCAGATGCAACAGGCATTTCTCGAGTTCGTCAATCCGTTCGCGAGATGTGGGAGTTTGAAGTTAAGGAATGGTTGAGAAACCATTAAAATTTTCGCAAGTCTGAAGCTAGAAACGAATAACAGGAATGGCCGAGGGGAGAAGTACACATAGCAATGTAATCGGGCGAGTTTCTGCTTTCAGATACAACAGGAATTCCTCGAGTACGTCAATCCGTTCCCGAGATATGGGAGTTTGAAGTTAAGGAATGGTTGAGAAACCATCAAAATTTCGCTAGTCTGATTCTCGAAACCAATAACTGGAATGGCCTCGGGGAAAAGTACACACACCATTGTAATCGGGCGAGTTTCTACTTTCAGATGCAACAGGAATTTCTCCAGTTCGTCAATCCGTTGGCGAGATATGGGAGTTTGAAGTTAAGGAATGGTTGAGAATCCATCAAAATTTCGCAAGTCTGATACACGAAACCAATAACTATTATGGCCTAGGGCAAAAATACACATACCGTTGTAATCGGGCGAGTTTCTGCTGTCAGATGCAACAGGAATTTCACGAGCTCGTCAATCCGATCGCGAGATATGGGAGTTTGATGTTAAGAGATGGTTGAAAAACCATCAAAATTTTCGCAATTCTGATGCAAGAAACCAATAACTGGAATTGCCGAGGCGAAAAGTACACACACCATTGTAATCGGTCGAGTTTCTACTTTCAGATGCAACAGGAATTTCTCGAGTTCGTCTATCCGTTCGCGAGATATGGGAGTTCGAAGTTAAGGAATGGTTGAGAAACCATCAAAATTTTCTCAAGTCTGATACTCGAAACCAATAACTACTAAGGCCTAGGGGAAAAATACACATACCGTTGTAATCGGCAGAGTTTCTACTTTCAGATGCAACAGGCATTTCTCGAGTTCGTCAATCCGTTCGCGAGATGTGGGAGTTTGAAGTTAAGGAATGGTTGAGAAACCATTAAAATTTTCGCAAGTCTGAAGCTAGAAACGAATAACAGGAATGGCCGAGGGGAGAAGTACACATAGCAATGTAATCGGGCGAGTTTCTGCTTTCAGATACAACAGGAATTCCTCGAGTACGTCAATCCGTTCCCGAGATATGGGAGTTTGAAGTTAAGGAATGGTTGAGAAACCATCAAAATTTCGCTAGTCTGATTCTCGAAACCAATAACTGGAATGGCCTCGGGGAAAAGTACACACACCATTGTAATCGGGCGAGTTTCTACTTTCAGATGCAACAGGAATTTCTCCAGTTCGTCAATCCGTTCGCGAGATACGGGAGTTTGAAGTTAAGGAATGTTTGAGAAACCATCAAAATTTTCGCAAGTCTGATACAAGAAATCAATAACTACTATGGCCTAGGACAACAATACACATACCGTTGTAATCGGGCGAGTTTCTGCTGTCAGATGCAACAGGAAATTCTCGGGTTCGTCAATCCGTTCGCGAGATATGGGAGTTTGAAGTTAAGGAATGGTTGAGAAACCATCAAAATTTTCCCAAGTCTGATACTCGAAACCAGTAACTGGAATGGCCTAGGGGAAAAGTACATACACCATTGTAATCGGGCGAGCTTCTAGTTTCAGATGCAGTAGGAATTTCTCGAGTTCGACAATCCGTTCGCGAGATATGGGAGTTTGAAGTTAAGGAATGGTTGAGAAACCATAAAAATTTTCGCAAGTCTGATACTCGAAACCAATAACTACTATTGCCTAGGGCAAAAATACACATACCGTTGTAATCGGGCGAGTTTCTGCTTTCAGATGCAGTAGGAATTTCTCGAGTTCGACAATCCGTTCGCGAGATATGGGAGTTTGAAGTTAAGGAATGGTTGAGAAACCATCAAAATTTTCGCTGGTCTGATACTCGAAACCAATAACTGGAATGGCCTAGGGGAAAAGTACACATACCACTGTAATCGGGCGAGTTTCTACTTTCAGATGCAGCAGGAATTTCTCGAGTTCGTCAATGCGTTCGCGAGATATGGGAGTTTGAAGTTAAGGAATGGTTGAGAAACCATCAAAATTTGGCAAGTCTGATACTCGAGACCAATAACTACAATGGACTAGGGGAAAAATGCACATATCGTTCTAATCGGGAGAGTTTCTACTTTCAGATGCAACAGGAATTTCTCGAGTTCGTCAGTCCGTTCGCGAGATATTGGAGTTCGAAGTTAAGGAATGGTTGAGAAACCATCCAAATTTTCGCAACTCTGATACTCGAAACCAATAACTGGAGTGGCCTAGAGGAAAAGTACACACACCATAGTAATCGGGCGAGTTTCTACATTCAGACGCAACAGGAAGTTCTCGAGTTCGTCAATCCGTTCGCGAGATATGGGAGTTTGAAGTTAAGGAATGGTTGAGAAACCATCATAATTTTCGCAATTCTGGTACTCGAAACCAATAACTGGAATGGCCAAGGCGAAAAATACACACACCATTGTATTGGGGCTAGTTTCTACTTTCAGATGCAACAGGAATTTCTCGAGTTCGTCAATCCGTTCGCGAGATACGGGAGTTTGAAGTTAAGGAATGGTTGAGAAACCATCAAAATTTTCGTAAGTCTGATACTCGAAACAAATAACTACAATGGCCTAGGGGAAAAATACACATACCGTTGTAATCGGGCGAGTTTCTACTTTCAGACGCAACAGGAATTTCGAGAGTTCGTCAATCCGTTAGCGAGAAATGGAAGTTTGAAGTTAAGGAATGGTTGAGAAACCATCAAAATTTTTGCAATTCTGGTACTCGAAACCAATAACTGGAATGGCCTAGGGGAAAAGTACACACACCATTGTAATGGGGCGAGTTTCGACTTTCAGATGCTACAGGAATTTCTCGAGTTCGTCAATCCGTTCGCGAGATATGGGAGTTTGAAGCTAAGGTATGGTTCAGAATCCATGAAAATTTTCGCAAGTCTGATACTCGAAACCAATAACTACAATCGCCTAGGGCAAAAATACACATACCGTTGTGATCGGGAGAGTTTCTACTTTCAGTTGCAACAGAAATTTCTCGATTTCCTCAGTCCGTTCGCGAGATATAGGAGTTTGAAGTGGAGGAATGGTTGAGAAACCATCAAAATTTGGCAAGTCTGATACTCGAAACCAATAAATACAATGGCCTAGGGGAAAAATACACATACCATTGTAATCGGGCGAGTTTCTACTTTCAGATGCGAAAGAAATTTTTCGGATGCGTCAATCCGTTCGCGAAATATCGAAGTTTGGAGTTAAGAGATGGTTAAGAAACCACCAAAATTTTCGCAATTCTGATACTCTAAACCAATAACTGGAATGGCCTAGGCGAAAAGTAAACACATCATTGTAATCGGGCGAGTTTCTGCTTTCAGATGCAACAGGTATTTCTCGAGCTCGTCAATCCGTTCGCGAGATATGGGAGTTTGAAGTTAAGGAATGGTTGAGAATCCATCAAAATTTTCGCAAGTCTGATGCTAGAAACCAATAACTGGAATGGCCGAGGCGAAAAGTACACACACCATTGTAATGGGGCGAGCTTCTACTTTCAGATGCAACAGGAATTTCTCGAGTTCGTCAATCCGTTCGCGAGATATGGGAGTTTGAAGTTAAGGTATGGTTCAGAATCCATGAAAATTTTCGCAAGTCTGATACTCGAAACCAATAACTACAATCGCCTAGGGCAAAAATGCACATACCGTTCTAATCGGGAGAGTTTCTGCTTTCAGACGCAACAGAAATTTTTCGAATTCGTCAATCCGTTCGCGAAATATCGAAGTTTGGAGTTAAGAGATGGTTAAGAAACCACCAAAATTTTCGCAATTCTGATACTCTAAACCAATAACTGGAATGGCCTAGGCGAAAAGTAAACACATCATTGTAATCGGGCGAGTTTCTGCTTTCAGATGCAACAGGTATTTCTCGAGCTCGTCAATCCGTTCGCGAGATATGGGAGTTTGAAGTTAAGGAATGGTTGAGAATCCATCAAAATTTTCGCAAGTCTGATGCTAGAAACCAATAACTGGAATGGCCGAGGCGAAAAGTACACACACCATTGTAATGGGGCGAGCTTCTACTTTCAGATGCAACAGGAATTTCTCGAGTTCGTCAATCCGTTCGCGAGATATGGGAGTTTGAAGTTAAGGAATGGTTGAGAATCCATCAAAATTTTCGCAAGTCTGATGCTCGAAACCAATAACTACAATGGCCTAGGGGAAAAATGCACATACCGTTCTAATCGGGAGAGTTTCTGCTTTCAGACGCAACAGAAATTTTTCGAATTCGTCAATCCGTTCGCGAAATATCGGAGTTTGGAGTTAAGAGATGGTTGAGAAACCATCAAAATTTTCGCAATTCTGATACTCGAAACCAATAACTGGAATGGCCTAGGGGAAGAGTACACACACCATTGTAATCGGTCGAGTTTCTACTTTCAGATGCAACAGGAATTTCTCGAGGTCGTCAATCCGTTCGCGAGATATGGGAGTTTGAAGTTAAGGTATGGTTGAGAAACCATCAAAATTTCGCAAGTCTCATACTCGAAACCAATAACTACTATGGCCTAGGGCAAAAATACACATACCGTTGTGATCGGGAGAGTTTCTACTTTCAGATGCAACAGAAATTTCTCGATTTCCTCAGTCCGTTCGCGAGATATAGGAGTTTGAAGTGGAGGAATGGTTGAGAAACCATCAAAATTTGGCAAGTCTGATACTCGAAACCAATAAATACAATGGCCTAGGGGAAAAATACACATACCATTGTAATCGGGCGAGTTTCTACTTTCAGATGCGACAGAAATTTTTCGGATGCGTCAATCCGTTCGAGAGATATGGGAGATTGAATTGATGGAATGGTTGACTAACAATCAAAATTTCGCAAGTCTGATACTAAAAACCAATAAATGGAATGGCCTCGGGGAAAAGTAGACACACCATTGTAATCGGGCGAGTTTCTAGTTTCAGATGCAACAGGAATTTCTCGATTTCCTCAGTCCGTTCGCGAGATATAGGAGTTTGAAGTGAAGTAATGGTAGAGAAACCATCATTGTTTCGCAAGTCTGATACTCGAAACCAATAACTACAATTGCCTAGGGGAAAAATACACATACCGTTGTAATCGGCAGAGTTTCTACTTTCAGATGCAACAGAAATTTCTCGATTTCCTCAGTCCGTTCGCGAGATATAGGAGTTTGGAGTTCAGAATGGTTGAGAAACCATCAAAATTTTCGCAAGTCTGATACTCGAAACCAATAACTGGAATGGCCTAGGGGAAAAGTACACACACCATTGTAATCGGGCGGGTTTCTGCTTTTAGATGCAACAGGCATTTCTCGAGTTCGTCAATCCGTTCGAGAGATCTGGGAGATTGAATTGATGGAATGGTTGACTAACAATCAAAATTTCGCAAGTCTGACACTAAAAACCTATAAATGGAATGGCCTCGGGGAAAAGTAGACACACCATTGTAATCGGGCGAGTTTCTAGTTTCAGATGCAACAGGAATTTCTCGATTTCCTCAGTCCGTTCGCGAGATGTGGGAGTTTGAAGTTAAGGAATGGTTGAGAAACCATTAAAATTTTCGCAATTCTGAAGCTAGAAACGAATAACAGGAATGGCCGAGGGGAGAAGTACACATAGCAATGTAATCGGGCGAGTTTCTACTTTCAGATACAACAGGAATTCCTCGAGTAGGTCAATCCGTTCGCGAGATATGGGAGTTTGAAGTTAAGGAATGGTTGAGAAACCATCAAAATTTCGCTAGTCTGATTCTCGAAAACAATAACTGGAATGGCCTCGGGGAAAAGTACACACACCATTGTAATCGGGCGAGTTTCTACTTTCAGATGCAACAGGAATTTCTCCAGTTCGTCAATCCGTTCGCGAGATACGGGAGTTTGAAGTTAAGGAATGTTTGGGAAACAATCAAAATTTTTGCAAGTCTGATACAAGAAACCAATAACTACAATGGACTAGGGGAAAAATGCACATATCGTTCTAATCGGGAGAGTCTCTACTTTCAGATGCAACAGGAATTTCTCGAGTTCGTCTATCCGTTCGCGAGATATGGGAGTTCGAAGTTAAGGAATGGTTGAGAAACCATCCAAATTTTCGCAACTCTGATACTCGAAACCAATAACTGGAGTGGCCTAGAGGAAAAGTACACACACCATAGTAATCGGGCGAGTTTCTACTTTCAGACGCAACAGGAAGTTCTCGAGTTCGTCAATCCGTTCGCGAGATATGGGAGCTTCAAGTTAAGGAATGGTTGAGAAACCATCAAAATTTTCGCAATTCTGGTACTCGAAACCAATAACTGGAATGGCCTAGGCGAAAAGTACACACACCATTGTATTGGGGCGAGTTTCTACTTTCAGATGCAACAGGAATTTCTCGAGTTCGTCAATCCGTTCGCGAGATATGGGAGTTTGAAGTTAAGGAATGGTTGAGAAACCATCAAAATTTTCGTAAGTGTGATACTCGAAACAAATAACTACAATGGCCTAGGGGAAAAATACACATACCGTTGTAATCGGGAGAGCTTCTGCTTTCAGACGCAACAGAAATTTGTCGGATTCGTCAATCCGTTCGCGAAATATCGGATTTTGGATTTAAGAGATGGTTGAGCAACCATCAAAATTTTCGCTGGTCAGATACTCGAAATCAATAACTACAATGGCCTAGGGGAAAAGTACACACACCATTGTAATCGGGCGAGTTTCTACTTTCAGGCGCAACAGGAATTTCTCGAATTCGTCTGTCCGTTCGCGAGATATGGAAGTTTGAAGGTAAGGAATGGTTGAGAAACCATCAAAATTTTCGCAATTCTGATACTCGAAACCAATAACTGGAATGGCCTAGGGGAAAAGTACACACACCTTTGTAATGGGGCGAGTTTCTACTTTCAGATGCAACAGGAATTTCTCGAGTTCGTCAATACGTTGGCGAGATATGGGAGTTTGAAGTTAAGGAATGGTTGAGAATCCATCAAAATTTCGCAAGTCTGATACACGAAACCAATAACTATTATGGCCTAGGGCAAAAATACACATACCGTTGTAATCGGGCGAGTTTCTGCTGTCAGATGCAACAGGAATTTCACGAGCTCGTCAATCCGATCGCGAGATATGGGAGTTTGAAGTTAAGAGATGGTTGAAAAACCATCAAAATTTTCGCAATTCTGATGCAAGAAACCAATAACTGGAATTGCCGAGGCGAAAAGTACACACACCATTGTAATCGGTCGAGTTTCTACTTTCAGATGCAACAGGAATTTCTCGAGTTCGTCTATCCGTTCGCGAGATATGGGAGTTCGAAGTTAAGGAATGGTTGAGAAACCATCAAAATTTTCTCAAGTCTGATACTCGAAACCAATAACTACTAAGGCCTAGGGGAAAAATACACATACCGTTGTAATCGGCAGAGTTTCTACTTTCAGATGCAACAGGCATTTCTCGAGTTCGTCAATCCGTTCGCGAGATGTGGGAGTTTGAAGTTAAGGAATGGTTGAGAAACCATTAAAATTTTCGCAAGTCTGAAGCTAGAAACGAATAACAGGAATGGCCGAGGGGAGAAGTACACATAGCAATGTAATCGGGCGAGTTTCTGCTTTCAGATACAACAGGAATTCCTCGAGTACGTCAATCCGTTCGCGAGATACGGGAGTTTGAAGTTAAGGAATGTTTGAGAAACCATCAAAATTTTCGCAAGTCTGATACAAGAAATCAATAACTACTATGGCCTAGGACAACAATACACATACCGTTGTAATCGGGCGAGTTTCTGCTGTCAGATGCAACAGGAAATTCTCGGGTTCGTCAATCCGTTCGCGAGATATGGGAGTTTGAAGTTAAGGAATGGTTGAGAAACCATCAAAATTTTCCCAAGTCTGATACTCGAAACCAGTAACTGGAATGGCCTAGGGGAAAAGTACATACACCATTGTAATCGGGCGAGCTTCTAGTTTCAGATGCAACAGGAATTTCTCGATTTCGTCAGTCCGTTCGCGAGATATAGGAGTTTCAAGTGAAGGCATGGTTGAGAAACCATCATAGTTTCGCAAGTCTGATACTCGAAACCAATAACTACAATGGCCTAGGGGTAAAATACGTATACCGTTGTAATCGGGGGTGTTTCTGCTTTCAGATGCAACAGGCATTTCTCGAGTTCGTCAATCCGTTCGCGAGATATGGGAGTTTGAAGTTAAGGAATGGTTGCGAAACCATCCAAATTTTCGCAAGTCTGATACACGAAACCAATAACTGGAATGGCCTAGTGGAAAAGTACACACACCATTGTAATCGGGCGAGTTTCTAGTTTCAGATGCAACAGGAATTTCTCGATTTCCTCAGTCCGTTCGCGAGATATAGGAGTTTGAAGTGAAGGAATGGTTGAGAAACCATCAAAATTTTCGCAAGTCTGATACTAGAAAGCAATAACTGGAATGGCCTCGGGGAAAAGTACACACACCATTGTAATCGGTCGAGTTTCTACTTTCAGATGCGTCAGGAATTTCTCAAGTTCGTCAGTCCGTTCGCAAAATATCGGAGTTTGGAGTTAAGAGATGGTTGAGAAACCATCAAAATTTTCGCAAGTCTGATACTCGAAACCAATAACTATAATGGCTTAGGGGAAAAATACACATGCCATTGTAATCGGGCGAGTTTCAACTTTCAGATGCGACAGAAATTTTTCGGATGCGTCAATCCGTTCGAGAGATATGGGAGATTGAATTGATGGAATGGTTGACTAACAATCAAAATTTCGCAAGTCTGATACTAAAAACCAATAAATGGAATGGCCTCGGGGAAAAGTAGACACACCATTGTAATCGGGCGAGTTTCTAGTTTCAGATGCAACAGGAATTTCTCGATTTCCTCAGTCCGTTCGCGAGATATAGGAGTTTGAAGTGAAGTAATGGTAGAGAAACCATCATTGTTTCGCAAGTCTGATACTCGAAACCAATAACTACAATTGCCTAGGGGAAAAATACACATACCGTTGTAATCGGCAGAGTTTCTACTTTCAGATGCAACAGAAATTTCTCGATTTCCTCAGTCCGTTCGCGAGATATAGGAGTTTGGAGTTCAGAATGGTTGAGAAACCATCAAAATTTTCGCAAGTCTGATACTCGAAACCAATAACTGGAATGGCCTAGGGGAAAAGTACACACACCATTGTAATCGGGCGGGTTTCTGCTTTTAGATGCAACAGGCATTTCTCGAGTTCGTCAATCCGTTCGAGAGATCTGGGAGATTGAATTGATGGAATGGTTGACTAACAATCAAAATTTCGCAAGTCTGACACTAAAAACCTATAAATGGAATGGCCTCGGGGAAAAGTAGACACACCATTGTAATCGGGCGAGTTTCTAGTTTCAGATGCAACAGGAATTTCTCGATTTCCTCAGTCCGTTCGCGAGATGTGGGAGTTTGAAGTTAAGGAATGGTTGAGAAACCATTAAAATTTTCGCAATTCTGAAGCTAGAAACGAATAACAGGAATGGCCGAGGGGAGAAGTACACATAGCAATGTAATCGGGCGAGTTTCTACTTTCAGATACAACAGGAATTCCTCGAGTAGGTCAATCCGTTCGCGAGATATGGGAGTTTGAAGTTAAGGAATGGTTGAGAAACCATCAAAATTTCGCTAGTCTGATTCTCGAAAACAATAACTGGAATGGCCTCGGGGAAAAGTACACACACCATTGTAATCGGGCGAGTTTCTACTTTCAGATGCAACAGGAATTTCTCCAGTTCGTCAATCCGTTCGCGAGATACGGGAGTTTGAAGTTAAGGAATGTTTGGGAAACCATCAAAATTTTTGCAAGTCTGATACAAGAAACCAATAACTACAATGGACTAGGGGAAAAATGCACATATCGTTCTAATCGGGAGAGTCTCTACTTTCAGATGCAACAGGAATTTCTCGAGTTCGTCTATCCGTTCGCGAGATATGGGAGTTCGAAGTTAAGGAATGGTTGAGAAACCATCCAAATTTTCGCAACTCTGATACTCGAAACCAATAACTGGAGTGGCCTAGAGGAAAAGTACACACACCATAGTAATCGGGCGAGTTTCTACTTTCAGACGCAACAGGAAGTTCTCGAGTTCGTCAATCCGTTCGCGAGATATGGGAGTTTCAAGTTAAGGAATGGTTGAGAAACCATCAAAATTTTCGCAATTCTGGTACTCGAAACCAATAACTGGAATGGCCTAGGCGAAAAGTACACACACCATTGTATTGGGGCGAGTTTCTACTTTCAGATGCAACAGGAATTTCTCGAGTTCGTCAATCCGTTCGCGAGATATGGGAGTTTGAAGTTAAGGAATGGTTGAGAAACCATCAAAATTTTCGTAAGTGTGATACTCGAAACAAATAACTACAATGGCCTAGGGGAAAAATACACATACCGTTGTAATCGGGAGAGCTTCTGCTTTCAGACGCAACAGAAATTTGTCGGATTCGTCAATCCGTTCGCGAAATATCGGATTTTGGATTTAAGAGATGGTTGAGCAACCATCAAAATTTTCGCTGGTCAGATACTCGAAATCAATAACTACAATGGCCTAGGGGAAAAGTACACACACCATTGTAATCGGGCGAGTTTCTACTTTCAGGCGCAACAGGAATTTCTCGAATTCGTCTGTCCGTTCGCGAGATATGGAAGTTTGAAGGTAAGGAATGGTTGAGAAACCATCAAAATTTTCGCAATTCTGATACTCGAAACCAATAACTGGAATGGCCTAGGGGAAAAGTACACACACCTTTGTAATGGGGCGAGTTTCTACTTTCAGATGCAACAGGAATTTCTCGAGTTCGTCAATACGTTGGCGAGATATGGGAGTTTGAAGTTAAGGAATGGTTGAGAATCCATCAAAATTTCGCAAGTCTGATACACGAAACCAATAACTATTATGGCCTAGGGCAAAAATACACATACCGTTGTAATCGGGCGAGTTTCTGCTGTCAGATGCAACAGGAATTTCACGAGCTCGTCAATCCGATCGCGAGATATGGGAGTTTGAAGTTAAGAGATGGTTGAAAAACCATCAAAATTTTCGCAATTCTGATGCAAGAAACCAATAACTGGAATTGCCGAGGCGAAAAGTACACACACCATTGTAATCGGTCGAGTTTCTACTTTCAGATGCAACAGGAATTTCTCGAGTTCGTCTATCCGTTCGCGAGATATGGGAGTTCGAAGTTAAGGAATGGTTGAGAAACCATCAAAATTTTCTCAAGTCTGATACTCGAAACCAATAACTACTAAGGCCTAGGGGAAAAATACACATACCGTTGTAATCGGCAGAGTTTCTACTTTCAGATGCAACAGGCATTTCTCGAGTTCGTCAATCCGTTCGCGAGATGTGGGAGTTTGAAGTTAAGGAATGGTTGAGAAACCATTAAAATTTTCGCAAGTCTGAAGCTAGAAACGAATAACAGGAATGGCCGAGGGGAGAAGTACACATAGCAATGTAATCGGGCGAGTTTCTGCTTTCAGATACAACAGGAATTCCTCGAGTACGTCAATCCGTTCGCGAGATACGGGAGTTTGAAGTTAAGGAATGTTTGAGAAACCATCAAAATTTTCGCAAGTCTGATACAAGAAATCAATAACTACTATGGCCTAGGACAACAATACACATACCGTTGTAATCGGGCGAGTTTCTGCTGTCAGATGCAACAGGAAATTCTCGGGTTCGTCAATCCGTTCGCGAGATATGGGAGTTTGAAGTTAAGGAATGGTTGAGAAACCATCAAAATTTTCCCAAGTCTGATACTCGAAACCAGTAACTGGAATGGCCTAGGGGAAAAGTACATACACCATTGTAATCGGGCGAGCTTCTAGTTTCAGATGCAACAGGAATTTCTCGATTTCGTCAGTCCGTTCGCGAGATATAGGAGTTTCAAGTGAAGGCATGGTTGAGAAACCATCATAGTTTCGCAAGTCTGATACTCGAAACCAATAACTACAATGGCCTAGGGGTAAAATACGTATACCGTTGTAATCGGGGGTGTTTCTGCTTTCAGATGCAACAGGCATTTCTCGAGTTCGTCAATCCGTTCGCGAGATATGGGAGTTTGAAGTTAAGGAATGGTTGCGAAACCATCCAAATTTTCGCAAGTCTGATACACGAAACCAATAACTGGAATGGCCTAGTGGAAAAGTACACACACCATTGTAATCGGGCGAGTTTCTAGTTTCAGATGCAACAGGAATTTCTCGATTTCCTCAGTCCGTTCGCGAGATATAGGAGTTTGAAGTGAAGGAATGGTTGAGAAACCATCAAAATTTTCGCAAGTCTGATACTAGAAAGCAATAACTGGAATGGCCTCGGGGAAAAGTACACACACCATTGTAATCGGTCGAGTTTCTACTTTCAGATGCGTCAGGAATTTCTCAAGTTCGTCAGTCCGTTCGCAAAATATCGGAGTTTGGAGTTAAGAGATGGTTGAGAAACCATCAAAATTTTCGCAAGTCTGATACTCGAAACCAATAACTATAATGGCTTAGGGGAAAAATACACATGCCATTGTAATCGGGCGAGTTTCAACTTTCACATGAAACAGGAATTTCTGGAGTTCGTCAATCCGTTCGCGAGGTATGGGAGTTCGATGTTAAGGAATGGTTGAGAAACCATCAAAATTTTCGCAAGTCTGATACTCGAAACCAATAACTACTATGGCCTAGGGCAAAAATACACATACCGTTGTAATCGGGCGGGTTTCTACTTTCAGATGCAACAGAAATCTCTCGAGTTCGTCAATCCGTTCGCGAGACATGGGAGTTTGAAGTTAAGGAATGGTTGAGAAACCATCAAAATTTTCGCAAGTCTGATACTCGAAACCAATAACTACTATGGCCTAGGGCAAAAATACACATACCGTTGTAATCGGGCGGGTTTCTACTTTCAGATGCAACAGAAATCTCTCGAGTTCGTCAATCCGTTCGCGAGACATGGGAGTTTCAAGTTAAGGAATGGTTGAGAAACCATCAAAATTTTCGCAATTCTGGTACTCGAAACCAATAACTGGAATGGCCTAGGCGAAAAGTACACACACCATTGTATTGGGGCGAGTTTCTACTTTCAGATGCAACAGGAATTTCTCGAGTTCGTCAATCCGTTCGCGAGATATGGGAGTTTGAAGTTAAGGAATGGTTGAGAAACCATCAAAATTTTCGTAAGTGTGATACTCGAAACAAATAACTACAATGGCCTAGGGGAAAAATACACATACCGTTGTAATCGGGAGAGCTTCTGCTTTCAGACGCAACAGAAATTTGTCGGATTCGTCAATCCGTTCGCGAAATATCGGATTTTGGAGTTAAGAGATGGTTGAGCAACCATCAAAATTTTCGCTGGTCAGATACTCGAAATCAATAACTACAATGGCCTAGGGGAAAAGTACACACACCATTGTAATCGGGCGAGTTTCTACTTTCAGGCGCAACAGGAATTTCTCGAATTCGTCTGTCCGTTCGCGAGATATGGAAGTTTGAAGGTAAGGAATGGTTGAGAAACCATCAAAATTTTCGCAATTCTGATACTCGAAACCAATAACTGGAATGGCCTAGGGGAAAAGTACACACACCTTTGTAATGGGGCGAGTTTCTACTTTCAGATGCAACAGGAATTTCTCGAGTTCGTCAATCCGTTGGCGAGATATGGGAGTTTGAAGTTAAGGAATGGTTGAGAATCCATCAAAATTTCGCAAGTCTGATACACGAAACCAATAACTATTATGGCCTAGGGCAAAAATACACATACCGTTGTAATCGGGCGAGTTTCTGCTGTCAGATGCAACAGGAATTTCACGAGCTCGTCAATCCGATCGCGAGATATGGGAGTTTGATGTTAAGAGATGGTTGAAAAACCATCAAAATTTTCGCAATTCTGATGCAAGAAACCAATAACTGGAATTGCCGAGGCGAAAAGTACACACACCATTGTAATCGGTCGAGTTTCTACTTTCAGATGCAACAGGAATTTCTCGAGTTCGTCTATCCGTTCGCGAGATATGGGAGTTCGAAGTTAAGGAATGGTTGAGAAACCATCAAAATTTTCTCAAGTCTGATACTCGAAACCAATAACTACTAAGGCCTAGGGGAAAAATACACATACCGTTGTAATCGGCAGAGTTTCTACTTTCAGATGCAACAGGCATTTCTCGAGTTCGTCAATCCGTTCGCGAGATGTGGGAGTTTGAAGTTAAGGAATGGTTGAGAAACCATTAAAATTTTCGCAAGTCTGAAGCTAGAAACGAATAACAGGAATGGCCGAGGGGAGAAGTACACATAGGAATGTAATCGGGCGAGTTTCTGCTTTCAGATACAACAGGAAATCCTCGAGTACGTCAATCCGTTCCCGAGATATGGGAGTTTGAAGTTAAGGAATGGTTGAGAAACCATCAAAATTTCGCTAGTCTGATTCTCGAAACCAATAACTGGAATGGCCTCGGGGAAAAGTACACACACCATTGTAATCGGGCGAGTTTCTACTTTCAGATGCAACAGGAATTTCTCCAGTTCGTCAGTCCGTTCGCGAGATACGGGAGTTTGAAGTTAAGGAATGTTTGAGAAACCATCAAAATTTTCGCAAGTCTGATACAAGAAATCAATAACTACTATGGCCTAGGACAACAATACACATACCGTTGTAATCGGGCGAGTTTCTGCTGTCAGATGCAACAGGAAATTCTCGGGTTCGTCAATCCGTTCGCGAGATATGGGAGTTTGAAGTTAAGGAATGGTTGAGAAACCATCAAAATTTTCCCAAGTCTGATACTCGAAACCAGTAACTGGAATGGCCTAGGGGAAAAGTACATACACCATTGTAATCGGGCGAGCTTCTAGTTTCAGATGCAACAGGAATTTCTCGATTTCGTCAGTCCGTTCGCGAGATATAGGAGTTTCAAGTGAAGGCATGGTTGAGAAACCATCATAGTTTCGCAAGTCTGATACTCGAAACCAATAACTACAATGGCCTAGGGGAAAAATACGTATACCGTTGTAATCGGGAGTGTTTCTGCTTTCAGATGCAACAGGCATTTCTCGAGTTCGTCAATCCGTTCGCGAGATATGGGAGTTTGAAGTTAAGGAATGGTTGCGAAACCATCCAAATTTTCGCAAGTCTGATACACGAAACCAATAACTGAAATGGCCTAGTGGAAAAGTACACACACCATTGTAATCGGGCGAGTTTCTAGTTTCAGATGCAACAGGAATTTCTCGATTTCCTCAGTCCGTTCGCGAGATATAGGAGTTTGAAGTGAAGGAATGGTTGAGAAACCATCAAAATTTTCGCAAGTCTGATACTAGAAAGCAATAACTGGAATGGCCTCGGGGAAAAGTACACACACCATTGTAATCGGTCGAGTTTCTACTTTCAGATGCGTCAGGAATTTCTCAAGTTCGTCAGTCCGTTCGCGAAATATCGGAGTTTGGAGTTAAGAGATGGTTGAGAAACCATCAAAATTTTCGCAAGTCTGATACTCGAAACCAATAACTATAATGGCTTAGAGGAAAAATACACATGCCATTGTAATCGGGCGAGTTTCAACTTTCACATGCAACAGGAATTTCTGGAGTTCGTCAATCCGTTCGCGAGGTATGGGAGTTCGAAGTTAAGGAATGGTTGAGAAACCATCAAAATTTTCGCAAGTCTGATACTCGAAACCAATAACTACTATGGCCTAGGGCAAAAATACACATACCGTTGTAATCGGGCGGGTTTCTACTTTCAGATGCAACAGAAATCTCTCGAGTTCGTCAATCCGTTCGCGAGACATGAGAGTTTGAAGTTAAGGAATGGTTGAGAAACCATCAAAATTTTCGCAAGTCTGATACTCGAAACCAATAACTATAATGGCTTAGGGGAAAACTACACATACCATTGTAATCGGGCGAGTTTCAACTTTCAGATGCAACAGGAATTTCTGAAGTTCGTCAATCCGTTCGCGAGATATGGGAGAATATTTATAATTTCTATTATAAATCATTTGATCTATAGTTAAATTTGACACTAATACTCTAAATACATATTTAGTGAATTTTTTAATTTCTTTAGCCTCCAGAAGAATTTTATTTATACTATTTACTATATATAATAATTTACACAGAATTGGAAATAAATCTAATTATTTATTTATAATAATAATTTTTTTTTCACTTATCTTAAAAATTGGGACGTACTCTTTAAATGTTCGATTCATTTCTTTAATTTATTCATTAAATTGAATTAATCTATTCTTTATAATAACTTTAATAAAATTAGTCCCTATAATTATTATAGAACTCCTATTAAAATTTAATAATGAAATTTATTTTATTTGCCTAATTAATGTAATTATTGCCCCTATCATTTGCTTAAATAAAAAATCAATCAAAATAATTATAGGGTATTCATCTGTTATACAAACATCTATTATAGTTATGTTATTAATAATTAACAAAGATACATTTTTAACATATTTCATTTTATATTCAATAATTTCTTCAAATTTAATTTTTATATTTAAAATAATAAAGATTAATTCTTCTTCCTAATTTAATATATTAACCTCTAATAAAAGAAAAATTATTTTATACTCAATAATTATTATGTACACAAATTTCCCACGTATAGCTCTCTTTATACTGAAATGAATCGTCCTAGAAACATTAATAAATTCAAGAATAAAATTTATACTTTTAATAATTGTATATCTTTTTATAAGATTAATTACATCATGAAATTATTTAAATATATCCTTCTTATATTTTTTCCCTTCAATTAAATAAAATATATATAATTAAATTAACCTTAATTTTCTAAACTATTATCTATTTATAACTTTTTTAATATTTATATTTATATTTATGATCTACTGGTTATATTAATTTTTAGCATAATTAATATATGTATTCAACAAATCACAAAAATTTTGGGATATTATATTTCATATCAGCTATATGATCTGGTATAATTGGTTCTTCTTTAAGGATACTAATTCGAATAGAATTAAATAAGCCAGGAACTTGAATTAATATCGACCAAATTTATAACTCAATTGTAACATCACATGCCATTGTAATAATTTTTTTTATAGTTTTACCATTTATAATCGGAGGATTCGGAAACTGAATAATTCCCTTAATAATTGGATCCCCTGATACAGCATTTCCCCGAATAAATAATATAAGATTGTGACTAATCACCCCTTCATTATTACTTTTAATTCTTACAACACTATTATTCCCAGGCTCGGGAACTGGATGAACAATCTACCCTCCTTTGTCATCAAATCTTTATCAACCATCTTCATCTATAGACTTAACAATTTTTTCTTTGCATATTGCAGGTATCTCTTCAATTATAGGATCAATTAATTTTATTGTTACAATTCTTAAAATAAAAAATAATGCTTTAAAATTCGATCAAATATCCTTACTTGCTTGGTCAGTATTAATTACTACAATTTTGCTTCTTCTCTCACTACCTGTATTAGCCGGAGCTATTACTATGTTATTAACAGACCGAAATTTAAATACTTCCTTCTTTGATCCTACTGGGGGAGGGGACCCAATTTTATTTCAACATTTATTTTGATTTTTTGAGCATCCTGAAGTCTATATTTTAATTTTACCCGGGTTTGGATTAATCTCCCATATCATTTTCAATGAAAGAGGGAAAAAGGAAACTTTTGGGAACCTAGGGATAGTTTATGCAATACTCGGAATTGGATTTCTAGGATTTATTGTGTGAGCACATCACATATTCACAGTAGGCTTAGATGTAGACACACGAGCTTATTTCACTTCGGCAACTATAATCATTGCAATTCCCACAGGAATCAAAGTATTTAGATGACTAGCTACGTACTACGGGTCAAAACTTATTATTAATCCTTCTATTATTTGATAATTTGGCTTTATTTTTTTATTTACAATAGGAGGATTAACAGGAATTATATTATCAAACTCATCTATTGATATTATACTACATGATACATACTATGTTGTCTCTCATTTCCACTATGTACTGTCAATAGGAGCAGTATTTTCTATTATTGCTTCATTAATTCATTGATTCCCTTTATTCACAGGATTTACCCTAAATCAATTTTATCTTAAAACTCAATTTTATTACCCGGATTCCTACTACTGTGAAAATTTATTATCATCTATTGGCTCAATAATTTCATTCAAAAGAATAATTTTACTCTTGTTTATTATATTGGAGAGATTTATAACTAAACGTCTAGCTATATTTAAATTTAATCAATCATCACTAGAATGACCCCAAAACTTTTCCCCAAAAGACCACTCATTCCTCTCTATTCCTCTAATTATTAAAAACAAATCTTAATATGGCAGATTAGTGCATGAATTTAAGATTCATTTATAAAATTTAATATTTTTATTGAAAGTGTCCCATTGAAAAGTAATTAATTTCCAAGACCCCAATTCGCCATATGCCTATAATTTAAATCTTTTTCACAACTTCACAATAATTATAATAATTATAATCTCTTCATTAACTCTAATAATTATATTAGATATTTTTACTAATAAATTTATCAATCGATTTTTACTTAAAAATCATCATATTGAAATTGTATGAACTTTACTCCCAATAATAATTTTAGGAGTAATTGCACTTCCTTCTTTAAAAACCCTATATTTTATTGATGAACTATGAATACCCGTATACTTAACAATCAAATCAATTGGGCACCAATGATATTGATCCTATGAATACCCAGAATTTAATAATTTAAATTTTGACTCCTATATAGATAAAGATTTAAATAATATTTACATTTTTCGTCTCCTAGACGTAGATAATCGAATAATTATTCCATCTAATACACTAATTCGAATATTAACAACATCAAACGACGTAATTCACTCTTGAACTGTTCCGTCTTTAGGCTTAAAAATAGACTCAGTACCAGGGCGAATTAACCAAATAAATTTAATTACTAATCGACCTGGAGTATTTTTCGGACAATGTTCTGAAATCTGCGGAGCTAATCACAGATTTATGCCAATTGTTGTGGAAAGAACTAATTATTCAAACTTTATTAATTGAATTAACGACCAAAATTAAATTTTAACCTACTCACATAATATTTAATTAAATCAAATCATTAGATGTCTGACAAAAGAATTGATTTTTTAAACCAAATTATAGTAATAAATTACTTCACTTTTCATTTTAAAACTTTAAGAATCATCTCTTTACATCGAAGCTCGATCAAAATTAATTTCTATAAGTTCTTAATCATTTGTAATGCATCAATAAGATGAACATTGTTCGATTAATATTGGGAACATGCATGAATGTTAGTAAAACTCGCGGAAATGAATAAACATTCACCGAAACTATTCGCCTTCGCACATTTTGCAATATCTTGATGTTTATTTATCATAATTATTAACAATTGTCGTAGTACCATAGTTTAAATAGTTATTAACAATGCCCTAGTATAAATAAAGGCTTAAAATATCATTTCATCGAAATATTCATTGCTCGCGATGGAATTTTTCGTTGAGATCAAACTGACATTCTCAAGGTTACACGTATCGATGACCGATTCACAAGCGTCCATCGCTATGATTGTTGCATCTAGAAAAGCGATTAATTGAATTTCAGTGCTTTTAAATAAAAAATGCAACTACTACGCGTATTGTGTAAATTATAAGAATTAAGCAAATGTTAAATTGATGTATTTAACAAACAATTGTTACTTTCCCTGCTATAAAACTTTACGAAACACGTTTTACTTTGAATCTCGATCCAAATTAATTTCTACGAGGTACTTAATCATTTTCAATGCATAAATAGGATGCACATTGTTCGATTAAAATTGGGAACATACATAAATGTTAGTAACAATGGCGGAAATGAACAAACATTCACCGAAACCGTTCGCCTGCGCAGATTTCGCAATATCTTGACGTTTATTTATCATAATAATTAACAACCGTCGTTGGACCGTAGATTAAACAATTTTTCACAATGTTCCGGTATAAATAATGGCTATAAAGCCATAAATTTCTTGAAGTATTTGGTTAGATCGAACAAATACAATCGAAGAAACCGTGCGATAAAATAAATGAATATTTCGCTACATATCGGAATTATAGTTTGTATGTATGCAAATATATTCTGAACCCGCAATTACAAATCCCTGTAACGTGGTAATTACATGGGTTGCCATCTATTGGAGAAAGGGTTAAACTACACTTAAGGGGTGAAAACACCTGGCGGAGAAACGCTCAAGTTTGTCGAGGAATTGTTGTAATTTCCACAAATAGATGGCGCGACAAGTACAATATACCGACATTAGAGATAAGTATTTCCATTTGTATGATATTCGCTACCGTGCGATAAAATAAATAACTACTTTTGTACAAACTTTTGTATGTTTCATCTTTCGAATAAATGTAAAATTAAACCTTCCACGGTAAATTTTATTCATGAATTTATTAATGTTTCTAGGACGATTTATTTCAGTATAAAGAGTGCTATATGTGGGAAATTTGTGTACATAATAATTATTGAGTATAAAATAATTTTTCTTCTATTAGACGTTAATATATTAAATAAGGAAGAAGAGTTAATCTTTATTATTTTAAATATAAAAATTAAAATTAAATAAATTATTGAATATAAAATGAAATATGTTAAACATGTATTATTGTTAATTATTAATAAAACAACTATAATAGATGTTTGTATAACAGATGAATATCCTATAATTATTATGATTGATTTTTTTGTTTAAGCAAATGATAGGGGCAATAATTACATTAATTAGGCAAATAAAATAAATTTCATTATTAAATTTTGATATGAGTTCTATAATAATTATAGGGATTAATTTGATTAAAGTTATTATAAAGAATAGATTAATTCAATTTAATGAATAAATTAAAGAAATGAATCGAACATTTAAAGAGTACATCCCATTTTTTAAGATAAGGGAAAAAAAAATAATTATTACAAATAAATAATTAGATTTATTTCCGATTGTGTGTAAATTATTATATATAGAAAATAGTATAAATAAAATTCTTCTGGAGGCTAAAGAGACTAAAAAATATATTAAATATGTATTTAGAGTATTAGTGTCTAATTTAACTACAGATCAAACGATTTATAATAGAAATTATAAATATTATAATCATATAATCGAAACGGAGAAACGGAGAAACGAAGAAACGATGAAACGAAGGAAGAAACGAAGAAATGGAGAAATAAATGGAGAAACGAAGAAGTAAACGTAGAAACGAAGAAAGAAACGGAGAAACGAGGAAAGAAACTGAGAAACGAAGAAAGAAACGGAGTAACGAAGAGAGAAACGATGAAACGCAGAAAGAAACGGAGAATCGGAGATATAAATGGAGAAACGAAGGAATAAACCGACAAACGGAGAAATGGAGAAACGATGAAACGAAGGAAGAAACGGAGCAACGAAGAAAGAAACGTAGAAAGAAACACAGAATCGGAGAAATAAATGGAGAAACGGAGAAATAAATAGAGAAACGAAGAAATAAGCGGAGAAACGAAGAAAGAAACGGAGAAACAAAGAAAGAAACGGAGAAACGAAGAAGGAAACGGAGAAATGAAGAAAGAAACGGAGAATCGAAGAAAGAAACGGAGAAACGGAGAAACGAAGAAATAACCCGAGAAACGGAGAAAGAAACGCAGAAACGAACAAAGAAGCGGAGAAAAGAAGAAAGAATCGTAGACACGAACAAAGAAACGGAGAAGCGAACAAAGAAACGGAGAAACGAAGAAAGAAACGGAGGAACGAATAAAGAAACGGAGAAATAATTGGAGAAACGAAGAAGTAAACCGAGAAACGGGAAAAGAAACGGAGAAACGAACAAAGAAACGGAGAAACGAAGAAAGAAACGGAGAAACGGAGAAATAAATGGAGAAACGAAGAAATAAACGGAGAAACGAAGAAAGAAACGGAGAAACGAAGAAAGAAACGGAGAAAAGAAGAAAGAATCGTAGACACGAACAAAGAAACGGAGAAGCGAACAAAGAAACGGAGAAACGAAGAAAGAAACGGAGGAACGAATAAAGAAACGCAGAAATAATTGGAGAAACGAAGAAGTAAACCGAGAAACGGGAAAAGAAACGGAGAAACGAACAAAGAAACGGAGAAACGAAGAAAGAAACGGAGAAACGGAGAAATAAATGGAGAAACGAAGAAATAAACGGAGAAACGAAGAAAGAAACGGAGAAACGAAGAAAGAAACGGAGAAACGAAGAATGAAAGGGAGAAACGAAGAAAGAAACGGAGAAACGAAGAAAGAAACGGAGCACCCAAGAAAGAAACGCAGAAACGAAGAAAGAAACGGAGAAACGAAGTCAGAAACGGAAAAAACGAACAAAGAAACGGAGAAACGAACAAAGAAATGGAGGAACGAAAAAAGAAACGGGGAAATAAATGGAGAAAAGAAGAAATAAATGGAGAAATGAACAAGGAAACGGAGAAACGGAGAAAGAAACGGAGAAACGAAGAAAGAAACGAAGGAAGAAACGAAGCAACGAAGAAAGAAACGGAGAATCGGAGAAATAAATGGAGAAACGAAGGAATAAACCGAGAAACGGAGGGAGTAATGCAGAAACGAACAAAGAAACGGAGAAACGAACAAAGAAATGGAGAAACGAAGAAAGAAAAGAAGAAACGAACAAAGAAACGGAGAAACGAACAAAGAAACGGAGAAACGAAGAAAGAAACCGAGAAACGGAGAAATATATAGAGAAACGAAGAAATAAACGGAGAAACGAAGAAAGAAACGGAGAAACGAAGAAAGACACGGAGAAATGAAGAAAGAAACGGAGAAATGAAGAAAGAAACGGAGAAACGAAGAAAGAAACGGAGAAACGAAGTAAGAAACGGAGAAATAATTGGAGAAACGAAGAAATATCCCGATAAACGGGAAAAGAAACGGAGAAACGAACAAAGAAGCGGAGAAACGAAGAAAGAAACGCAGATACGAAGAAAGAAACGGAGGAACGGAGAAATAAATGGAGAAACGAAGAAAGAAACGGAGAAACGAAGAAAGAAACGGAGAAATGAAGAAAGTAACGGAGAAACGAAGAAAGAAACGGAGAAACGAACAAAGAAACCGAGAAACGGAGAAATAAATAGAGAAACGAAGAAATAAACGGAGAAACGAAGAAAGAAACGGAGAAACGAAGAAAGAAACGGAGAAACGAAGAATGTAACGGAGAAACGAAGAAAGAAACGGAGAAACGAAGAAAGAAACGGAGAAACGAAGAAAGAAACGGAGAAATAATTGGAGAAACGAAGAAATAAACCGAGAAACGGGAAAAGAAACAGAGAAACGAACAAAGAAACGGAGAAACGAAGAAAGAAACGGAGAAACGGAGAAATAAATGGAGAAACGAAGAAATAAACGGAGAAACGAAGAAAGAAACGGAGAAACGAAGAAAGAAACGAAGAAACCAAGAAAGAAACGGAGAATCGTAGGAATAAATGGAGAAACGAAGGAATAACCCGAGAAACGGAGAGAGAAACGGAGAAACGAAGAAAGAAACGGAGAAACGAACAAAGAAAGGGAGAAACGAACAAAGAAACGGAGAAACGAAGAAAGAAAAGAAGAAACGAACAAAGAAACGGAGAAACGAACAATGAAACGGAGAAACGAACAAAGAAACCGAGAAACGGAGAAATAAATAGAGAAACGAAGAAATAAACGGAGAAACGAAGAAAGAAACGGAGAAACGAAGAAAGAAACGGAGAAACGAAGAAGGAAACGGAGAAATGAAGAAAGAAACGGAGAATCGAAGAAAGAAACGGAGAAACGGAGAAACGAACAAATAACCCGAGAAACGGAGAAAGAAACGCAGAAACGAACAAAGAAGCGGAGAAAAGAAGAAAGAATCGTAGACACGAACAAAGAAACGGAGAAGCGAACAAAGAAACGGAGAAACGAAGAAAGAAACGGAGGAACGGAGAAATAAATGGAGAAACGGAGAAAGAAACGGAGAAACGAAGAAAGAAACGGAGAAACGAAGAATGTAACGGAGAAACGAAGAAAGAAACGGAGAAACGAAGAAAGAAACGGAGAAACGAAGAAAGAAACGGAGAAATAATTGGAGAAACGAAGAAATAAACCGAGAAACGGGAAAAGAAACGGAGAAACGAACAAAGAAACGGAGAAACGAAGAAAGAAACGGAGAAACGGAGAAATAAATGGAGAAACGAAGAAATAAACGGAGAAACGAAGAAAGAAACGGAGAAACGAAGAAAGAACGGAGAAACGAAGAAGGAAAGGGAGAAACGAAGAAAGAAACGGAGAAACGAAGAAAGAAACGGAGCACCGAAGAAAGAAACGCAGAAACGAAGAAAGAAACGGAGAAACGAAGTCAGAAACGGAAAAAACGAACAAAGAAACGGAGAAACGAACAAAGAAATGGAGAAACGAAAAAAGAAACGGGGAAATAAATGGAGAAAAGAAGAAATAAATGGAGAAATGAACAAGGAAACGGAGAAACGGAGAAAGAAACGGAGAAACGAAGAAAGAAGCGAAGAAAGAAACGAAGAAAGAAACGAAGCAACGAAGAAAGAAACGGAGAATCGGAGAAATAAATGGAGAAACGAAGGAATAAACCGAGAAACGGAGGGAGTAATGCAGAAACGAACAAAGAAACGGAGAAACGAACAAAGAAATGGAGAAACGAAGAAAGAAAAGAAGAAACGAACAAAGAAACGGAGAAACGAACAAAGAAACGGAGAAACGAAGAAAGAAACCGAGAAACGGAGAAATATATAGAGAAACGGAGAAATAAACGGAGAAACGAAGAAAGAAACGCAGATACGAAGAAAGAAACGGAGGAACGGAGAAATAAATGGAGAAACGAAGAAAGAAACGGAGAAACGAAGAAAGAAACGGAGAAATGAAGAAAGTAACGGAGAAACGAAGAAAGAAACGGAGAAACGAAGAAAGAAACGGAGAAACGAAGAAAGAAACGGAGAAGCGAAGAATGTAACGGAGAAACGAAGAAAGAAACGGAGAAACGAAGAAAGAAACGGAGAAACGAAGAAAGAAACGGAGAAATAATTGGAGAAACGAAGAAATAAACCGAGAAACGGGAAAAGAAACGGAGAAACGAACAAAGAAACGGAGAAACGAAGAAAGAAACGGAGAAACGGAGAAATAAATGGAGAAACGAAGAAATAAACGGAGAAACGAAGAAAGAAACGGAGAAACGAAGAAAGAAACGAAGAAACCAAGAAAGAAACGGAGAATCGTAGGAATAAATGGAGAAACGAAGGAATAACCCGAGAAACGGAGAGAGAAACGGAGAAACGAAGAAAGAAACGGAGAAACGAACAAAGAAAGGGAGAAACGAACAAAGAAACGGAGAAACGAAGAAAGAAAAGAAGAAACGAACAAAGAAACGGAGAAACGAGCAATGAAACGGAGAAACGAACAAAGAAACCGAGAAACGGAGAAATAAATAGAGAAACGAAGAAATAAACGGAGAAACGAAGAAAGAAACGGAGAAACGAAGAAAGAAACGGAGAAACGAAGAAGGAAACGGAGAAATGAAGAAAGAAACGGAGAATCGAAGAAAGAAACGGAGAAACGGAGAAACGAACAAATAACCCGAGAAACGGAGAAAGAAACGCAGAAACGAACAAAGAAGCGGAGAAAAGAAGAAAGAATCGTAGACACGAACAAAGAAACCGAGAAGCGAACAAAGAAACGGAGAAACGAAGAAAGAAACGGAGGAACGGAGAAATAAATGGAGAAACGGAGAAAGAAACGGAGAAACGAAGAAAGAAACGGAGAAACGAAGAATGTAACGGAGAAACGAAGAAAGAAACGGAGAAACGAAGAAAGAAACGGAGAAACGAAGAAAGAAACGGAGAAATAATTGGAGAAACGAAGAAATAAACCGAGAAACGGGAAAAGAAACGGAGAAACGAACAAAGAAACGGAGAAACGAAGAAAGAAACGGAGAAACGGAGAAATAAATGGAGAAACGAAGAAATAAACGGAGAAACGAAGAAAGAAACGGAGAAACGAAGAAAGAAACGGAGAAACGAAGAAGGAAAGGGAGAAACGAAGAAAGAAACGGAGAAACGAAGAAAGAAACGGAGAAACGAAGAAAGAAACGGAGAAACGAAGAAAGAAACGGAGAAACGATGAAAGAAACGGAGAAACGAACAAAGAAACGGAGAAACGAAGAAAGAAACGGAGAAACGAAGAGAGAAACGGAGAAACGAAGAAAGAAACGGGGAAATAAATGGAGAAACGAAGAAATAAACCGAGAAACGGAAAAAGAAACGGGGAAACGAACAAAGAAACGGAGATACGAAGAAAGAAAGGGAGAAACGAAGTAAGAAACGGAGAAATAATTGGAGAAACGAAGAAATAAACCGAGAAACGAAGAAAGAAACGGAGAAACGAAGAAAGAAACGGAGAATCGTAGAAAGAAACGGAGAAACGAGGAAAGAAACGGAGAAACGAAGAAAGAAACGGAGAAGCGAACAAAGAAACGGAGAAACGATGAAAGAAACGGAGAAACGAAGAAAGAAACGGAGAAACGAAGAAAGAAACGGAGAAGCGAACAAAGAAACGGAGAAATGAAGAAAGAAACGGAGAAACGAAGAAGGAAACGGAGAAACGAAGAAAGAAACGGAGAAACGAAGAAAGAAACGGAGAAACGATGAAAGAAACGGAGAAACGAACAAAGAAACGGAGAAACGAAGAAAGAAACGGAGAAACGAAGAGAGAAACGGAGAAACGAAGAAAGAAACGGAGAAATAAATGGAGAAACGAAGAAATAAACCGAGAAACGGAAAAAGAAACGGGGAAACGAACAAAGAAACAGAGAAACGAAGAAAGAAACGGAGAAACGGAGAAATAAATGGAGAAACGAAGAAATAAACGGAGAAACGAAGAAAGAAACGGAGAAACGAAGGAAGAAACGGAGAAACGAAGAAATAAGCGGAGAAACGAAGAAAGAAACGAAGAAACGAAGAAAGAAACGGAGAAACGAACAAAGAAACGGAGAAACGAACAAAGAAACGGAGAAACGAAAAATGAAACGCAGAAACGAAGAATGAAACGGAGAAACGAAGAAATAAACGGAGAAACGAACAAAGAAACGGAGAAACGAACAAAGAAACGGAGAAACGAACAAAGAAACGGAGAAACGAAGAAAGAAACGGAGAAACGGAGAAATAAATGGAGAAATGAAGAAATAAACGGAAAAACGGAGAAAGAGACGGTGAAACGAAGAAAGAAACGGAGAAACGAAGAAAGAAACGGAGAAACGAAGAAAGAAACGGAGAAACGAACAAAGAATCGGAAAAACGAAGAAAGAAACGGAGAAACGAAGAAAGAAACGCAGAAACGAGGAAAGAAACGGAGAAACGAAGAAAGAAACGGAGAAACGAAGAAAGAAACGGAGAAACGAAGAAAGACACGGAGAAACGATGAAAGAAACGGAGAAACGAACAAAGAAACGGAGAAACGAAGAAAGAAACGGAGAAACGAAGAAAGAAACGGAGAAACGAAGAAAGAAACGGAGAAACGAAGAAAGAAACGGAGAAACGAAGAAAGAACCGGAGTAACGAAGAAAGAAACGGAGAAACGGAGAAATAAATGGAGAAACGAAGAAATAAACGGAGAAACGAAGAAAGAACCGGAGTAACGAAGAAAGAAACGGAGAAACGGAGAAATAAATGGAGAAACGAAGAAATAAACGGAGAAACGAACAAAGAAACGGAGAAGCGAAGAAAGAAACGGAGAAACGTAGAAAGAAACGGAGAAACGAGGAAAGAAACGGAGAAACGAAGAAAGAAACGGAGAAGCGAACAAAGAAACGGAGAAACGATGAAACAACCGGAGAAACGAAGAAAGAAACGGAGAAACGAGGAAAGAAACGGAGAAACGAAGAAAGAAACGGAGGAACGAAGAAAGAAGCGATGAAACGCAGAAAGAAAAGGAGAAACGAACAAAGAAACGAGAAACGAACAAAGAAACGGAGAAACGAACAAAGAAACGGAGAAACGAAAAATGAAACGCAGAAACGAAGAATGAAACGGAGAAACGAAGAAATAAACGGAGAAACGAACAAAGAAACGGAGAAACGAACAAAGAAACGGAGAAACGAACAAAGAAACGGAGAAACGAAGAAAGAAACGCAGAAACGAGGAAAGAAACGGAGAAATGAAGAAATAAACGGAGAATCGAAGAAGGAAACGGAGAAACGAAGAAAGAAACGGAGAAACGAAGAAAGAAACGGAGAAACGATGAAAGGAACGGAGAAACGAAGAAAGAACCGGAGTAACGAAGAAAGAAACGGAAAAACGGAGAAATAAATGGAGAAACGAAGAAATAAACGGAGAAACGAACAAAGAAACGGAGAAGCGAAGAAAGAAACGGAGAAACGTAGAAAGAAACGGAGAAACGAGGAAAGAAACGGAGAAACGAGGAAAGAAACGGAGAAACGAAGAAAGAAACGGAGAAGCGAACAAAGAAACGGAGAAATGAAGAAAGAAACGGAGAAACGAAGAAAGAAACGGAGAAACGAAGAAAGAAACGGAGACACGAAGAAAGAAACGGAGAAACGATGAAAGAAACGGAGAAACGAACAAAGAAACGGAGAAACGAAGAAAGAAACGGAGAAACGAAGAAAGAAACGGAGAAACGAAGAAAGAAACGCAGAAACGAACAAAGAAACGTAGAAACGAAGAAAGATATGGAGAAACGGTGAAATAAATGGAGAAACGAAGGAATAAATGGAGAAACGAACATGCAAACGGAGAAACGAAGAAAGAAATGAAGAAACGAAGAAACGAACAAAGAAACGGAGATACGAAGAAAGAAACGGAGAAACGAAGAAAGAAACGGAGAAGCGAACAAAGAAACGGAGAAATGAAGAAAGAAACGGAGAATCGAAGAAAGAAACGGAGAAACGAAGAAAGAAACGGAGAAACGATGAAAGAAACGGAGAAACGAACAAAGAAACGGAGAAACGAAGAAAGAAACGGAGAAACGAAGAAAGAAACGGAGAAACGAAGAAAGAACCGGAGTAACGAAGAAAGAAACGGAGAAATGGAGAAATAAATGGAGAAACGAAGAAATAAACGGAGAAACGAACAAAGAAACGGAGAAGCGAAGAAAGAAACGGAGAAACGTAGAAAGAAACGGAGGAACGAGGAAAGAAACGGAGAAACGAAGATAGAAACGGAGAAGCGAACAAAGAAACGGAGAAATGAAGAAAGAAACGGAGAAACGAAAAAAGACACGGAGAAACGAATAAAGAAACGGAGAAACGATGAAAGAAACGGAGAAACGAACAAAGAAACGGAGAAACGAAGAAAGAAACGGAGAAACGAAGAAAGAAACGGAGAAACGAAGAAAGAAACGGAGAAACGAAGAAAGAAACGGAGAAACGAAGAAAGAACCGGAGTAACGAAGAAAGAAACGGAGAAACGGAGAAATAAATGGAGAAACGAAGAAATAAACGGAGAAACGAACAAAGAAACGGAGAAGCGAAGAAAGAAACGGAGAAACGAAGAAAGAAACGGAGAAACGAGGAAAGAAACGGAGAAACGAAGAAAGAAACGGAGAAGCGAACAAAGAAACGGAGAAATGAAGAAAGAAACGGAGAAACGAAGAAAGAAACGGAGAAACGAGGAAAGAAACGGAGAAACGAAGGAAGAAACGGAGAAGCGAACAAAGAAACGGAGAAATGAAGAAAGAAACGGAGAAACGAAGAAAGAAACGGAGAAACGAAGAAAGAAACGGAGATACGATGAGAGAAACGGAGTAACGAAGAAAGAAACGGAGAAACGGGGAAATAAATGGAGAAACGAAGAAATAAACGCAGAAACGAACAAAGAAACGGAGAAACGAAGGAAGAAACGGAGAAACGAAGGAAGAAATGAAGAAACGAAGAAAGAAACGAAGAAACGAACAAAGAAACGGAGATACGAAGAAAGAAACGGAGAAACGAAGAAAGAAACGGAGAATCGAAGAAAGAAACGGAGAATCGAAGAAAGAAACGGAGAAACGAAGAAAGAAACTGAGAAACGAAGAAAGAAACGGAGATACGATGAGAGAAACGGAGTAACGAAGAAAGAAACGGAGAAACGGGGAAATAAATGGAGAAACGAAGAAATAAACGCAGAAACGAACAAAGAAACGGAGAAACGAAGGAAGAAACGGAGAAACGAAGGAAGAAACGGAGAAACGAAGAAAGAAACGGAGAAACGAAGAAAGAAACGGAGAAACGAAGAAAGAACCGGAGTAACGAAGAAAGTAACGGAGAAACGGAGAAATAAATGGAGAAACGAAGAAATAAACGGAGAAACGAACAAAGAAACGGAGAAGCGAAGAAAGAAACGGAGAAACGAAGAAAGAAACGGAGAAAAGAAGAAAGAAACGGAGATACGATGAGAGAAACGGAGTAACGAACAAAGAAACGGAGAAACGGGGAAATAAATGGAGAAACGAAGAAATAAACGCAGAAACGAACAAAGAAACGGAGAAACGAAGAAAGATACGGAGAAACGGTGAAATAAATGGAGAAACGAAGAAATAAATGGAGAAACGAACAAGCAAACGGAGAAACGAAGAAAGAAACTGAGAAACGAAGAAAGAAATGAAGAAACGAAGAAAGAAACGAAGAAACGAACAAAGAAACGGAGATACGAAGAAAGAAACGGAGAAACGAAGAAAGAAACGGAGAATCGAAGAAAGAAACGGGGAATCGAAGAAAGAAACGGAGAAACGAAGAAAGAAACGGAGAAACGAAGAAAGAAACGGAGATACGATGAGAGAAACGGAGTAACGAAGAAAGAAACGGAGAAACGGGGAAATAAATGGAGAAACGAAGAAATAAACGCAGAAACGAACAAAAAAACGGAGAAACGAAGGAAGAAACGGAGAAACGAAGGAAGAAACGGAGAAACGAAGAAAGAAACGGAGAAACGAAGAAAGAAACGGAGAAACGAAGAAAGAAACGGAGAAACGAAGAAAGAACCGGAGTAACGAAGAAAGAAACGAAGAAACGGAGAAATAAATGGAGAAACGAAGAAATAAACGGAGAAACGAACAAAGAAACGGAGAAGCGAAGAAATAAACGCAGAAACGAACAAAGAAAAGGAGAAACGAAGGAAGAAACGGAGAAACGAAGGAAGAAACGGAGAAACGAAGAAAGAAACGGAGAAACGAAGAAAGAAACGGAGAAACGAAGAAAGAACCGGAGTAACGAAGAAAGAAACGGAGAAACGAACAAAGAAACGGAGAAACGAAGAAAGAAACGGAGATACGAAGAAAGAAACGGAGAAACGTAGAAAGAAACGGAGAATCGAAGAAAGAAACGGAGAAACGAAGAAAGAAACGGCGAAACGAAGAAAGAAACGGAGATACGATGAGAGAAACGGAGTAACGAAGAAAGAAACGGAGAAACGGGGAAATAAATGGAGAAACGAAGAAATAGACGCAGAAACGAACAAAGGAACGGAGAAACGAAGGAATAAACGGAGAAACGAAGGAAGAAACGGAGAACCGAAGAAAGAAACGGCGAAACGAAGAAAGAAACGGAGAAACGATGAGAGAAACGGAGTAACGAAGAAAGAAACGGAGAAACGGGGAAATAAATGGAGAAACGAAGAAATAAACGCAGAAACGAACAAAGGAACGGAGAAACGAAGGAAGAAACGGAGAAACGAAGGAAGAAACGGAGAAACGAAAAAGAAACGGAGAAACGGAGAAATAAGTGGAGAAACGAAGGAATAAACCGACAAACGGAGAAACGGAGAAACGATGAAACGAACGAAGAAACGGAGAAACGAAGAAAGAAACGGAGAAACGAAGAAAGAAACGGAGAAACGAACAAAGAAACGGAGAAACGAAGAAAGAAACGGAGAAAATAAATGGAGAAACGAAGAAATAAACGGAGAAACGAATAAGGAAACGGAGAAGCGAAGATATAAACGCAGAAACGAACAAAGAAAAGGAGAAACGAAGGAAGAAACGGAGAAACGAAGGAAGAAACGGAGAAACGAAGAAAGAAACGGAGAAACGAAGAAAGAAACGGAGAAACGAAGAAAGAACCGGAGTAACGAAGAAAGAAACGGAGAAACGAAGAAAGAAACGGAGAAACGAAGAAAGAAACGGAGATACGAAGAAAGAAACGGAGAAACGTGGAAAGAAACGGAGAATCGAAGAAAGAAACGGAGAAACGAAGAAAGAAACGGCGAAACGAAGAAAGAAACGGAGATACGATGAGAGAAACGGAGTCACGAAGAAAGAAACGGAGAAACGGGGAAATAATTGGAGAAACGAAGAAATAGACGCAGAAACGAACAAAGGAACGGAGAAACGAAGGAAGAAACGGAGAAACGAAGGAAGAAACGGAGAACCGAAGAAAGAAACGGCGAAACGAAGAAAGAAACGGAGAAACGATGAGAGAAACGGAGTAACGAAGAAAGAAACGGAGAAACGGGGAAATAAATGGAGAAACGAAGAAATAAACGCAGAAACGAACAAAGGAACGGAGAAACGAAGGAAGAAACGGAGAAAGGAAGGAAGAAACGGAGAAACGAAGAAAGAAACGGAGAAACGGAGAAATAAGTGGAGAAACGAAGGAATAAACCGACAAACGGAGAAACGGAGAAACGATGAAACGGACGAAGAAACGGAGAAACGAAGAAAGAAACGGAGAAACGAAGAAAGAAACGGAGAAACGAACAAAGAAACGGAGAAACGAAGAAAGAAACGGAGAAATAAATGGAGAAACGAAGAAATAAACGGAGAAACGAATAAGGAAACTGAGAAACGAAGAAAGAAACGGAGAAACGAAGAAAGAAACGGAGAAACGATGAAAGAAACGGAGAAACGAACAAAGAAACGGAGAAACGAAGAAAGAAACGGAGAAACGAAGAAAGAACCGGAGTAACGAAGAAAGAACCGCAGAAACGAACAAAGAAACGTAGACACGAAGAAAGATACGGAGAAACGGTGAAATAAATGGAGAAACGAAGAAATAAATGGAGAAACGAACAAGCACACGGAGAAACGAAGAAAGAAACGGAGAAACGAAGAAAGAAATGAAGAAACGAAGAAAGAAACGAAGAAACGAACAAAGAAACGGAGAAACGAACAAAGAAACGGAGAAACGAAGGAAGAAACGGAGAAACGAAGAAAGAAACGGAGAAACGAAGAAAGAAACGGAGAAACGAAGAAAGAACCGGGGTAACGAAGAAAGAAACGGAGAAACGGAGAAATAAATGGAGAAACGAAGAAATAAACGGAGTATCGAACCAGGAAACGGAGAAACGAAGAAAGAAACGGAGAATCGAAGATAGCAATGGAGAAACGAAGAAAGAAACGGAGAAACGAAGAAAGAAACGGAGAAACGAAGAAAGAAACGGAGAAACGAAGAAAGAAACGGAGAAACGAAGAAAGAACCGGAGTAACGAAGAAAGAAACGGAGAAACGAACAAAGAAACGGAGAAACGAAGAAAGAAACGGAGATACGAAGAAAGAAACGGAGAAACGTAGAAAGAAACGGAGAATCGAAGAAAGAAACGGAGAAACGAAGAAAGAAACGGCGAAACGAAGAAAGAAACGGAGATACGATGAGAGAAACGGAGTAACGAAGAAAGAAACGGAGAAACGGGGAAATAAATGGAGAAACGAAGAAATAGACGCAGAAACGAACAAAGGAACGGAGAAACGAAGGAATAAACGGAGAAACGAAGGAAGAAACGGAGAACCGAAGAAAGAAACGGCGAAACGAAGAAAGAAACGGAGAAACGATGAGAGAAACGGAGTAACGAAGAAAGAAACGGAGAAACGGGGAAATAAATGGAGAAACGAAGAAATAAACGCAGAAACGAACAAAGGAACGGAGAAACGAAGGAAGAAACGGAGAAACGAAGGAAGAAACGGAGAAACGAAAAAGAAACGGAGAAACGGAGAAATAAGTGGAGAAACGAAGGAACAAACCGACAAACGGAGAAACGGAGAAACGATGAAACGAACGAAGAAACGGAGAAACGAAGAAAGAAACGGAGAAACGAAGAAAGAAACGGAGAAACGAACAAAGAAACGGAGAAACGAAGAAAGAAACGGAGAAAATAAATGGAGAAACGAAGAAATAAACGGAGAAACGAATAAGGAAACGGAGAAACGAAGAAAGAAACGGAGAAACGAAGAAAGAAACGGAGAAACGAGGAAAGAAACGGAGAAACGAACAAAGAAACGGAGAAACGAAGAAAGAAACGGAGAAACGAAGAAAGAACCGGAGTAACGAAGAAAGAACCGCAGAAACGAACAAAGAAACGTAGAAACGAAGAAAGATACGGAGAAACGGTGAAGTAAATGGAGAAACGAAGAAATAAACGCAGAAACGAACAAAGAAACGGAGAAACGAAGGAAGAAACGGAGAAACGAAGGAAGAAACGGAGAAACGAATAAAGAAACGGAGAAACGAAGAAAGAAACGGAGAAACGAAGAAAGAAACGGAGAAACGAAGAAAGAACCGGAGTAACGAAGAAAGAAACGAAGAAACGGAGAAATAAATGGAGAAACGAAGAAATAAACGGAGAAACGAACAAAGAAACGGAGAAGCGAAGAAATAAACGCAGAAACGAACAAAGAAAAGGAGAAACGAAGGAAGAAACGGAGAAACGAAGGAAGAAACGGAGAAACGAAGAAAGAAACGGAGAAACGAAGAAAGAAACGGAGAAACGAAGAAAGAACCGGAGTAACGAAGAAAGAAACGGAGAAACGAACAAAGAAACGGAGAAACGAACAAAGAAACGGAGATACGAAGAAAGAAACGGAGAAACGTAGAAAGAAACGGAGAATCGAAGAAAGAAACGGAGAAACGAAGAAAGAAACGGCGAAACGAAGAAAGAAACGGAGATACGATGAGAGAAACGGAGTAACGAAGAAAGAAACGGAGAAACGAAAAAGAAACGGAGAAACGGAGAAATAAGTGGAGAAACGAAGGAATAAACCGACAAACGGAGAAACGGAGAAACGATGAAACGAACGAAGAAACGGAGAAACGAAGAAAGAAACGGAGAAACGAAGAAAGAAACGGAGAAACGAACAAAGAAACGGAGAAACGAAGAAAGAAACGGAGAAACGAATAAGGAAACGGAAAAACGAAGAAAGAAACGGAGAAACGAAGAAAGAAACGGAGAAACGATGAAAGAAACGGAGAAACGAACAAAGAAACGGAGAAACGAAGAAAGAAACGGAGAAACGAAGAAAGAACCGGAGTAACGAAGAAAGAACCGCAGAAACGAACAAAGAAACGTAGAAACGAAGAAAGATACGGAGAAACGGTGAAATAAATGGAGAAACGAAGAAATAAACGCAGAAACGAACAAAGAAACGGAGAAACGAAGGAAGAAACGGAGAAACGAAGGAAGAAACGGAGAAACGAATAAAGAAACGGAGAAACGAAGAAAGAAACGGAGAAACGAAGAAAGAAACGGAGAAACGAAGAAAGAACCGGAGTAACGAAGAAAGAAACGAAGAAACGGAGAAATAAATGGAGAAACGAAGAAATAAACGGAGAAACGAACAAAGAAACGGAGAAGCGAAGATATAAACGCAGAAACGAACAAAGAAAAGGAGAAACGAAGGAAGAAACGGAGAAACGAAGGAAGAAACGGAGAAACGAAGAAAGAAACGGAGAAACGAAGAAAGAAACGGAGAAACGAAGAAAGAACCGGAGTAACGAAGAAAGAAACGGAGAAACGAAGAAAGAAACGGAGAAACGAAGAAAGAAACGGAGATACGAAGAAAGAAACGGAGAAACGTAGAAAGAAACGGAGAATCGAAGAAAGAAACGGAGAAACGAAGAAAGAAACGGCGAAACGAAGAAAGAAACGGAGATACGATGAGAGAAACGGAGTAACGAAGAAAGAAACGGAGAAACGGGGAAATAATTGGAGAAACGAAGAAATAGACGCAGAAACGAACAAAGGAACGGAGAAACGAAGGAAGAAACGGAGAAACGAAGGAAGAAACGGAGAACCGAAGAAAGAAACGGCGAAACGAAGAAAGAAACGGAGAAACGATGAGAGAAACGGAGTAACGAAGAAAGAAACGGAGAAACGGGGAAATAAATGGAGAAACGAAGAAATAAACGCAGAAACGAACAAAGGAACGGAGAAACGAAGGAAGAAACGGAGAAAGGAAGGAAGAAACGGAGAAACGAAGAAAGAAACGGAGAAACGGAGAAATAAGTGGAGAAACAAAGGAATAAACCGACAAACGGAGAAACGGAGAAACGATGAAACGGACGAAGAAACGGAGAAACGAAGAAAGAAACGGAGAAACGAAGAAAGAAACGGAGAAACGAAGAAAGAAACGGAGAAACGAAGAAAGAAACGGAGAAGCGGAGAAATAAATGGAGAAACGAAGAAATAAACGGAGAAACGAACAAAGAAAAGGAGAAGCGAAGAAAGAGACGGAGAAACGCACAAAGAAACGGAGAAACGAACAAAGAAACGGAGAAACGAAGAAAGAAACGGAGAAACGGAGAAATAAACGGAGAAACGAACAAGCAAACGGAGAAACGAAGGAAGAAACGGAGAAACGAAGAAAGAAACGGAGAAATGTAGAAATAAATGGAGAAACGAAGAAATAAACCGAGAAACGGAGAAAGAAACGGAGAAACGAACAAAGAAACAGAGAAACGAACAAAGAAACGGAGAAACGAAGAAAGAAACGGCGAAATCAAGAAAGAAACGGAGAAACGAAGAAAGAAACGGAGAAACGAACAAAGAAATGGAGAAACGAAGAAAGAAACGGAAAAACGGAGAAATAAATGGAGAAACGAAGAAATAAACGGAGAAACGAACAAGCAAACGGAGAAACGAAGGAAGAAACGGTGAAATAAATGTAGAAACGAAGAAATAAACGGAGAAACGAACAAAGAAACGAAGAAACGGAGAAAGAACCGGAGTAACGAAGAAAGAAACGGAGAAACGGAGAAATAAATGGAGAAACGAAGAAATAAACGGAGAAACGAACAAAGAAACGGAGAAGCGAAGAAAGAAACGGAGAAACGAAGAAAGAAACGGAGAAACGAGGAAAGAAACGGAGAAACGAACAAAGAAACGGAGAAACGAAGAAAGAAACGGAGAAATAAATGGAGAAACGAAGAAATAAACGGAGAAACGAACAAGGAAACGGAGAAACGAAGAAAGAAACGGAGAAACGAAGAAAGAAACGGAGAAACGAAGAAACAAACGGAGAAACGAGGAAAGAAACGGAGAAACGAAGAAAGAAACGGAGAAACGAAGGAAGAAACGGAGAAACGAAGAAAGAAACGGAGAAACGAAGAAAGAAACGGAGAAACGAAGAAAGAAACGGAGAAACGAAGAAAGAACCGGAGTAACGAAGAAAGAAACGAAGAAACGGAGAAAGAACCGGAGTAACGAAGAAAGAAACGGAGAAACGGAGAAATAAATGGAGAAACGAAGAAATAAACGGAGAAACGAACAAAGAAACGGAGAAGCGAAGAAAGAAACGGAGAAACGAAGAAAGAAACGGAGAAACGAGGAAAGAAACGTAGAAACTAAGAAAGAAACGGAGAAGCGAACAAAGAAACGGAGAAATGAAGAAAGAAACGGAGAAACGAAGAAAGAAACGGTGAAACGAAGAAAGAAACGGAGATACGATGAGAGAAACGGAGTAACGAAGAAAGAATCGGAGAAACGGGGAAATAAATGGAGAAACGAAGAAATAAACGCAGAAACAAACAAAGAAACGGAGAAACGAAGGAAGAAACGGAGAAACGAAGAATGAAACGGAGAAGCGAACAAAGAAACGGAGAAACGAAGAAAGAACCGGAGTAACGAAGAAAGAAACGGAGAAACGGAGAAATAAATGGAGAAACGAAGAAATAAACGGAGAAACGAAGAAAGAAACGGAGAAACGAAGAAAGAAACGGAGAAACGGAGAAACGATGAAACGAACGAAGAAACGGAGAAACGAAGAAAGAAACGGAGAAACGAAGAAAGAAACGGAGAAACGAACAAAGAAACGGAGAAACGAAGAAAGAAACGGAGAAATAAATGGAGAAACGAAGAAATAAACGGTGAAACGAACAAGGAAACGGAGAAACGAAGAAAGAAACGGAGAAACGAAGAAAGAAACGGAGAAACGAAGAAACAAACGGAGAAACGAGGAAAGAAACGGAGAAACGAAGAAAGAAACGGAGAAACGAAGGAAGAAACGGAGAAACGAAGAAAGAAACGGAGAAACGAAGAAAGAAACGAAGAAACGGAGAAACGAAGAAAGAAACTGAGAAACGAAGAAAGAAATGGAGAAACGTAGAAAGAACCGGAGTAACGAAGAAAGAAACGGAGAAGCGGAGAAATAAATGGAGAAACGAAGAAATAAACGGAGAAACGAACAAAGAAAAGGAGAAGCGAAGAAAGAGACGGAGAAACGCACAAAGAAACGGAGAAACGAACAAAGAAACGGAGAAACGAAGAAAGAAACGGAGAAACGGAGAAATAAACGGAGAAACGAACAAGCAAACGGAGAAACGAAGGAAGAAACGGAGAAACGAAGAAAGAAACGGAGAAATGTAGAAATAAATGGAGAAACGAAGAAATAAACCGAGAAACGGAGAAAGAAACGGAGAAACGAACAAAGAAACAGAGAAACGAACAAAGAAACGGAGAAACGAAGAAAGAAACGGCGAAATCAAGAAAGAAACGGAGAAACGAAGAAAGAAACGGAGAAACGAACAAAGAAATGGAGAAACGAAGAAAGAAACGGAAAAACGGAGAAATAAATGGAGAAACGAAGAAATAAACGGAGAAACGAACAAGCAAACGGAGAAACGAAGGAAGAAACGGTGAAATAAATGTAGAAACGAAGAAATAAACGGAGAAACGAACAAAGAAACGAAGAAACGGAGAGAGAACCGGAGTAACGAAGAAAGAAACGGAGAAACGGAGAAATAAATGGAGAAACGAAGAAATAAACGGAGAAACGAACAAAGAAACGGAGAAGCGAAGAAAGAAACGGAGAAACGAAGAAAGAAACGGAGAAACGAGGAAAGAAACGGAGAAACGAACAAAGAAACGGAGAAACGAAGAAAGAAACGGAGAAATAAATGGAGAAACGAAGAAATAAACGGAGAAACGAACAAGGAAACGGAGAAACGAAGAAAGAAACGGAGAAACGAAGAAAGAAACGGAGAAACGAAGAAACAAACGGAGAAACGAGGAAAGAAACGGAGAAACGAAGAAAGAAACGGAGAAACGAAGGAAGAAACGGAGAAACGAAGAAAGAAACGGAGAAACGAAGAAAGAAACGGAGAAACGAAGAAAGAAACGGAGAAACGAAGAAAGAACCGGAGTAACGAAGAAAGAAACGGAGAAACGGAGAAAGAACCGGAGTAACGAAGAAAGAAACGGAGAAACGGAGAAATAAATGGAGAAACGAAGAAATAAACGGAGAAACGAAAAAAGAAACGGAGAAGCGAAGAAAGAAACGGAGAAACGAAGAAAGAAACGGAGAAACGAGGAAAGAAACGTAGAAACGAAGAAAGAAACGGAGAAGCGAACAAAGAAACGGAGAAATGAAGAAAGAAACGGAGAAACGAAGAAAGAAACGGTGAAACGAAGAAAGAAACGGAGATACGATGAGAGAAACGGAGTAACGAAGAAAGAATCGGAGAAACGGGGAAATAAATGGAGAAACGAAGAAATAAACGCAGAAACAAACAAAGAAACGGAGAAACGAAGGAAGAAACGGAGAAACGAAGGAAGAAACGGAGAAACGAAGAAAGAAACGGAGAAACGAAGAATGAAACGGAGAAGCGAACAAAGAAACGGAGAAACGAAGAAAGAACCGGAGTAACGAAGAAAGAAACGGAGAAACGGAGAAATAAATGGAGAAACGAAGAAATAAACGGAGAAACGAAGAAAGAAACGGAGAAACGAAGAAAGAAACGGAGAAACGGAGAAACGATGAAACGAACGAAGAAACGGAGAAACGAAGAAAGAAACGGAGAAACGAAGAAAGAAACGGAGAAACGAACAAAGAAACGGAGAAACGAAGAAAGAAACGGAGAAATAAATGGAGAAACGAAGAAATAAACGGAGAAACGAACAAGGAAACGGAGAAACGAAGAAAGAAACGGAGAAACGAAGAAAGAAACGGAGAAACGAAGAAACAAACGGAGAAACGAGGAAAGAAACGGAGAAACGAAGAAAGAAACGGAGAAACGAAGGAAGAAACGGAGAAACGAAGAAAGAAACGGAGAAACGAAGAAAGAAACGAAGAAACGGAGAAACGAAGAAAGAAACTGAGAAACGAAGAAAGAAATGGAGAAACGTAGAAAGAACCGGAGTAACGAAGAAAGAAACGGAGAAGCGGAGAAATAAATGGAGAAACGAAGAAAGAAACGGAGAAACGAACAAAGAAATGGAGAAACGAAGAAAGAAACGGAAAAACGGAGAAATAAATGGAGAAACGAAGAAATAAACGGAGAAACGAACAAGCAAACGGAGAAACGAAGGAAGAAACGGTGAAATAAATGTAGAAACGAAGAAATAAATGGAGAAACGAACAAAGAAACGAAGAAGCGAAGAAAGAAACGGAGAAACGAAGGAAGAAACGGAGAAACGAAGAAAGAAACGGAGAAACGAAGAAAGAAACGGAGAAACGAAGAAAGAAACGGAGAAACGAAGGAAGAAACGGAGAAACGAAGAAAGAAACGGAGAAACGGAGAAATAAATGGAGAAACAAAGAAATAAACGGAGAAACGAACAAAGAAACGGAGAAGCGAAGAAAGAAACGGAGAAACGAAGAAAGAAACGGAGAAACGAGGAAAGAAACGTAGAAACGAAGAAAGAAACGGAGAAGCGAACAAAGAAACGGAGAAATGAAGAAAGAAACGGAGAAACGAGGAAAGAAACGTAGAAACGAAGAAAGAAACGGAGAAGCGAACAAAGAAACGGAGAAATGAAGAAAGAAACGGAGAAACGAAGAAAGAAACGGTGAAACGAACAAGGAAACGGAGAAACGAAGAAAGAAACGGAGAAACGGAGAAATAAATGGAGAAACGAAGAAATAAACGGAGAAACGAACAAAGAAACGGAGAAGCGAAGAAAGAAACGGAGAAACGAAGAAAGAAACGGAGAAACGAGGAAAGAAACGGAGAAACGAACAAAGAAACGGAGAAACGAAGAAAGAAACGGAGAAATAAATGGAGAAACGAAGAAATAAACGGAGAAACGAACAAGGAAACGGAGAAACGAAGAAAGAAACGGAGAAACGAAGAAAGAAACGGAGAAACGAAGAAACAAACGGAGAAACGAGGAAAGAAACGGAGAAACGAAGAAAGAAACGGAGAAACGAAGGAAGAAACGGAGAAACGAAGAAAGAAACGGAGAAACGAAGAAAGAAACGGAGAAACGAAGAAAGAAACGGAGAAACGAAGAAAGAACCGGAGTAACGAAGAAAGAAACGAAGAAACGGAGAAATAAATGGAGAAACGAAGAAATAAACGGAGAAACGAACAAAGAAACGGAGAAATAAATGGAGAAACGAAGAAATAAACGGAGAAACGAACAAGGAAACGGAGGAACGAAGAAAGAAACGGAGAAACGGAGAAATAAATGGAGAAACGAAGAAATAAACGGAGAAACGAACAAAGAAACGGAGAAGCGAAGAAAGAAACGGAGAAACGAAGAAAGAAACGGAGAAACGAGGAAAGAAACGTAGAAACGAAGAAAGAAACGGAGAAACGAACAAAGAAACGGAGAAATGAAGAAAGAAACGGAGAAACGAGGAAAGAAACGTAGAAACGAAGAAAGAAACGGAGAAGCGAACAAAGAAACGGAGAAATGAAGAAAGAAACGGAGAAACGAAGAAAGAAACGGTGAAACGAAGAAAGAAACGGAGATACGATGAGAGAAACGGAGTAACGTAGAAAGAATCGAAGAAACGGGGAAATAAATGGAGAAACGAAGAAATAAACGGAGAAACGAACAAAGAAACGGAGAAGCGAAGAAAGAAACGGAGAAACGAAGAAAGAAACGGAGAAACGAGGAAAGAAACGGAGAAATGAAGAAAGAAACGGAGAAGCGAACAAAGAAACGGAGAAATGAAGAAAGAAACGGAGAAACGAAGAAAGAAACGGAGAAACGAAGAAAGAAACGGAGATATGATGAGAGAAACGGAGTAACGAAGAAAGAATCGGAGAAACGGGGAAATAAATGGAGAAACGAAGAAATAAACGCAGAAACAAACAAAGAAACGGAGAAACGAAGGAAGAAACGGAGAAACGAAGAAAGAAACGGAGAAACGAAGAAAGAAACGGAGAAACGAAGGAAGAAACGGAGAAACGAAGAAATAAACGGAGAAACGAACAAAGAAACGAAGAAACGGAGAAAGAACCGGAGTAACGAAGAAAGAAACGGAGAAACGGAGAAATAAATGGAGAAACGAAGAAATAAACGGAGAAACGAACAAAGAAACGGAGAAACGAAGAAAGAAACGGAGAAATAAATGGAGAAACGAAGAAATAAACGGAGAAACGAACAAGGAAACGGAGAAACGAAGAAAGAAACGGAGAAACGGAGAAATAAATGGAGAAACGAAGAAATAAACGGAGAAACGAACAAAGAAACGGAGAAGCGAAGAAAGAAACGGAGAAACGAAGAAAGAAACGGAGAAACGAGGAAAGAAACGTAGAAACGAAGAAAGAAACGGAGAAGCGAACAAAGAAACGGAGAAATGAAGAAAGAAACGGAGAAACGAAGAAAGAAACGGTGAAACGAAGAAAGAAACGGAGATACGATGAGAGAAACGGAGTAACGAAGAAAGAATCGGAGAAACGGGGAAATAAATGGAGAAACGAAGAAATAAACGCAGAAACAAACAAAGAAACGGAGAAACGAAGGAAGAAACGGAGAAACGAAGGAAGAAACGGAGAAACGAAGAAAGAAACGGAGAAACGAAGAATGAAACGGAGAAGCGAACAAAGAAACGGAGAAACGAAGAAAGAACCGGAGTAACGAAGAAAGAAACGGAGAAACGGAGAAATAAATGGAGAAACGAAGAAATAAACGGAGAAACGAAGAAAGAGACGGAGAAACGAAGAAAGAAACGGAGAAACGGAGAAACGATGAAACGCACGAAGAAACGGAGAAACGAAGAAAGAAACGGAGAAACGAAGAAAGAAACGGAGAAACGAACAAAGAAACGGAGAAACGAAGAAAGAAACGGAGAAATAAATGGAGAAACGAAGAAATAAACGGAGAAACGAACAAGGAAACGGAGAAACGAAGAAAGAAAAGGAGAAACGAAGAAAGAAACGGAGAAACGAAGAAACAAACGGAGAAACGAGGAAAGAAACGGAGAAACGAAGAAAGAAACGGAGAAACGAAGGAAGAAACGGAGAAACGAAGAAAGAAACGGAGAAACGAAGAAAGAAACGGAGAAACGAAGAAAGAAACGGAGAAACGAAGAAAGAACCGGAGTAACGAAGAAAGAAACGAAGAAACGGAGAAATAAATGGAGAAACGAAGAAATAAACGGAGAAACGAACAAAGAAACGGAGAAGCGAAGAAAGAAACGGAGAAACGAAGAAAGAAACGGAGAAACGAGGAAAGAAACGTAGAAACGAAGAAAGAAACGGAGAAACGAAGAAAGAAACGGAGAAACGAAGAAAGAACCGGAGTAACGAAGAAAGAAACGGAGAAACGGAGAAATAAATGGAGAAACGAAGAAATAAACGGAGAAACGAACAAAGAAACGGAGAAGCGAAGAAAGAAACGGAGAAACGAAGAAAGAAACGGAGAAACGAGGAAAGAAACGTAGAAACGAAGAAAGAAACGGAGAAGCGAACAAAGAAACGGAGAAATGAAGAAAGAAACGGAGAAACGAAGAAAGAAACGGTGAAACGAAGAAAGAAACGGAGATACGATGAGAGAAACGGAGTAACGAAGAAAGAATCGGAGAAACGGGGAAATAAATGGAGAAACGAAGAAATAAACGCAGAAACAAACAAAGAAACGGAGAAACGAAGGAAGAAACGGAGAAACGAAGAAAGAAACGGAGAAACGAAGAAAGAAACGGAGAAACGAACAAAGAAACGGAGAAACGAAGAAAGAAACGGAGAAATAAATGGAGAAACGAAGAAATAAACGGAGAAACGAATAAGGAAACGGAGAAACGAAGAAAGAAACGGAGAAACGAAGAAAGAAACGGAGAAACGATGAAAGAAACGGAGAAACGAACAAAGAAACGGAGAAACGAACAAAGAAACGGAGAAACGAAGAAAGAAACGGAGAAACGAAGAAAGAACCGGAGTAACGAAGAAAGAACCGCAGAAACGAACAAAAAAACGTAGAAACGAAGAAAGATACGGAGAAACGGTGAAATAAATGGAGAAACGAAGAAAAAACGAAGAAACGAAGAAAGAAACGGAGAAACGAAGAAATAAACGGAGAAACGAAGAAAAAACGAAGAAACGAAGAAAGAAACGGAGAAACGAACAACGAAACGCAGAAACGAAGAATGAGACGGAGAAACGAAGAAATAAACGGAGAAATGAAGAAAGAAATGGAGAAACGAACAAAGAAACGGAGAAACGAAGAAAGAAACGGAGAAACGGAGAAATAAACGGAGAAACGAACAACGAAACGGAGAAACGAAGAAAGAAATGGAGAAACTAAGAAAGAAACGGAGAAACGGAGAAATAAATGGAGAAACGAAGATATAAACGGAGAAACGAAGAAAGAAACGGAGAAACGAAGAAAGAAACGGAGAAACGAAGCAAGAAACGGAGAAACGAAGAATGAAACGGCGAAACGGAGAAACTAAGAAAGAAATGGCGAAACGAACAAAGAAACGGAGAAACGAACAAAGAAACGGAGAAACGAACAAAGAAACGGAGAAACGAACAAAGAAACGGAGAAACGAACAAAGAAACGGAGAAACTAAGAAAGAAACGGAGAAACTAAGAAAGAAATGGCGAAACGAACAAAGAAACGGAGAAACGAAGAAAGAATCGGAGAAACGAAGAAATAAATGGAGAAATGAAGAAATAAACGGAGAAACGAACAAAGAAACGGAGAAACGAAGAAAGAAAAGGTGAAACGAAGAAAGAAATGGAGAAACGAAGAAAGAAACGGAGAAACGAAGAATGAAACGGAGAAACGAAGAAAGAAACGGAGAATCGGAGAAATAAATGGAGAAACCAAGAAATAAACCGAGAAACGGAGAAAGAAACGGATAAACGAACAAAGAAACGGAGATACGAAGAAAGAAACGGAGAAACGATCAAAGAAACGGAGAAACGAGCAAAGAATCGGAGAAACGAAGAAAGAAACGGAGAAACGAAGAAAGAAACGGAGAAATGGAGAAACGAAGAAAGAAACGGAGAAACCGAGAAATAAATGGAGAAACGAAGAAATAAACGGAGAAACGAACAAGGAAACGGAGAAACGAAGAAAGAAACGGAGAAACGGAGAAATAAATGGAGAAACGAAGAAATAAACGGAGAAACGAAGAAAGAAACGGAGAAACGAAGAAAGAAACGGAGAAACGAAGAAAGAAACGGAGAAACGAAGAAATAAACGGAGAAACGAACCAGGAAACGGAGAAACGAAGAAATAAACCGAGAAAAGGAAAAAGAAACGGAGAAACGAACAAAGAAACGGAGAAACGAAGAAAGAAACGGAGAAACGGAGAAATAAATGGAGAAACGAAGAAATAAACGAAGAAACGAAGAAAGAAACGGAGAAACGAAGAAAGAAACGGAGAAACGAAGAAATAAACGGAGAAACGAAGAAAAAACGAAGAAACGAAGAAAGAAACGGAGAAACGAACAAGGAAACGGAGAAACGAAGAAAGAAACGGAGAAACGGAGAAATAAATGGAGAAACGAAGAAATAAACGAAGAACCGAAAAAAGAAACGGAGGAACGAAGAAAGAAACGGAGAAACGAAGAAATAAACGGAGAAACGAAGAAAAAACGAAGAAACGAAGAAAGAAACGGAGAAACGAACAAAGAAACGGAGAAACGAACAATGAAACGCAGAAACGAAGAATGAGACGGAGAAACGAAGAAATAAACGGAGAAATGAAGAAAGAAATGGAGAAACGAACAAAGAAACGGAGAAACGAAGAAAGAAACGGAGAAACGGAGAAATAAACGGAGAAACGAAAAACGAAACGGAGAAACGAAGAAAGAAATGGAGAAACTAAGAAAGAAACGGAGAAACGGAGAAATAAATGGAGAAACGAAGATATAATCGGAGAAACGAAGAAAGAAACGGAGAAACGAAGAAAGAAACGGCGAAACGGAGAAACTAAGAAAGAAATGGCGAAACGAACAAAGAAACGGAGAAACTAAGAAAGAAATGGCGAAACGAACAAAGAAACGGAGAAACGAACAAAGAAACGGAGAAACGAACAAAGAAACGGAGAAACGAACAAAGAAACGGAGAAACGAACAAAGAAACGGAGAAACGAAGAAAGAAACGGCGAAAGGCAGAAAGAAACGGAGAAACTAATAAAGAAATGGCGAAACGAACAAAGAAACGGAGAAACGAAGAAAGAATCGGAGAAACGAAGAAATAAATGGAGAAATGAAGAAATAAACGGAGAAACGAACAAAGAAACGGAGAAACGAAGAAAGAAAAGGTGAAACGGAGAAATAAACGGAGAAACGAACAACGAAACGGAGAAACGAAGAAAGAAATGGAGAAACTAAGAAAGAAACGGAGAAATGGAGAAATAAATGGAGAAACGAAGATATAAACGGAGAAACGAAGAAAGAAACGGAGAAACGAAGAAAGAAACGGAGAAACGAAGCAAGAAACGGAGAAACGAAGAAAGAAACGGCGAAACGGATAAACGAACAAAGAAACGGAGATACGAAGAAAGAAACGGAGAAACGATCAAAGAAACGGAGAAACGAGCAAAGAATCGGAGAAACGAAGAAAGAAACGGAGAAACGAAGAAAGAAACGGAGAAATGGAGAGACGAAGAAAGAAACGGAGAAACCGAGAAATAAATGGAGAAACGAAGAAATAAACGGAGAAATGAAGAAAGAAATGGAGAAACAAACAAAGAAACGGAGAAACGAAGAAAGAAACGGAGAAACGGAGAAATAAACGGAGAAACGAACAACGAAACGGAGAAACGAAGAAAGAAATGGAGAAACTAAGAAAGAAACGGAGAAACGGAGAAATAAATGGAGAAACGAAGATATAAACGGAGAAACGAAGAAAGAAACGGAGAAACGAAGAAAGTAACGGAGAAACGAAACAAGAAACGGAGAAACGAAGAATGAAACGGCGAAACGGAGAAACTAAGAAAGAAATGGCGAAACGAACAAAGAAACGGAGAAACGGAGAAATAAATGGAGAAACGAAGATATAAACGGAGAAACGAAGAAAGAAACGGAGAAACGAAGAAAGAAACGGAGAAACGAAGCAAGAAACGGAGAAACGAAGAAAGAAACGGCGAGACGGATAAACGAACAAAGAAACGGAGATACGAAGAAAGAAACGGAGAAACGATCAAAGAAACGGAGAAACGAGCAAAGAATCGGAGAAACGAAGAAAGAAACGGAGAAACGAAGAAAGAAACGGAGAAATGGAGAGACGAAGAAAGAAACGGAGAAACCGAGAAATAAATGGAGAAACGAAGAAATAAACGGAGAAACGAACAAGGAAACGGAGAAACGAAGAATGAAACGAAGAAACGGAGAAATAAATGGAGAAACGAAGAAATAAACGGAGAAACGAAGAAAGAAACGGAGAAACGAAGAAAGAAACGGAGAAACGAAGAAAGAAACGGAGAAACGAAGAAATAAACGGAGAAACGAACCAGGAAACGGAGAAACGAAGAAATAAACCGAGAAACGGAAAAAGAAACGGAGAAACGAACAAAGAAACGGAGAAACGAAGAAAGAAACGGAGAAACGGAGAAATAAATGGAGAAACGAAGAAATAAACGAAGAAACGAAGAAAGAAACGGAGAAACGAAGAAAGAAACGGAGAAACGAAGAAATAAACGGAGAAACGAAGAAAAAACGAAGAAACGAAGAAAGAAACGGAGAAACGAACAAAGAAACGGAGAAACGAAGAAAGAAACGGAGAAACGGAGAAATAAATGGAGAAACGAAGAAATAAACGAAGAAACGAAAAAAGAAACGGAGAAACGAAGAAAGAAACGGAGAAACGAAGAAATAAACGGAGAAACGAAGAAAAAACCAAGAAACGAAGGAAGAAACGGAGATACGAAGAAAGAAACGGGGAAACGAAGAAAGAAACGGAGAAACGAACAAAGAAACGGAGAAACGAGCAAAGAAACGGAGAAACAGAGAAATAAATGGAGAAACGAAGAAATAAACGGAGAAACGAACAATGAAACGCAGAAACGAAGAATGAGACGGAGAAACGAAGAAATAAACGGAGAAATGAAGAAAGAAATGGAGAAACGAACAAAGAAACGGAGAAACGAAGAAAGAAACGGAGAAACGGAGAAATAAACGGAGAAACGAACAACGAAACGGAGAAACGAAGAAAGAAATGGAGAAACTAAGAAAGAAACGGAGAAACGGAGAAATAAATGGAGAAACGAAGATATAAACGGAGAAACGAAGAAAGAAACGGAGAAACGAAGAAAGAAACGGAGAAACGAAGCAAGAAACGGAGAAACGAATAATGAAACGGCGAAACGGAGAAACTAAGAAAGAAATGGCGAAACGATCAAAGAAACGGAGAAACGAACAAAGAAACGGAGAAACGAACAAAGAAACGGAGAAACGAACAAAGAAACGGAGAAACTAAGAAAGAAACGGAGAAACGGAGAAATAAATGGAGAAACGAAGATATAAACGGAGAAACGAAGAAAGAAACGGAGAAACGAAGAAAGTAACGGAGAAACGAAACAAGAAACGGAGAAACGAAGAATGAAACGGCGAAACGGAGAAACTAAGAAAGAAATGGCGAAACGAACAAAGAAACGGAGAAACGGAGAAATAAATGGAGAAACGAAGATATAAACGGAGAAACGAAGAAAGAAACGGAGAAACGAAGAAAGAAACGGAGAAACGAAGCAAGAAACGGAGAAACGAAGAAAGAAACGGCGAAACGGATAAACGAACAAAGAAACGGAGATACGAAGAAAGAAACGGAGAAACGATCAAAGAAACGGAGAAACGAGCAAAGAATCGGAGAAACGAAGAAAGAAACGGAGAAACGAAGAAAGAAACGGAGAAATGGAGAGACGAAGAAAGAAACGGAGAAACCGAGAAATAAATGGAGAAACGAAGAAATAAACGGAGAAACGAACAAGGAAACGGAGAAACGAAGAATGAAACGGAGAAACGGAGAAATAAATGGAGAAACGAAGAAATAAACGGAGAAACGAAGAAAGAAACGGAGAAACGAAGAAAGAAACGGAGAAACGAAGAAAGAAACGGAGAAACGAAGAAATAAACGGAGAAACGAACCAGGAAACGGAGAAACGAAGAAATAAACCGAGAAACGGAAAAAGAAACGGAGAAACGAACAAAGAAACGGAGAAACGAAGAAAGAAACGGAGAAACGGAGAAATAAATGGAGAAACGAAGAAATAAACGAAGAAACGAAGAAAGAAACGGAGAAACGAAGAAAGAAACGGAGAAACGAAGAAATAAACGGAGAAACGAAGAAAAAACGAAGAAACGAAGAAAGAAACGGAGAAACGAACAAAGAAACGGAGAAACGAAGAAAGAAACGGAGAAACGGAGAAATAAATGGAGAAACGAAGAAATAAACGAAGAAACGAAAAAAGAAACGGAGAAACGAAGAAAGAAACGGAGAAACGAAGAAATAAACGGAGAAACGAAGAAAAAACGAAGAAACGAAGAAAGAAACGGAGAAACGAACAATGAAACGCAGAAACGAAGAATGAGACGGAGAAACGAAGAAATAAACGGAGAAATGAAGAAAGAAATGGAGAAACGAACAAAGAAACGGAGAAACGAAGAAAGAAACGGAGAAACGGAGAAATAAACGGAGAAACGAACAACGAAACGGAGAAACGAAGAAAGAAATGGAGAAACTAAGAAAGAAACGGAGAAACGGAGAAATAAATGGAGAAACGAAGATATAAACGGAGAAACGAAGAAAGAAACGGAGAAACGAAGAAAGAAACGGAGAAACGAAGCAAGAAACGGAGAAACGAATAATGAAACGGCGAAACGGAGAAACTAAGAAAGAAATGGCGAAACGATCAAAGAAACGGAGAAACGAACAAAGAAACGGAGAAACGAACAAAGAAACGGAGAAACGAACAAAGAAACGGAGAAACTAAGAAAGAAACGGAGAAACTAAGAAAGAAATGGCGAAACGAACAAAGAAACGGAGAAACGAAGAAAGAATCGGAGAAACGAAGAAATAAATGGAGAAATGAAGAAATAAACGGAGAAACGAACAAAGAAACGGAGAAACGAAGAAAGAAAAGGTGAAACGAAGAAAGAAATGGAGAAACGAAGAAAGAAACGGAGAAACGAAGAATGAAACGGAGAAACGAAGAAAGAAACGGAGAATCGGAGAAATAAATGGAGAAACCAAGAAATAAACCGAGAAACGGAGAAAGAAACGGATAAACGAACAAAGAAACGGAGATACGAAGAAAGAAACGGAGAAACGATCAAAGAAACGGAGAAACGAGCAAAGAATCGGAGAAACGAAGAAAGAAACGGAGAAACGAAGAAAGAAACGGAGAAATGGAGAAACGAAGAAAGAAACGGAGAAACCGAGAAATAAATGGAGAAACGAAGAAATAAACGGAGAAACGAACAAGGAAACGGAGAAACGAAGAAAGAAACGGAGAAACGGAGAAATAAATGGAGAAACGAAGAAATAAACGGAGAAACGAAGAAAGAAACGGAGAAACGAAGAAAGAAACGGAGAAACGAAGAAAGAAACGGAGAAACGAAGAAATAAACGGAGAAACGAACCAGGAAACGGAGAAACGAAGAAATAAACCGAGAAAAGGAAAAAGAAACGGAGAAACGAACAAAGAAACGGAGAAACGAAGAAAGAAACGGAGAAACGGAGAAATAAATGGAGAAACGAAGAAATAAACGAAGAAACGAAGAAAGAAACGGAGAAACGAAGAAAGAAACGGAGAAACGAAGAAATAAACGGAGAAACGAAGAAAAAACGAAGAAACGAAGAAAGAAACGGAGAAACGAACAAAGAAACGGAGAAACGAAGAAAGAAACGGAGAAACGGAGAAATAAATGGAGAAACGAAGAAATAAACGAAGAAACGAAAAAAGAAACGGAGGAACGAAGAAAGAAACGGAGAAACGAAGAAATAAACGGAGAAACGAAGAAAAACGAAGAAACGAAGAAAGAAACGGAGAAACGAACAAAGAAACGGAGAAACGAACAATGAAACGCAGAAACGAAGAATGAGACGGAGAAACGAAGAAATAAACGGAGAAATGAAGAAAGAAATGGAGAAACGAACAAAGAAACGGAGAAACGAAGAAAGAAACGGAGAAACGGAGAAATAAACGGAGAAACGAAAAACGAAACGGAGAAACGAAGAAAGAAATGGAGAAACTAAGAAAGAAACGGAGAAACGGAGAAATAAATGGAGAAACGAAGATATAATCGGAGAAACGAAGAAAGAAACGGAGAAACGAAGAAAGAAACGGCGAAACGGAGAAACTAAGAAAGAAATGGCGAAACGAACAAAGAAACGGAGAAACTAAGAAAGAAATGGCGAAACGAACAAAGAAACGGAGAAACGAACAAAGAAACGGAGAAACGAACAAAGAAACGGAGAAACGAACAAAGAAACGGAGAAACGAACAAAGAAACGGAGAAACGAAGAAAGAAACGGCGAAAGGCAGAAAGAAACGGAGAAACTAATAAAGAAATGGCGAAACGAACAAAGAAACGGAGAAACGAAGAAAGAATCGGAGAAACGAAGAAATAAATGGAGAAATGAAGAAATAAACGGAGAAACGAACAAAGAAACGGAGAAACGAACAAAGAAAAGGTGAAACGGAGAAATAAACGGAGAAACGAACAACGAAACGGAGAAACGAAGAAAGAAATGGAGAAACTAAGAAAGAAACGGAGAAACGGAGAAATAAATGGAGAAACGAAGATATAAACGGAGAAACGAAGAAAGAAACGGAGAAACGAAGAAAGAAACGGAGAAACGAAGCAAGAAACGGAGAAACGAAGAAAGAAACGGCGAAACGGATAAACGAACAAAGAAACGGAGATACGAAGAAAGAAACGGAGAAACGATCAAAGAAACGGAGAAACGAGCAAAGAATCGGAGAAACGAAGAAAGAAACGGAGAAACGAAGAAAGAAACGGAGAAATGGAGAGACGAAGAAAGAAACGGAGAAACCGAGAAATAAATGGAGAAACGAAGAAATAAACGGAGAAATGAAGAAAGAAATGGAGAAACGAACAAAGAAACGGAGAAACGAAGAAAGAAACGGAGAAACGGAGAAATAAACGGAGAAACGAACAACGAAACGGAGAAACGAAGAAAGAAATGGAGAAACTAAGAAAGAAACGGAGAAACGGAGAAATAAATGGAGAAACGAAGATATAAACGGAGAAACGAAGAAAGAAACGGAGAAACGAAGAAAGAAACGGAGAAACGAAACAAGAAACGGAGAAACGAAGAATGAAACGGCGAAACGGAGAAACTAAGAAAGAAATGGCGAAACGAACAAAGAAACGGAGAAACGAACAAAGAAACGGAGAAACGAACAAAGAAAGGGAGAAACGAACAAAGAAACGGAGAAACGAACAAAGAAACGGAGAAACTAAGAAAGAAACGGCGAAAGGCAGAAAGAAACGGAGAAACTAAGAAAGAAATGGCGAAACGAACAAAGAAACGGAGAAACGAAGAAAGAATCGGAGAAACGAAGAAATAAATGGAGAAATGAAGAAATAAACGGAGAAACGAACAAAGAAACGGAGAAACGAAGAAAGAAAAGGTGAAACGAAGAAAGAAATGGAGAAACGAAGAAAGAAACAGAGAAACGAAGAATGAAACGGAGAAACGAAGAAAGACGCAGAGAATCGGAGAAATAAATGGAGAAACCAAGAAATAAACCGAGAAACGGAGAAAGAAACGGATAAACGAACAAAGAAACGGAGATACGAAGAAAGAAACGGAGAAACGATCAAAGAAACGGAGAAACGAGCAAAGAATCGGAGAAACGAAGAAAGAAACGGAGAAACGAAGAAAGAAACGGAGAAATGGAGAAACGAAGAAAGAAACGGAGAAACCGAGAAATAAATGGAGAAACGAAGAAATAAACGGAGAAACGAACAAGGAAACGGAGAAACGAAGAAAGAAACGGAGAAACGAAGAAATAAATGGAGAAACGAAGAAATAAACGGAGAAACGAAGAAAGAAACGGAGAAACGAAGAAAGAAACGGAGAAACGAAGAAAGAAACGGAGAAACGAAGAAATAAACGGAGAAACGAACCAGGAAACGGAGAAACGAAGAAATAAACCGAGAAATGGAAAAAGAAACGGAGAAACGAACAAAGAAACGGAGAAACGAAGAAAGAAACGGAGAAACGGAGAAATAAATGGAGAAACGAAGAAATAAACGAAGAAACGAAGAAAGAAACGGAGAAACGAAGAAAGAAACGGAGAAACGAAGAAATAAACGGAGAAACGAAGAAAAAACGAAGAAACGAAGAAAGAAACGGAGAAACGAACAAAGAAACGGAGAAACGAAGAAAGAAACGGAGAAACGGAGAAATAAATGGAGAAACGAAGAAATAAACGAAGAAACGAAAAAAGAAACGGAGGAACGAAGAAAGAAACGGAGAAACGAAGAAATAAACGGAGAAACGAAGAAAAAACGAAGAAACGAAGAAAGAAACGGAGAAACGAACAAAGAAACGGAGAAACGAACAGTGAAACGCAGAAACGAAGAATGAGACGGAGAAACGAAGAAATAAACGGAGAAATGAAGAAAGAAATGGAGAAACGAACAAAGAAACGGAGAAACGAAGAAAGAAACGGAGAAACGGAGAAATAAACGGAGAAACGAAAAACGAAACGGAGAAACGAAGAAAGAATTGGAGAAACTAAGAAAGAAACGGAGAAACGGAGAAATAAATGGAGAAACGAAGATATAAACGGAGAAACGAAGAAAGAAACGGAGAAACGAAGAAAGAAACGGAGAAACGAAGCAAGAAACGGAGAAACGAAGAAAGAAACGGCGAAACGGAGAAACTAAGAAAGAAATGGCGAAACGAACAAAGAAACGGAGAAACGAACAAAGAAACGGAGAAACGAACAAAGAAACGGAGAAACGACGAAAGAAACGGAGAAACGAAGAAAGAAACGGCGAAAGGCAGAAAGAAACGGAGAAACTAATAAAGAAATGGCGAAACGAACAAAGAAACGGAGAAACGAAGAAAGAATCGGAGAAACGAAGAAATAAATGGAGAAATGAAGAAATAAACGGAGAAACGAACAAAGAAACGGAGAAACGAAGAAAGAAAAGGTGAAACGGAGAAATAAACGGAGAAACGAACAACGAAACGGAGAAACGAAGAAAGAAATGGAGAAACTAAGAAAGAAACGGAGAAACGGAGAAATAAATGGAGAAACGAAGATATAAACGGAGAAACGAAGAAAGAAACGGAGAAACGAAGAAAGAAACGGAGAAACGAAGCAAGAAACGGAGAAACGAAGAAAGAAACGGCGAAACGGATAAACGAACAAAGAAACGGAGATACGAAGAAAGAAACGGAGAAACGATCAAAGAAACGGAGAAACGAGCAAAGAATCGGAGAAACGAAGAAAGAAACGGAGAAACGATGAAAGAAACGGAGAAATGGAGAGACGAAGAAAGAAACGGAGAAACCGAGAAATAAATGGAGAAACGAAGAAATAAACGGAGAAACGAACAAGGAAACGGAGAAACGAAGAAAGAAACGGAGAAACGGAGAAATAAATGGAGAAACGAAGAAATAAACGGAGAAACGAAGAAAGAAACGGAGAAACGAAGAAAGAAACGGAGAAACGAAGAAATAAACGGAGAAACGAACCAGGAAACGGAGAAACGAAGAAATAAACCGAGAAACGGAAAAAGAAACGGAGAAACGAACAAAGAAACGGAGAAACGAAGAAAGAAACGGAGAAACGGAGAAATAAATGGAGAAACGAAGAAATAAACGAAGAAACGAAGAAAGAAACGGAGAAACGAAGAAAGAAACGGAGAAACGAAGAAATAAACGTAGAAACGAAGAAAAAACGAAGAAACGAAGAAAGAAACGGAGAAACGAACAAAGAAACGGAGAAACGAAGAAAGAAACGGAGAAACGGAGAAATAAATGGAGAAACGAAGAAATAAGCGAAGAAACGAAAAAAGAAACGGAGAAACGAAGAAAGAAACGGAGAAACGAAGAAATAAACGGAGAAACGATCAAAAAAACGGAGAAACGAACAAAGAATCGGAGAAACGAAGAAAGAAACGGAGAAACGCAGAAATAAATGGAGAAACGAAGAAATAAACGGAGAAACGAACAAGGAAACGGAGAAACGAAGAAAGAAACGGGGAAACGGAGAAATAAATGGAGAAACGAAGAAATAAACGGAGAAACGAACAAGGAAACGGAGAGACGAAGAAAGCAACGGAGAAACGATGAAAGAAACGGAGAAACGATGAAAGAAACGGAGAAACCAAGAAAGAAACGGAGATACGAAGAAAGAACCGGAGAAACGGGCAAAGAAACGGAGAAACGAAGAAAGAAACGGAGAAACGTAGAAATAAATGGAGAAACGAAGAAATAAACGGAGAAACGAACAAGGAAACGGAGAAACGAAGAAAGAAACGGAGAACGGAGAAATAAATGGAGAAACGAAGAAATAAACGGAGAAACGAAGAAAGAAACGGAGAAACGAAGAAAGAAATGGAGAAACGAAGAACGAAACGGAGTAACGAAGAAAGAAGCGAAGAAACGAAGAAAGAAACGGAGAAATAAATGGAGAAACAAAGAAATAAACCGAGAAACGGAGAAAGAAATGGAGAAACGTACAGAGAAACGGAGAAACGAACAAAGAAACGGAGAAACGAACAAAGAAACGGAGAAACGAAGAAAGAAACGGAGAAATAAATGGAGAAACGAAGAAATAAACGGAGAAACGAAGAAAGAAACGGAGAAACGGAGAAAACAATGGAGATACCAAGAAATAAACCGAGAAACGGAGAAAGAAACGGAGAAACGAACAAAGAAACGGAGAAACGAAGAAAGAAACGGAGAAATGGAGAAATAAATGGAGAAACGAAGAAAGAAACGGAGAAACGAAGAAAGAAAAGGTGAAACGAAGAAAGAAATGGAGAAACGAAGAAAGAAACGGAGAAACGAAGAATGAAACGGAGAAACGAAGAAAGAAACGGAGAATTGGAGAAATCAATGGAGAAACAAAGAAATAAACCGAGACACGGAGAAATAAACGGATAAACGAACAAAGAAACGGAGATACGAAGAAAGAAACGGAGAAACGATCAAAGAAACGGAGAAACGAACAAAGAATCGGAGAAACGAAGAAAGAAACGGAGAAACGCAGAAATAAATGGAGAAACGAAGAAATAAACGGAGAAACGAACAAGGAAACGGAGAAACGAAGAAAGAAACGGGGAAACGGAGAAATAAATGGAGAAACGAAGAAATAAACGGAGAAACGAACAAGGAAACGGAGAGACGAAGAAAGCAACGGAGAAACGATGAAAGAAACGGAGAAACGATGAAAGAAACGGAGAAACCAAGAAAGAAACGGAGATACGAAGAAAGAACCGGAGAAACGGGCAAAGATACGGAGAAACGAAGAAAGAAACGGAGAAACGTAGAAATAAATGGAGAAACGAAGAAATAAACGGAGAAACGAACAAGGAAACGGAGAAACGAAGAAAGAAACGGAGAACGGAGAAATAAATGGAGAAACGAAGAAATAAACGGAGAAACGAAGAAAGAAACGGAGAAACGAAGAAAGAAAAGGTGAAACGAAGAAAGAAATGGAGAAACGAAGAAAGAAACGGAGAAACGAAGAATGAAACGGAGAAACGAAGAAAGAAACGGAGAATTGGAGAAATCAATGGAGAAACAAAGAAATAAACCGAGACACGGAGAAATAAACGGATAAACGAACAAAGAAACGGAGATACGAAGAAAGAAACGGAGAAACGATCAAAGAAACGGAGAAACGAACAAAGAATCGGAGAAACGAAGAAAGAAACGGAGAAACGCAGAAATAAATGGAGAAACGAAGAAATAAACGGAGAAACGAACAAGGAAACGGAGAAACGAAGAAAGAAACGGGGAAACGGAGAAATAAATGGAGAAACGAAGAAATAAACGGAGAAACGAACAAGGAAACGGAGAGACGAAGAAAGCAACGGAGAAACGATGAAAGAAACGGAGAAACGATGAAAGAAACGGAGAAACCAAGAAAGAAACGGAGATACGAAGAAAGAACCGGAGAAACGGGCAAAGAAACGGAGAAACGAAGAAAGAAACGGAGAAACGTAGAAATAAATGGAGAAACGAAGAAATAAACGGAGAAACGAACAAGGAAACGGAGAAACGAAGAAAGAAACGGAGAACGGAGAAATAAATGGAGAAACGAAGAAATAAACGGAGAAACGAAGAAAGAAACGGAGAAACGAAGAAAGAAATGGAGAAACGAAGAACGAAACGGAGTAACGAAGAAAGAAGCGAAGAAACGAAGAAAGAAACGGAGAAATAAATGGAGAAACAAAGAAATAAACCGAGAAACGGAGAAAGAAATGGAGAAACGTACAGAGAAACGGAGAAACGAACAAAGAAACGGAGAAACGAACAAAGAAACGGAGAAACGAAGAAAGAAACGGAGAAATAAATGGAGAAACGAAGAAATAAACGGAGAAACGAAGAAAGAAACGGAGAAACGGAGAAAACAATGGAGATACCAAGAAATAAACCGAGAAACGGAGAAAGAAACGGAGAAACGAACAAAGAAACGGAGAAACGAAGAAAGAAACGGAGAAACGAAGAAAGAGACGGAGAAACGAAGAAAGAACCGGAGAAACGATGAAAGAAACGGAGAAACGATCAAAGAAACGGAGAAACGGAGAAATAAATGGAGAAACGAAGAAATAAACGGAGAAACGAACAAGGAAACGGACAGACGAAGAAAGAAACGGAGAAACGGAGAAATAAATGGAGAAACGAAGAAATAAACGGAGAAACGATGAAAGGAACGGAGAAACGATCAAAGAAACGGAGAAACGAAGAAAGAAACGGAGAAACGGAGAAATAAATGGAGAAACGAAGAAATAAACGGAGAAACGAAGAAAGAAACGGAGAAACGAAGAAAGAGCCGGAGGAACGAATCAAGAAACGGAGAAACGGAGAAATAAATGGAGAAACGAAGAAATAAACGGAGAAACGAAGAAAGAAACGGAGAAACGAAGAAAGAAACGGAGATACGAACAAATAAACGGAGAAACGAACAAAGAAACGTAGAAACGGAGAAATAAATGGAGAAACGAAGAAATAAACGGAGAAACGAACAAGGGAACCGAGAAACGAAGAAAGAAACGAAGAAACGAAGAAAGAAACGGAGAAACGAAGAAATAAATGGATAAACGAAGAAATAAACGGAGAAACGAAGAAAGAAACGGAGAAACGAAGAAAGAAACGGATATTCGATGAAAGAAACGGAGAAACGAAGAAAGAACCGGAGAAACGAAGAAAGAAACGGAGAAACGATCAAAGAAACGGAGAAACGAAGAAAGAAACGGAGAAACGGAGAAATAAATGGAGAAACGAAGAAATAAACGGAGAAACGAAGAAAGAAACAGAGAAACGAAGAAAGAAGCGGAGGAACGAATCAAGAAACGGAGAAACGGAGAAATAAATGGAGAAACGAAGAAATAAAGGGAGAAACGAAGAAAGAAACGGAGAAACGAAGAAAGAAACGGAGATACGAACAAAAAAACGGAGAAACGAAGAAAGAAACAGAGAAACGAAGATAGAAACGGAGACACGAAGAAAGAAACGGAGAAACGAAGAAAGAAACGGAGAAACGAACAAAGACACGGAGAAACGAACAAAGAAACGTAGAAACGGAGAAATAAATGGAGAAACGAAGATATAAACGGAGAAACGAAGAAAGAAACGGAGAAACGAAGAAAGAAACGGATATTCGATGAAAGAAACGGAGAAACGGAGAAATAAATGGAGAAACGAAGAAATAAACGGAGAAACGAAGAAAGATACGGAGAAACGAAGAAAGAAACGGAGATACGAACAAAGAAACTGAGAAACGAAGAAAGAAACGGAGAAACGAAGAAAGAAACGGAGAAACGAAGCAAGAAACGGAGAAACGAAGAAAGAAACGGCGAAACGGAGAAACTAAGAAAGAAATGGCGAAACGAACAAAGAAACGGAGAAACGAACAAAGAAACGGAGAAACGAACAAAGAAACGGATAAACGAACAAAGAAACGGAGAAACGAACAAAGAAACGGAGAAACGAAGAAAGAAACGGAGAAATAAATGGAGAAACGAAGAAATAAACGGAGAAACGAAGAAAGAAACGGAGAAACGAGGAAAGAAGCGGAGAAACGAAGAAAGAAACGGAGAAACGAAGAAAGAAACGGAGAAATGAACAAAGAAACGGCGAAAGGAAGAAAGAAACGGAGAAACGGAGAAATAAATGGAGAAACGAAGAAATAAACGGAGAAACGAACCAGGAAACGGAGAAGCGAAGAAAGAAACGGAGAATCGAAGAAAGAAATGGAGAAACGAAGAAAGAAGCGGAGAAACGAAGAAAGAAACGGAGATACGAACAAATAAACGGAGAAACGAAGAAAGAAACGGAGAAACGAAGAAAGAAACGGAGACACGAAGAAAGAAACGGAGAAACGAAGAAAGAAATGGAGAAACGAACAAAGAAACGGAGAAACGAACAAAGAAACGGAGAAACGGAGAAAACAATGGGAAAGCAAGCAATAAACCGAGAAACGGAGAGAGAAACGGAGAAACGAACAAAGAAACGGAGAAACGAACAAAGAAACGGAGAAACGAAGAAAGAAACGGAGAAACGAAGAAAGAACCGGAGAAACGAAGAAAGAAACGGAGAAACGATCAAGGAAACGGAGAAACGGAGAAATAAATGGAGAAATAAATGGAGAAACGAAGAAATAAACGGAGAAACGAAGAAAGAAACGGAGAAACGAAGAAAGAACCGGAGGAACGAATCAAGAAACGGAGAAACGGAGAAATAAATGGAGAAACGAAGAAATAAACGGAGAACCGAAGAAAGAAACGGAGAAACGAAGAAAGAAACGGAGATACGAACAAAAAAACGGAGAAACGAAGAAATAAACGGAGAAACGAAGAAAGAAACGGAGACACGAACAAAGAAACGGAGAAACGAAGAAAGAAACGGCGAAACAAAGAAAGAAACGGAGAAACGAAGAAAGAAACGGGGAAACGAAGAAAGAAACGGAGATACGAACAAAGAAACGGAGAAACGGAGAAAACAATGGGAAAGCAAGCAATAAACCGAGAAACGGAGAAAGAAACGGAGAAACGGAGAAAGAAACGGAGAAACGAACAAAGAAACGGAGAAACGAACAAAGAAACGGAGAAACGAAGAAAGAAACGGAGAAACGAAGAAAGAACCGGAGAAACGAAGAAAGAAACGGAGAAACGATCAAGGAAACGGAGAAACGGAGAAATAAATGGAGAAATAAATGGAGAAACGAAGAAATAAACGGAGAAACGAAGAAAGAAACGGAGAAACGAAGAACGAAACGGAGAAACGAAGAAAGAAACGAAGAAACGGAGAAATAAATGGAGAAACGTAGAAATAAACGGAGAAACGATCAAGGAAACGAAGAAACGAAGAAATAAATGGAGAAACGAAGAAATAAACGGAGAATCGAAGAAAGAAACGGAGAAACAAAGAAAGAAACGGAGAAACGGAGAAAGAAATGGAGAAACGAAGAAATAAACGGAGAAACAAAGAAAGAAACGGAGAAACGAACAAAGAAACGGAGAAACGGAGAAAGAAACGGAGAAACGAAGAAATAAACGGAGAAACGAAGAAAGAATCGGAGAAACGAAGAAAGAAACGGAGAAACGAACAAAGAAACGGAGAAACGAAGAAAGAAACGGAGAAACGAAGAAAGAAACGGAGAAATGAACAAAGAAACGGAGAAACGAACAAAGAAACGGAGAAACGGAGAAAACAATGGGAAAGCAAGCAATAAACCGAGAAACGGAGAAAGTAACGGAGAAACGAACAAAGAAACGGAGAAACGAAGAAAGAAACGGAGAAACAAAGAAAGAAACGGAGAAACGAAGGAAGATACGGGGAAACGAAGAAAGAAACGGAGATACGAACAAAGAAACGGAGAAACGAAGAAAGAAACGGAGAAACGAAGAAAGAAACGGAGAAACGAAGCAAGAAACGGAGAAACGAAGAAAGAAACGGCGAAACGGAGAAACTAAGAAAGAAATGGCGAAACGAACAAAGAAACGGAGAAACGAACAAAGAAACGTAGAAACGAAGAAAGAAACGGAGAAATAAATGGAGAAACGAAGAAATAAACGGAGAAACGATGAAAGAAACGGAGAAACGAGGAAAGAAGCGGAGAAACGAAGAAAGAAACGGAGAAGCGAACAAAGAAACGGAGAAACGAAGAAAGAAACGGAGAAACGAAGAAAGAAACGGAGAAATGAACAAAGAAACGGAGAAACGAACAAAGAAACGGAGAAACGGAGAAAACAATGGGAAAGCAAGCAATAAACCGAGAAACGGAGAAAGTAACGGAGAAACGAACAAAGAAACGGAGAAACGAAGAAATAAACAGAGAAACGAACAAGGAAACCGAGAAACGAAGAAAGAAACGAAGAAAGAAACGGAGAAACGAAGAAAGAAACGGAGAAACGAAGAAAGAAACGGAGAAAGAAACGGAGAAACGAAGAAATAAACGGAGAAACGAAGAAAGAAACGGAGAAACGAAGAAAGAAACGGAGAAACGAAGAAAGAAACGGAGAAACGGAGAAAGAAATGGAGAAACGAAGAAATAAACGGAGAAACAAAGAAAGAAACGGAGAAACGAACAAAGAAACGGAGAAACGGAGAAAGAAACGGAGAAACGAAGAAATAAACGGAGAAACGAAGAAAGAATCGGAGAAACGAAGAAAGAAACGGAGAAACGAAGAACGAAACGGAGAAACGAAGAAAGAAACGAAGAAACGGAGAAATAAATGGAGAAACGTAGAAATAAACGGAGAAACGATCAAGGAAACGAAGAAACGAAGAAATAAATGGAGAAACGAAGAAATAAACGGAGAATCGAAGAAAGAAACGGAGAAACAAAGAAAAAAACGGAGAAACGAACAAAGAAACGGAGAAACGAACAACGAAACGGAGAAACGAACAAAGAAACGGAGAAACGGATAAATAAATGGAGAAACGAAGAAATAAACGGAGAAACGAAGAAAGAAACGGAGAAACGAGGAAAGAAACGTAGAAACGAAGAAAGAAACGGAGAAACGGAGAAATAAATGGAGAAACGGAGAAATAAACGGAGAAACGAACCAGGAAACGGAGAAACGAAGAAAGAAACGGAGAAACGAAGAAATAAACGGAGAAACGATCAAAAAAACGGAGAAACGAACAAAGAATCGGAGAAACGAAGAAAGAAACGGAGAAACGCAGAAATAAATGGAGAAACGAAGAAATAAACGGAGAAACGAACAAGGAAACGGAGAAACGAAGAAAGAAACGGGGAAACGGAGAAATAAATGGAGAAACGAAGAAATAAACGGAGAAACGAACAAGGAAACGGAGAGACGAAGAAAGCAACGGAGAAACGATGAAAGAAACGGAGAAACGATGAAAGAAACGGAGAAACCAAGAAAGAAACGGAGATACGAAGAAAGAACCGGAGAAACGGGCAAAGAAACGGAGAAACGAAGAAAGAAACGGAGAAACGTAGAAATAAATGGAGAAACGAAGAAATAAACGGAGAAACGAACAAGGAAACGGAGAAACGAAGAAAGAAACGGAGAACGGAGAAATAAATGGAGAAACGAAGAAATAAACGGAGAAACGAAGAAAGAAACGGAGAAACGAAGAAAGAAATGGAGAAACGAAGAACGAAACGGAGTAACGAAGAAAGAAGCGAAGAAACGAAGAAAGAAACGGAGAAATAAATGGAGAAACAAAGAAATAAACCGAGAAACGGAGAAAGAAATGGAGAAACGTACAGAGAAACGGAGAAACGAACAAAGAAACGGAGAAACGAACAAAGAAACGGAGAAACGAAGAAAGAAACGGAGAAATAAATGGAGAAACGAAGAAATAAACGGAGAAACGAAGAAAGAAACGGAGAAACGGAGAAAACAATGGAGATACCAAGAAATAAACCGAGAAACGGAGAAAGAAACGGAGAAACGAACAAAGAAACGGAGAAACGAAGAAAGAAACGGAGAAATGGAGAAATAAATGGAGAAACGAAGAAAGAAACGGAGAAACGAAGAAAGAAAAGGTGAAACGAAGAAAGAAATGGAGAAACGAAGAAAGAAACGGAGAAACGAAGAATGAAACGGAGAAACGAAGAAAGAAACGGAGAATTGGAGAAATCAATGGAGAAACAAAGAAATAAACCGAGACACGGAGAAATAAACGGATAAACGAACAAAGAAACGGAGATACGAAGAAAGAAACGGAGAAACGATCAAAGAAACGGAGAAACGAACAAAGAATCGGAGAAACGAAGAAAGAAACGGAGAAACGCAGAAATAAATGGAGAAACGAAGAAATAAACGGAGAAACGAACAAGGAAACGGAGAAACGAAGAAAGAAACGGGGAAACGGAGAAATAAATGGAGAAACGAAGAAATAAACGGAGAAACGAACAAGGAAACGGAGAGACGAAGAAAGCAACGGAGAAACGATGAAAGAAACGGAGAAACGATGAAAGAAACGGAGAAACCAAGAAAGAAACGGAGATACGAAGAAAGAACCGGAGAAACGGGCAAAGAAACGGAGAAACGAAGAAAGAAACGGAGAAACGTAGAAATAAATGGAGAAACGAAGAAATAAACGGAGAAACGAACAAGGAAACGGAGAAACGAAGAAAGAAACGGAGAACGGAGAAATAAATGGAGAAACGAAGAAATAAACGGAGAAACGAAGAAAGAAACGGAGAAACGAAGAAAGAAATGGAGAAACGAAGAACGAAACGGAGTAACGAAGAAAGAAGCGAAGAAACGAAGAAAGAAACGGAGAAATAAATGGAGAAACAAAGAAATAAACCGAGAAACGGAGAAAGAAATGGAGAAACGTACAGAGAAACGGAGAAACGAACAAAGAAACGGAGAAACGAACAAAGAAACGGAGAAACGAAGAAAGAAACGGAGAAATAAATGGAGAAACGAAGAAATAAACGGAGAAACGAAGAAAGAAACGGAGAAACGGAGAAAACAATGGAGATACCAAGAAATAAACCGAGAAACGGAGAAAGAAACGGAGAAACGAACAAAGAAACGGAGAAACGAAGAAAGAAACGGAGAAACGAAGAAAGAGACGGAGAAACGAAGAAAGAACCGGAGAAACGATGAAAGAAACGGAGAAACGATCAAAGAAACGGAGAAACGGAGAAATAAATGGAGAAACGAAGAAATAAACGGAGAAACGAACAAGGAAACGGACAGACGAAGAAAGAAACGGAGAAACGGAGAAATAAATGGAGAAACGAAGAAATAAACGGAGAAACGATGAAAGGAACGGAGAAACGATCAAAGAAACGGAGAAACGAAGAAAGAAACGGAGAAACGGAGAAATAAATGGAGAAACGAAGAAATAAACGGAGAAACGAAGAAAGAAACGGAGAAACGAAGAAAGAGCCGGAGGAACGAATCAAGAAACGGAGAAACGGAGAAATAAATGGAGAAACGAAGAAATAAACGGAGAAACGAAGAAAGAAACGGAGAAACGAAGAAAGAAACGGAGATACGAACAAATAAACGGAGAAACGAACAAAGAAACGTAGAAACGGAGAAATAAATGGAGAAACGAAGAAATAAACGGAGAAACGAACAAGGGAACCGAGAAACGAAGAAAGAAACGAAGAAACGAAGAAAGAAACGGAGAAACGAAGAAATAAATGGATAAACGAAGAAATAAACGGAGAAACGAAGAAAGAAACGGAGAAACGAAGAAAGAAACGGATATTCGATGAAAGAAACGGAGAAACGAAGAAAGAACCGGAGAAACGAAGAAAGAAACGGAGAAACGATCAAAGAAACGGAGAAACGAAGAAAGAAACGGAGAAACGGAGAAATAAATGGAGAAACGAAGAAATAAACGGAGAAACGAAGAAAGAAACAGAGAAACGAAGAAAGAAGCGGAGGAACGAATCAAGAAACGGAGAAACGGAGAAATAAATGGAGAAACGAAGAAATAAAGGGAGAAACGAAGAAAGAAACGGAGAAACGAAGAAAGAAACGGAGATACGAACAAAAAAACGGAGAAACGAAGAAAGAAACAGAGAAACGAAGATAGAAACGGAGACACGAAGAAAGAAACGGAGAAACGAAGAAAGAAACGGAGAAACGAACAAAGACACGGAGAAACGAACAAAGAAACGTAGAAACGGAGAAATAAATGGAGAAACGAAGATATAAACGGAGAAACGAAGAAAGAAACGGAGAAACGAAGAAAGAAACGGATATTCGATGAAAGAAACGGAGAAACGGAGAAATAAATGGAGAAACGAAGAAATAAACGGAGAAACGAAGAAAGATACGGAGAAACGAAGAAAGAAACGGAGATACGAACAAAGAAACTGAGAAACGAAGAAAGAAACGGAGAAACGAAGAAAGAAACGGAGAAACGAAGCAAGAAACGGAGAAACGAAGAAAGAAACGGCGAAACGGAGAAACTAAGAAAGAAATGGCGAAACGAACAAAGAAACGGAGAAACGAACAAAGAAACGGAGAAACGAACAAAGAAACGGATAAACGAACAAAGAAACGGAGAAACGAACAAAGAAACGGAGAAACGAAGAAAGAAACGGAGAAATAAATGGAGAAACGAAGAAATAAACGGAGAAACGAAGAAAGAAACGGAGAAACGAGGAAAGAAGCGGAGAAACGAAGAAAGAAACGGAGAAACGAAGAAAGAAACGGAGAAATGAACAAAGAAACGGCGAAAGGAAGAAAGAAACGGAGAAACGAAGAAATAAACGGAGAAACGAACCAGGAAACGGAGAAGCGAAGAAAGAAACGGAGAATCGAAGAAAGAAATGGAGAAACGAAGAAAGAAGCGGAGAAACGAAGAAAGAAACGGAGATACGAACAAATAAACGGAGAAACGAAGAAAGAAACGGAGAAACGAAGAAAGAAACGGAGACACGAAGAAAGAAACGGAGAAACGAAGAAAGAAATGGAGAAACGAACAAAGAAACGGAGAAACGAACAAAGAAACGGAGAAACGGAGAAAACAATGGGAAAGCAAGCAATAAACCGAGAAACGGAGAAAGAAACGGAGAAACGAACAAAGAAACGGAGAAACGAACAAAGAAACGGAGAAACGAAGAAAGAAACGGAGAAACGAAGAAAGAACCGGAGAAACGAAGAAAGAAACGGAGAAACGATCAAGGAAACGGAGAAACGGAGAAATAAATGGAGAAATAAATGGAGAAACGAAGAAATAAACGGAGAAACGAAGAAAGAAACGGAGAAACGAAGAAAGAACCGGAGGAACGAATCAAGAAACGGAGAAACGGAGAAATAAATGGAGAAACGAAGAAATAAACGGAGAACCGAAGAAAGAAACGGAGAAACGAAGAAAGAAACGGAGATACGAACAAAAAAACGGAGAAACGAAGAAATAAACGAGAAACGAAGAAAGAAACGGAGACACGAACAAAGAAACGGAGAAACGAAGAAAGAAACGGCGAAACAAAGAAAGAAACGGAGAAACGAAGAAAGAAACGGGGAAACGAAGAAAGAAACGGAGATACGAACAAAGAAACGGAGAAACGGAGAAAACAATGGGAAAGCAAGCAATAAACCGAGAAACGGAGAAAGAAACGGAGAAACGAACAAAGAAACGGAGAAACGAACAAAGAAACGGAGAAACGAAGAAAGAAACGGAGAAACGAAGAAAGAACCGGAGAAACGAAGAAAGAAACGGAGAAACGATCAAGGAAACGGAGAAACGGAGAAATAAATGGAGAAATAAATGGAGAAACGAAGAAATAAACGGAGAAACGAAGAAAGAAACGGAGAAACGAAGAACGAAACGGAGAAACGAAGAAAGAAACGAAGAAACGGAGAAATAAATGGAGAAACGTAGAAATAAACGGAGAAACGATCAAGGAAACGAAGAAACGAAGAAATAAATGGAGAAACGAAGAAATAAACGGAGAATCGAAGAAAGAAACGGAGAAACAAAGAAAGAAACGGAGAAACGGAGAAAGAAATGGAGAAACGAAGAAATAAACGGAGAAACAAAGAAAGAAACGGAGAAACGAACAAAGAAACGGAGAAACGGAGAAAGAAACGGAGAAACGAAGAAATAAACGGAGAAACGAAGAAAGAATCGGAGAAACGAAGAAAGAAACGGAGAAACGAACAAAGAAACGGAGAAACGAAGAAAGAAACGGAGAAACGAAGAAAGAAACGGAGAAATGAACAAAGAAACGGAGAAACGAACAAAGAAACGGAGAAACGGAGAAAACAATGGGAAAGCAAGCAATAAACCGAGAAACGGAGAAAGTAACGGAGAAACGAACAAAGAAACGGAGAAACGAAGAAAGAAACGGAGAAACAAAGAAAGAAACGGAGAAACGAAGGAAGATACGGGGAAACGAAGAAAGAAACGGAGATACGAACAAAGAAACGGAGAAACGAAGAAAGAAACGGAGAAACGAAGAAAGAAACGGAGAAACGAAGCAAGAAACGGAGAAACGAAGAAAGAAACGGCGAAACGGAGAAACTAAGAAAGAAATGGCGAAACGAACAAAGAAACGGAGAAACGAACAAAGAAACGTAGAAACGAAGAAAGAAACGGAGAAATAAATGGAGAAACGAAGAAATAAACGGAGAAACGATGAAAGAAACGGAGAAACGAGGAAAGAAGCGGAGAAACGAAGAAAGAAACGGAGAAGCGAACAAAGAAACGGAGAAACGAAGAAAGAAACGGAGAAACGAAGAAAGAAACGGAGAAATGAACAAAGAAACGGAGAAACGAACAAAGAAACGGAGAAACGGAGAAAACAATGGGAAAGCAAGCAATAAACCGAGAAACGGAGAAAGTAACGGAGAAACGAACAAAGAAACGGAGAAACGAAGAAATAAACAGAGAAACGAACAAGGAAACCGAGAAACGAAGAAAGAAACGAAGAAAGAAACGGAGAAACGAAGAAAGAAACGGAGAAACGAAGAAAGAAACGGAGAAAGAAACGGAGAAACGAAGAAATAAACGGAGAAACGAAGAAAGAAACGGAGAAACGAAGAAAGAAACGGAGAAACGAAGAAAGAAACGGAGAAACGGAGAAAGAAATGGAGAAACGAAGAAATAAACGGAGAAACAAAGAAAGAAACGGAGAAACGAACAAAGAAACGGAGAAACGGAGAAAGAAACGGAGAAACGAAGAAATAAACGGAGAAACGAAGAAAGAATCGGAGAAACGAAGAAAGAAACGGAGAAACGAAGAACGAAACGGAGAAACGAAGAAAGAAACGAAGAAACGGAGAAATAAATGGAGAAACGTAGAAATAAACGGAGAAACGATCAAGGAAACGAAGAAACGAAGAAATAAATGGAGAAACGAAGAAATAAACGGAGAATCGAAGAAAGAAACGGAGAAACAAAGAAAAAAACGGAGAAACGAACAAAGAAACGGAGAAACGAACAACGAAACGGAGAAACGAACAAAGAAACGGAGAAACGGATAAATAAATGGAGAAACGAAGAAATAAACGGAGAAACGAAGAAAGAAACGGAGAAACGAGGAAAGAAACGTAGAAACGAAGAAAGAAACGGAGAAACGGAGAAATAAATGGAGAAACGGAGAAATAAACGGAGAAACGAACCAGGAAACGGAGAAACGAAGAAAGAAACGGAGAATCGAAGAAAGAAATGGAGAAACGAAGAAATAGACCGAGAAACTGAGAAAGAAACGGAGAAACGTACAAAGAAACGGTGAGACGAAGAAAGAAACGGAGAAACGAACAAAGAAACGGGGAAACGAACAAAGAAACGGAGAAACGAACAAAGAAACGGAGAAACGAAGAAAGAAACGGAGAAACGAACAAAGAAACGGGGAAACGAAGAAAGAAACGGAGAAACGAAGAAATAAACGGAGAAACGAACCAGGAAACGGAGAAACGAAGAAAGAAACGGAGAATCGAAGAAAGATATGGAGAAGCGAAGAAAGAAACGGAGAAACGAAGAAAGAAACGGAGATACGAACAAAGAAACGGAGAAATGAAGAAAGAAACGGAGAAACGAAGAAAGAAACGGAGAAACGAAGAAAGAAACGGGGAAACGAAGAAAGAAACGGAGAAACGAAGAAAGAAACGGAGAAACGAGCAAAGAAACGGAGAAACGGAGAAATAAATGGAGAAACGAAGAAATAAACGGAGAAACAAACAAGGAAACCGAGAAACGAAGAAAGAAACGAAGAAACGAAGAAAGAAACGGAGAAACGAAGAAAGAAACGGAGATACGATGAAAGAAACGGAGAAACGAAGAAAGAAACGGAGAAACGAAGAAAGAACCGGAGAAACGAACAAAGAAACGGAGAAACGAACAAAGAAACGGAGAAACGAAGAAAGAAACGGAGAAACGGAGAAATAAATGGAGAAACGAAGAAATAAACGGAGAAACGAAGAAAGAAACGGAGAAACGAAGAAAGAAACGGAGAAACGAAGAAAGAAACGGAGAAACGGAGAAATAAATGGAGAAACGAAGAAATTAACCGAGAAACGGAGAAAGAAACGGAGAAACGAACAAAGAAACGGAGAAACGAGGAAAGAAACGGAGAAACGAAGAAAGAAATGGAGGAACGAAGAAACAACCGGAGAAACGAACAAAGAAACGGAGAAACGAACAAAGAAACGGAGAAACGAACAAAGAAACGGAGAAACGAAGAAAGAAACGGAGAAACGAAGAAACAACCGGAGAAACGAACAAAGAAACGGAGAAACGAAGAAAGAAACGGAGAAACGAAGAAAGAAACGTAGAAACGGAGAAATAAATGGAGAAACGAAGATATAAACGGAGAAACGAACAAGGAAACGGAGAAACGAAGAAAGAAACGGAGAAACGAAGAAAGAAACGCAGTAACGGTGAAAGAAACGAAGAAACGAAGAAAGAAACGGAGAATCGGAGAAATAAATGCAGAAACGAAGGAATAAACCGAGAAACGGAGAAACGGAGAAACGGTGAAACGAAGGAAGAAACGGAGAAACGAAGAAAGAAACGTAGAAATGATGAAAGAAACGAAGAAACGAAGAAAGAATCGGAGAAACGAAGAAATAAACGGAGAAACGAAGAAAGAAACGGAGAAACGAAGAAAGATACGGAGAAACGAAGAAAGAAACGGAGAAACGAAGAAAGAAACGGAGTAACGATGAAAGAAACGAAGAAACGAAGAAAGAAACGGGGAATCGGAGAAATAAATGGAGAAACGAAGGAACAAACCGACAAACGGGGAAACGGAGAAACGATGAAACGAAGGAAGAAACGGAGAAACGAAGAAAGAAACGGAGAAACGAAGAAAGAAACACAGAATCGGAGAAATAAATGGTGAAACGAAGAAATAAACGGAGAAACGAAGAAGGAAACGGAGAAACGGGGAAATAAATGGAGAAACGAAGAACTAAACGGAGAAACGAACAAGGAAACGGAGAAACGAAGAAAGAAACGAAGAAGCGGAGAAATAAATGGAGAAACGAAGAAATAAACGGAGAAACGAAGAAAGATACGGAGAAACGAAGAAAGAAACGGAGAAACGAAGAAAGAAACTGAGTAACGATGAAAGAAACGAAGAAACGAAGAAAGAAACGGGGAATCGGAGAAATAAATGGAGAAACGAAGGAATAAACCGACAAACGGAGAAACGGAGAAACGATGAAACGAAGGAAGAAACGGAGAAACGAAGAAAGAAACGGAGAAACGAAGAAAGAAACACAGAATCGGAGACATAAATGGAGAAACGAAGAAATAAACCGAGAATCGGAGAAAGAAACGGAGTAACGAAGAAAGAAACGCAGTAACGATGGAAGAAACTAAGAAACGGAGAATCGGTGTAATAAATGGAGAAACGAAGGAATAAACCGAGAAACGGAGAAACGGAGAAACGGTGAAACGAAGGAAGAAACGGGGAAACGAACAAAGAAACGGAGAAGCGAAGAAAGAAACGGAGAAACGAAGAAAGAAACGGAGATACGATGAAAGAAACGGAGAAACGAAGAAAGAAACGGAGAAACGAACAAAGAAACGGAGAAACGAACAAAGAAACGGAGAAACGAAGAAAGAAACGGAGAAACGGAGAAATAAATGGAGGAGCGAAGAAATAAACGGAGAAACGAAGAAAGAAACGGAGAAACGAAGAAAGAAACGGAGAAACGAAGAAAGAAACGGAGAAACGGAGAAATAAATGGAGAAACGAAGAAATTAACCGAGAAACGGAGAAAGAAACGGAGAAACGAACAAAGAAACGGAGAAACGAAGAAAGAGACGGAGAAACGAAGAAAGAAACGGAGAAACGAAGAAACAGCCGGAGAAACGAACAAAGAAACGGAGAAACGAACAAAGGAACGGAGAAACGAAGAAAGAAACGGAGAAACGAAGAAAGAAACGGAGATACGATGAAAGAAACGGAGAAACGAAGAAAGAATCGGAGAAACGAAGAAAGAACCGGAGAAACGAACAAAGAAACGGAGAAACGAACAAAGAAACGGAGAAATGAAGAAAGAAACGGAGAAACGGAGAAATAAATGGAGAAACGAAGAAATAAACGGAGAAACGAAGAAAGAAACGGAGAAACGAAGAAAGAAACGGAGAAACGAAGAAAGAAACGGAGAAGCGGAGAAATAAATGGAGAAACGAAGAAATTAACCGAGAAACGGAGAAAGAAACGGAGAAACGAACAAAAAAACGGAGAAACGAAGAAAGAAACGGAGAAACGAAGAAAGAATCGGAGAAACGAAGAAAGAAACGTAGAAATGATGAAAGAAACGAAGAAACGAAGAAAGAATCGGAGAAACGAAGAAATAAACGGAGAAACGAAGAAAGAAACGGAGAAACGACGAAATAAACGGGGAATCGAAGAAGCAATCGGAGAAACGAAGTAAGAAACGGAGAAACGAAGAAAGAAACGGAGAAACGAAGAAAGAAACGGAGAAACGGAGAAATAAATGGAGAAACGAACAAAAAAAAACGGAGAGACGATGAAAGAAACGGAGAAACGAAGAAAGAAACGGAGAAACGGAGAAATAAATGGTGAAACAAAGAAATAAACGGAGAAACGAAGAAACAACCGGAGAAACGAACAAAGAAACGGAGAAACGAACAAAGAAACGGAGAAACGAAGAAAGAAACGGAGAAACGAAGAAAGAAACGTAGAAATGATGAAAGAAACGAAGAAACGAAGAAAGAATCGGAGAAACGAAGAAATAAACGGAGAAACGAAGAAAGAAACGGAGAAACGACGAAATAAACGGGGAATCGAAGAAGCAATCGGAGAAACGAAGAAAGAAACGGAGAAACGAAGAAAGAAACGGAGAAACGAAGAAAGAAACGGAGAAACGGAGAAATAAATGGAGAAACGAACAAAAAAAAACGGAGAGACGAAGAAAGAAACGGAGAAACGAAGAAAGAAACGGAGAAACGGAGAAATAAATGGTGAAACGAAGAAATAAACGGAGAAACGAAGAAACGAACGGAGAAACGAAGAAAGAAACGGAGAAACGAAGAAAGAAACGGAGATTCGATGAAAGAAACGGAGTAACGAAGAAAGAAACGGAGAAACGGAGAAATAAATGGATAAACGAAGAAATAAACGGAGAAACGAAGAAAGAAACGGAGAAACGGAGAAAGAAACGGAGAAACGAAGAAAGAAACGGAGAAACGGAGATATAAATGGAGAAACGAAGAAATAAACCGAGAAACGGAGAGAGAAACGGAGAAACGAAGAAAGAAACGGAGAAACGAAGAAAGAAACGGAGAAACGAAGAAAGAAACGGAGAAACGAAGAAAGAACCGGAGAAACGAAGGAAGAAACGGAGAAACGAAGAAGGAAACGGAGAAACGGGGAAACGAAGAAAGAAATGGAGAAATGGAGAAATAAATGGAGAAACGAAGAACTAAACGGAGAAACGAACAAGGAAACGGAGAAACGAAGAAAGAAACGAAGAAGCGGAGAAATAAATGGAGAAACGAAGAAATAAACGGAGAAACGAAGAAAGATACGGAGAACGAAGAAAGAGACGGAGAAACGAAGAAAGAAACGGAGTAACGATGAACGAAACGAAGAAACGAAGAAAGAAACGGGGAATCGGAGAAATAAATGGAGAAACGAAGGAATAAACTGACAAGCGGAGAAACGGAGAAACGATGAAACGAAGGAAGAAACGGAGAAACGAAGAAAGAAACGGAGGAACGAAGAAAGAACCGGAGAAACGATGAAAGAAACGAAGAAACGGAGAATCGGAGAAATAAATGGAGAAACGAAGGAATAAACCGAGAAACGGAGAAACGGTGAAACGAAGGAAGAAACGGAGAAACGAACAAAGAAACGGAGAAACGAAGAAAGAAACGGAGAAACGAAGAAAGAAACGGAGATACGATGAAAGAAACGGAGAAACGAAGAAAGAAACGGAGAAACGAAGAAAGAACCGGAGAAACGAACAAAGAAACGGAGAAACGAACAAAGAAACGGAGAAACGAAGAAAGAAACGGAGAAACGGAGAAATGAATGGAGGAGCGAAGAAATAAACGGAGAAACGAAGAAAGAAACGGAGAAACGGAGAAATAAATGGAGAAACGAAGATATAAACGGAGAAACGAACAAGGAAACGGAGAAACGAAGAAAGAAACGGAGAAACGGAGAAATAAATGGAGAAACGAAGAAATAAACGGAGAAACGAAGAAAGGAACGGAGAAACGAAGAAAGAAACGGAGAAACGAAGAAAGAAACGGAGATTCCATGAAAGAAACGGAGTAACGGAGAAAGAAACGGAGAAACGGAGAAAAATAAATGGATAAACGAAGAAATAAACGGAGAAACGAAGAAAGAAACGGAGAAACGAAGAAAGAAACGGAGAAACGGAGATATAAATGGAGAAACGAAGAAATAAACCGAGAAACGGAGAGAGAAACGGAGAAACGAAGAAAGAAACGGAGAAACGAAGAAAGAAACGGAGAAACGAAGAAAGAAACGGAGAAACGAAGAAAGAAACGGAGATACGATGAAAGAAACGGAGAAACGAAGAAAGAAACGGAGAAACGAAGAAAGAACCGGAGAAACGAACAAAGAAACGGAGAAACGAACAAAGAAACGGAGAAACGAAGAAAGAAACGGAGAAACGGAGAAATGAATGGAGGAGCGAAGAAATAAACGGAGAAACGAAGAAAGAAACGGAGAAACGAAGAAAGAAACGGAGAAACGAAGAAAGAAACGGAGAAACGGAGAAATAAATGGAGAAACGGAGAAATTAACCGAGAAACGGAGAAAGAAACGGAGAAACGAACAAAGAAACGGAGAAACGAAGAAAGAGACGGAGAAACGAAGAAAGAAACGGAGAAACGAAGAAACAACCGGAGAAACGAACAAAGAAACGGAGAAACGAACAAAGAAACGGAGAAACGAAGAAAGAAACGGAGAAACGAAGAAAGAAACGTAGAAACGAAGAAACAACCGGAGAAACGAACAAAGAAACGGAGAAACGAACAAAGAAACGGAGAAACGAAGAAAGAAACGTAGAAACGAAGAAATAAATGGAGAAACGAAGAAATAAACCGAGAATCGGAGAAAGAAACAGAGTAACGAAGAAAGAAACGAAGAAACGAAGAAAGAAACGGAGTAACGATGAAAGAAACGAAGGAACGAAGAAAGAAACGGAGAATCGGAGAAATAAATGGAGAATCGAAGAAATAAACGGAGAGACGAAGAAAGAAACGGAGAAACGAAGAAAGAAACGGAGAAACGAAGAAAGAAACGCAGTAACGATGAAAGAAACGAAGAAACGAAGAAAGAAACGGAGAAACGAAGAAAGAAACGGAGAAACGATGAAAGAAACGCAGGAACGATGAAAGAAACGAAGAAACGAAGAAAGAAACGGAGAATCGGAGAAATAAATGGAGAAACGAAGGAATAAACCGAGAAACGGAGAAACGGAGAAACGGTGAAACGAAGGAAGAGACGGAGAAACGAAGAAAGAGACGTAGAAATGATGAAAGAAACGAAGAAACGTAGAAAGAATCGGAGAAACGAAGAAATGAACGGAGAAACGAAGAAAGAAACGGAGAAACGAAGAAAGAAACGGAGAAACGAAGAAATAAACGGGGAATCGAAGAAGCAATCCGAGAAACGAAGAAAGAAACGGAGAAACGAAGAAATAAACGGAGAGACGAAGAAAGAAACGGAGAAACGAAGAAAGAAACGGAGAAACGACCAAAGAAACGCAGTAACGATGAAAGAAACGAAGAAACGAAGAAAGAAACGGAGAATCGGAGAAATAAATGGAGAAACGATGGAATAAACCGAGAAACGGAGAAACGGAGAAACGGTGAAACGAAGGAAGAGACGGAGAAACGAAGAAAGAGACGTAGAAATGATGAAAGAAACGGAGAAACGAAGAAAGAATCGGAGAAACGAAGAAATGAACGGAGAAACGAAGAAAGAAACGGAGAAACGACGAAATAAACGGGGAATCGAAGAAGCAATCGGAGAAACGAAGAAAGAAACGGAAAAACGAAGAAAGAAACGGAGAAACGGAGAAATAAATGGAGAAACGAACAAAAAAAAACGGAGAGACGAAGAAAGAAACGGAGAAACGAAGAAAGAAACGGAGAAACGAAGAAAGAACCGGAGAAACGAACAAAGAAACGGAGAAACGAACAAAGAAACGGAGAAACGGAGAAATAAATGGAGAAACGAAGATATAAACGGAGAAACGAACAAGGAAACGGAGAAACGAAGAATGAAACGGAGAAACGGAGAAATAAATGGAGAAACGAAGAAATAAACGGAGAAACGAAGAAAGGAACGGAGAAACGAAGAAAGAAACGGAGAAACGAAGAAAGAAACGGAGATTCCATGAAAGAAACGGAGTAACGGAGAAAGAAACGGAGAAACGGAGAAAAATAAATGGATAAACGAAGAAATAAACGGAGAAACGAAGAAAGAAACGGAGAAACGAAGAAAGAAACGGAGAAACGGAGATATAAATGGAGAAACGAAGAAATAAACCGAGAAACGGAGAGAGAAACGGAGAAACGAAGAAAGAAACGGAGAAACGAAGAAAGAAACGGAGAAACGAAGAAAAAAACGGAGAAACGAAGAAAGAACCGGAGAAACGAAGAAAGAAACGGAGAAATAAATGGTTAAACGAAGAAATAAACGGAGAGGCGAAGAAAGAAACGGAGAAACGAAGAAAGAAACGGAGAAACGAAGAAATAAACGGGGAATCAAAGAAGCAATCGGAGGAACGAAGAGAGAAACGGAGATACGAAGAAAGAAACGGAGAAACGGAGAAATAAATGGAGAAACGAAGAAATAAACGGAGAGACGAAGAAAGAAACGGAGAAACGAAGAAAGAAACGGAGAAACGGAGAAATAAATGGAGAAACGAAGAAATAAACGGAGAAACGAAGAAAGAAACGGAGAAACGAAGAAAGAAACGGAGAAACGAAGAAAGAAACGGAGAAACGAAGAAAGAAACGCAGTAACGATGAAAGAAACGAAGAAACGAAGAAAGAAACTGTGAATCGGAGAAATAAACGGAGAAACGAAGGAATAAACCGAGAAACGGAGGAACGGAGAAACGGTGAAACGAAGGAAGAAACGGAGAAACGAAGAAAGCAACGGAGAAATGATGAAACAAACGAAGAAACGAAGAAAGAATCGGAGAAACGAAGAAATAAACGGAGAAACGAAGAAAGAAACGGAGAAACGACGAAATAAACGGGGAATCGAAGAAGCAATCGGAGAAACGAAGAGAGAAACGGAGATACGAAGAAAGAAACGGAGAAACGGAGAAATAAATGGAGAAACGAAGAAATAAACGGAGAGACGAAGAAAGAAACGGAGAAACGAAGAAAGAAACGGAGAAACGAAGAAAGAAACGCAGTAACGAAGAAAGAAACGGTGAAACGAAGAAAGAAACGGAGAAACGGAGATATAAATGGAGAAACGAAGAAATAAACCGAGAAACGGAGAGAGAAACGGAGAAACGAAGAAAGAAACGGAGAAACGAAGAAAGAAACGGAGAAACGAAGAAAGAAACGGAGAAACGAAGAAAGAACCGGAGAAACGAAGAAAGAAACGGAGAAACGGAGAAATAAATGGAGAAACGAAGAAATAAACGGAGAAACGAAGAAAGAAACGGAGAAACGAAGAAAGAAACGGAGAAACGAAGAAAGAAACGGAGAAACGGAGATATAAATGGAGAAACGAAGAAATAAACCGAGAAACGGAGAAACAAATGGAGAAACGAAGAAATAAACGGAGAAACGAAGAAAGAAACGGAGAAACGAGGAAGGAAACGGGGAAACGGGGAAACGAAGAAAGAAACGGAGAAACGGAGAAATAAATGGAGAAACGAAGAAATAAACGGAGAAACGAACAAGGAAACGGAGAAACGAAGAAAGACACGAAGAAACGGAGAAATAAATGGAGAAACGAAGAAATAAACGGAGAAACGAAGAAAGATACGGAGAAACGAAGAAAGAAACGGAGAAACGAAGAAAGAAACGGAGAAACGATGAAAGAACCGGAGAAACGAAGAAAGAAACGGAGAAACGAAGAAAGAAACGGAGAAACGAAGAAAGAAACGGAGAAACGAAGAAAGAAACGCAGTAACGATGAAAGAAACGAAGAAACGAAGAAAGAAACGGTGAATCGGAGAAATAAACGGAGAAACGAAGGAATAAAACGAGAAACGGAGAAACGGAGAAACGGTGAAACGAAGGAAGAAACGGAGAAACGAAGAAAGAAACGGAGAAATGATGAAAGAAACGAAGAAACGAAGAAAGAATCGGAGAAACGAAGAAATAAACGGAGAAACGAAGAAAGAAACGGTGAATCGGAGAAATAAACGGAGAAACGAAGGAATAAACCGAGAAACGGAGAAACGGAGAAACGGTGAAACGAAGGAAGAAACGGAGAAACGAAGAAAGAAACGGAGAAATGATGAAACAAACGAAGAAACGAAGAAAGAATCGGAGAAACGAAGAAATAAACGGAGAAACGAAGAAAGAAACGGAGAAACGACGAAATAAACGGGGAATCGAAGAAGCAGCGGAGAAACGAAGAAAGAAACGGAGAAACGAAGAAAGAAACGGAGATTCCATGAAAGAAACGGAGTAACGGAGAAAGAAACGGAGAAACGGAGAAAAATAAATGGATAAACGAAGAAATAAACGGAGAAACGAAGAAAGAAACGGAGAAACGAAGAAAGAAACGGAGAAACGGAGATATAAATGGAGAAAGGAAGAAATAAACCGAGAAACGGAGAGAGAAACGGAGAAACGAAGAAAGAAACGGAGAAACGAAGAAAGAAACGGAGAAACGAAGAAAGAAACGGAGAAACGAAGAAAGAACCGGAGAAACGAAGAAAGAAACGGAGAAACGGAGAAATAAATGGTTAAACGAAGAAATAAACGGAGAGACGAAGAAAGAAACGGAGAAACGAAGAAAGAAACGGAGAAACGAAGAAATAAACGGGGAATCAAAGAAGCAATCGGAGAAACGAAGAGAGAAACGGAGATACGAAGAAAGAAACGGAGAAACGGAGAAATAAATGGAGAAACGAAGAAATAAACGGAGAGACGAAGAAAGAAACGGAGAAACGAAGAAAGAAACGGAGAAACGGAGAAATAAATGGAGAAACGAAGAAATAAACGGAGAAACGAAGAAAGAAACGGAGAAACGAAGAAAGAAACGGAGAAACGAAGAAAGAAACGGAGAAACGAAGAAAGAAACGCAGTAACGATGAAAGAAACGAAGAAACGAAGAAAGAAACTGTGAATCGGAGAAATAAACGGAGAAACGAAGGAATAAACCGAGAAACGGAGGAACGGAGAAACGGTGAAACGAAGGAAGAAACGGAGAAACGAAGAAAGAAACGGAGAAATGATGAAACAAACGAAGAAACGAAGAAAGAATCGGAGAAACGAAGAAATAAACGGAGAAACGAAGAAAGAAACGGAGAAACGACGAAATAAACGGGGAATCGAAGAAGCAATCGGAGAAACGAAGAGAGAAACGGAGATACGAAGAAAGAAACGGAGAAACGGAGAAATAAATGGAGAAACGAAGAAATAAACGGAGAGACGAAGAAAGAAACGGAGAAACGAAGAAAGAAACGGAGAAACGAAGAAAGAAACGCAGTAACGAAGAAAGAAACGGTGAAACGAAGAAAGAAACGGAGAAACGGAGATATAAATGGAGAAACGAAGAAATAAACCGAGAAACGGAGAAACGAAGAAAGAAACGGAGAAACGAAGAAAGAAACGGAGAAACGAAGAAAGAAACGGAGAAACGAAGAAAGAACCGGAGAAACGAAGAAAGAAACGGAGAAACGGAGAAATAAATGGAGAAACGAAGAAATAAACGGAGAAACGAAGAAAGAAACGGAGAAACGAAGAAAGAAACGGAGAAACGAAGAAAGAAACGGAGAAACGGAGATATAAATGGAGAAACGAAGAAATAAACCGAGAAACGGAGAAACAAATGGAGAAACGAAGAAATAAACGGAGAAACGAAGAAAGAAACGGAGAAACGAGGAAGGAAACGGAGAAACGGGGAAACGAAGAAAGAAACGGAGAAACGGAGAAATAAATGGAGAAACGAAGAAATAAACGGAGAAACGAACAAGGAAACGGAGAAACGAAGAAAGACACGAAGAAACGGAGAAATAAATGGAGAAACGAAGAAATAAACGGAGAAACGAAGAAAGATACGGAGAAACGAAGAAAGAAACGGAGAAACGAAGAAAGAAACGGAGAAACGATGAAAGAACCGGAGAAACGAAGAAAGAAACGGAGAAACGAAGAAAGAAACGGAGAAACGAAGAAAGAAACGGAGAAACGAAGAAAGAAACGCAGTAACGATGAAAGAAACGAAGAAACGAAGAAAGAAACGGTGAATCGGAGAAATAAACGGAGAAACGAAGGAATAAAACGAGAAACGGAGAAACGGAGAAACGGTGAAACGAAGGAAGAAACGGAGAAACGAAGAAAGAAACGGAGAAATGATGAAAGAAACGAAGAAACGAAGAAAGAATCGGAGAAACGAAGAAATAAACGGAGAAACGAAGAAAGAAACGGTGAATCGGAGAAATAAACGGAGAAACGAAGGAATAAACCGAGAAACGGAGAAACGGAGAAACGGTGAAACGAAGGAAGAAACGGAGAAACGAAGAAAGAAACGGAGAAATGATGAAACAAACGAAGAAACGAAGAAAGAATCGGAGAAACGAAGAAATAAACGGAGAAACGAAGAAAGAAACGGAGAAACGACGAAATAAACGGGGAATCGAAGAAGCAGCGGAGAAACGAAGAAAGAAACGGAGAAACGAAGAAAGAAACGGAGAAACGGAGAAATAAATGGAGAAACGAACAAAAAAAAACGGAGAGACGAAGAAAGAAACGGAGAAACGAAGAAAGAAACGGAGAAACGAAGAAAGAAACGCAGTAACGAAGAAAGAATCGGAGAAACGAAGAAAGAAACGGAGAAACGGAGATATAAATGGAGAAACGAAGAAATAAACCGAGAAACGGAGAGAGAAACGGAGAAACGAAGAAAGAAACGGAGAAACGAAGAAAGAAGCGGAGAAACGAAGAAGGAAACGGAGAAACGAAGAAAGAACCGGAGAAACGAAGAAAGAAACGGAGAAACGGAGAAATAAATGGAGAAACGAAGAAATAAACGGAGAAACGAAGGAAGAAACGGAGAAACGAAGAAAGAAACGGAGAAACGAAGAAAAAAACGGAGAAACGGAGATATAAATGGAGAAACGAAGAAATAAACCGAGAAACGGAGAAACGAAGAAAGAAACGGAGAAACGAAGAAAGAAACGGAGAAACGAAGATAGAAACGGAGAAACGGAGAAAGAACCGGAGAAACGAAGAAAGAAACGGAGAAACGTGGAAGGAAACGGAGAAACGGGGAAACGAAGAAAGACACGAAGAAACGGAGAAATAAATGGAGAAACGAAGAAATAAACGGAGAAACGAAGAAAGATACGGAGAAACGAAGAAAGAAACGGAGAAACGAAGAAAGAAACGGAGAAATGATGAAAGGAACGAAGAAACGAAGAAAGAATCGGAGAAACGAAGAAATAAACGGAGAAGCGAAGAAAGAAACGGAGAAACGAAGAAATAAACGGGGAATCGAAGAAGCAATCGGAGAAACGAAGAGAGAAACGGAGATACGAAGAAAGAATCGGAGAAACGGAGAAATAAATGGAGAAACGAAGAAATAAACGGAGAGACGAAGAAAGAAACGGAGAAACGAAGAAAGAAACGGAGAAACGAAGAAAGAAACGCAGTAACGATTAATGAAACGAAGAAACGAAGAAAGAAACGGAGAATCGGAGAAATAAATGAGGAAACGAAGGAATAAACCGAGAAACGGAGAAACGGAGAAACGGTGAAACGAAGGAAGAAACGGAGAAACGAAGAAAGAAACGGAGAAATGATGAAAGAAACGAAGAAACGAAGAAAGAATCGGAGAAACGAAGAAATAAACGGAGAAACGAAGAAATAAACGGGGAATCGAAGAAGCAATCGGAGAAACGAAGAAAGAAACGGAGAAACGAAGAAATAAACGGAGAGACGAAGAAAGAAACGGAGAAACGAAGAAAGAAACGGAGAAACGAAGAAAGAAACGCAGTAACGATGAAAGAAACGAAGAAACGAAGAAAGAAACGGAGAATCGGAGAAATAAATGCAGAAACGAAGGAATAAAACGAGAAACGGAGAAACGGAGAAACGGTGAAACGAAGGAAGAAACGGAGAAACGAAGAAAGAAACGGAGAAATGATGAAAGAAACGAAGAAACGAAGAAAGAATCGGAGAAACGAAGAAATAAACGGAGAAACGAAGAAATAAACGGGGAATCGAAGAAGCAATCGGAGAAACGAAGAAAGAAACGGAGAAGAAGAAAGAAACGGTGAATCGGAGAAATAAACGGAGAAACGAAGGAATAAACCGAGAAACGGAGAAACGGAGAAACGGTGAAACGAAGGAAGAAACGGAGAAACGAAGAAAGAAACGGAGAAATGATCAAACAAGCGAAGAAACGAAGAAAGAATCGGAGAAACGAAGAAAGAAACGGAGAAACGAAGAAAGAAACGGAGAATCGGAGAAATAAATGGAGAAACGAAGGAATAAACCGAGAAACGGTGAAACGGAGAAACGGTGAAACGAAGGAAGAAACGGAGAAACGAAGAAAGAAACGGAGAGACGACGAAATAAACGGGGAATCGAAGAAGCAGCGGAGAAACGAAGAAAGAAACGGAGAAACGAAGAAAGAAACGGAGAAACGGAGAAATAAATGGAGAAACGAACAAAAAAAAACGGAGAGACGAAGAAAGAAACGGAGAAACGAAGAAAGAAACGGAGAAACGAAGAAAGAAACGCAGTAACGAAGAAAGAAACGGAGAAACGAAGAAAGAATCGGAGAAACGAAGAAAGAAACGGAGAAACGAAGAAAGAAACGGAGAATCGGAGAAATAAATGGAGAAACGAAGGAATAAACCGAGAAACGGTGAAACGGAGAAACGGTGAAACGAAGGAAGAAACGGAGAAACGAAGAAAGAAACGGAGAGACGACGAAATAAACGGGGAATCGAAGAAGCAGCGGAGAAACGAAGAAAGAAACGGAGAAACGAAGAAAGAAACGGAGAAACGGAGAAATAAATGGAGAAACGAACAAAAAAAACGGAGAGACGAAGAAAGAAACGGAGAAACGAAGAAAGAAACGGAGAAACGAAGAAAGAAACGCAGTAACGAAGAAAGAAACGGAGAAACGAAGAAAGAAACGGAGAAACGGAGATATAAATGGAGAAACGAAGAAATAAACCGAGAAACGGAGAGAGAAACGGAGAAACGAAGAAAGAAACGGAGAAACGAAGAAAGAAACGGAGAAACGAAGAAAGAAACGGAGAAATGAAGAAAGAACCGGAGAAACGAAGAAAGAAACGGAGAAACGGAGAAATAAATGGAGAAACGAAGAAATAAACGGAGAAACGAAGGAAGAAACGGAGAAACGAAGAAAGAAACGGAGAAACGAAGAAAAAAACGGAGAAACGGAGATATAAATGGAGAAACGAAGAAATAAACCGAGAAACGGAGAGAGAAACGGAGAAACGAAGAAAGAAACGGAGAAACGAAGAAAGAAACGGAGAAACGAAGAAAGAAACGGAGAAACGGAGAAAGAACCGGAGAAACGAAGAAAGAAACGGAGAAACGAGGAAGGAAACGGAGAAACGGGGAAACGAAGAAAGAAACGGAGAAACGGAGAAATAAATGGAGAAACGAAGAAATAAACCGAGAAACGGAGAGAGAAACGGAGAAACGAAGAAAGAAACGGAGAAACGAAGAAAGATACGGAGAAACGAAGAAAGAAACGGAGAAACGAAGAAAGAAACGGAGAAACGATGAAAGAAACGAAGAAACGAAGAAAGAAACGGGGAAACGAAGAAAGAAACGGAGAAACGAAGAAAGAAACGGAGAAACGATGAAAGAAACGAAGAAACGAAGAAAGAAACGGGGAATCGGAGAAATAAATGGAGAAACGAAGGAATAAACCGACAAACGGAGAAACGGAGAAACGATGAAACGAAGGAAGAAACGGAGAAACGAAGAAAGAAACGGAGAAACGAAGAAAGAAACGGAGAATCGGAGAAATAAACGGAGAAACGAAGAAAGAATCGGAGAAACGAAGAAAGAAACGGAGAATCGGAGAAATAAATGGAGAAACGAAGGAATAAACCGAGAAACGGTGAAACGGAGAAACGGTGAAACGAAGGAAGAAACGGAGAAACGAAGAAAGAAACGGAGAAATGATGAAAGAAACGAAGAAACGAAGAAAGAATCGGAGAAACGAAGAAATAAACGGAGAAACGAAGATATAAATGGAGAAACGAAGGAATAAACCGAGAAACGGAGAAACGGAGAAACGATGAAACGAAGGAATAAACCGACAAACGGAGAAACGGAGAAACGATGAAACGAAGGAAGAAACGGAGAAACGAACAAAGAAACGGAGAAACGAACAAAGAAACGGAGAACCGAACAAAGAAACGGAGAAACGAAGAAAGAAACGGAGAAACGAAGGAAGAAACGGGGATACGAAGAAAGAAACGGAGAAACGAAGGAAGAAACGAAGAAAGAAACGGAGAAACGAAGGAAGAAACGAAGAAAGAAACGGAGAATCGGAGAAATAAATGGAGAAACGAAGGAAGAAACCGAGAAACGGAGAAATGGAGAAACGATGAAACGAAGGAAGAAACGGAGAAACGAAGAAAGAAACGGAGAAATGAAGGAATAAGCCAAGAAACGGAGAAACGAAGAAAGAAACGGAGTAACGATGAAAGAAACAAAGAAACGAAGAAAGAAACGGAGAATCGGAGAAATAAATGGAGAGACGAAGAAATAAACCGAGAAACGGAGAAAAGGAGAAACGATGAAACGAAGGAAGAAACGGAGAAACGAAGAAAGAAACGGAGAAACGAAGAAAGAAACGGAGAATCGGAGAAATAAATGGAGAAACGAAGGAATAAACCGAGAAACGGTGAAACGGAGAAACGGTGAAACGAAGGAAGAAACGGAGAAACGAAGAAAGAAACGGAGAAATGATGAAAGAAACGAAGAAACGAAGAAAGAATCGGAGAAACGAAGAAATAAACGGAGAAACGAAGATATAAATGGAGAAACGAAGGAATAAACCGAGAAACGGAGAAACGGAGAAACGGTGAAACGAAGGAAGAAACGGAGAAACGAAGAAAGAAACGGAGAAATGATGAAAGGAACGAAGAAACGAAGAAAGAATCGGAGAAACGAAGAAATAAACGGAGAAGCGAAGAAAGAAACGGAGAAACGAAGAAATAAACGGGGAATCGAAGAAGCAATCGGAGAAACGAAGAGAGAAACGGAGATACGAAGAAAGAAACGGAGAAACGGAGAAATAAATGGAGAAACGAAGAAATAAACGGAGAGACGAAGAAAGAAACGGAGAAACGAAGAAAGAAACGGAGAAACGAAGAAAGAAACGCAGTAACGATGAAAGAAACGAAGAAACGAAGAAAGAAACGGAGAATCGGAGAAATAAATGCAGAAACGAAGGAATAAAACGAGAAACGGAGAAACGGAGAAACGGTGAAACGAAGGAAGAAACGGAGAAACGAAGAAAGAAACCGAGAAATGATGAAAGAAACGAAGAAACGAAGAAAGAATCGGAGAAACGAAGAAATAAACGGAGAAACGAAGAAATAAACGGGGAATCGAAGAAGCAATCGGAGAAACGAAGAAAGAAACGGAGAAACGAAGAAATAAACGGAGAGACGAAGAAAGAAACGGAGAAACGAAGAAAGAAATGGAGAAACGAAGAAAGAAACGCAGTAACGATGAAAGAAACGAAGAAACGAAGAAAGAAACGGTGAATCGGAGAAATAAACGGAGAAACGAAGGAATAAACCGAGAAACGGAGAAACGGAGAAACGGTGAAACGAAGGAAGAAACGGAGAAACGAAGAAAGAAACGGAGAAATGATAAAACAAACGAAGAAACGAAGAAAGAATCGGAGAAACGAAGAAATAAACGTAGAAACGAAGAAAGAAACGGAGAAACGACGAAATAAACGGGGAATCGAAGAAGCAGCGGAGAAACGAAGAAAGAAACGGAGAAACGAAGAAAGAAACGGAGAAACGGAGAAATAAATGGAGAAACGAACAAAAAAAAAACGGAGAGACGAAGAAAGAAACGGAGAAACGAAGAAAGAAACGGAGAAACGAAGAAAGAAACGCAGTAACGATGAAAGAAACGAAGAAACGAAGAAAGAAACGGAGAATCGGAGAAATAAATGGAGAAACGAAGGAATAAACCGAGAAACGGAGAAACGGAGAAACGGTGAAACGAAGGCAGAAACGGAGAAACGAAGAAAGAAACGGAGAAATGATGAAAGAAACGAAGAAACGAAGAAAGAATCGGAGAAACGAAGAAATAAACGTAGATACGAAGAAAGAAACGGAGAAACGAAGAAAGAAACGGAGAAACGAAGAAAGAAACGGAGAAACGAAGAACGAAACGGAGTAACGAAGAAAGAAACGATGAAACGAAGAAAGAAACGGGGAAACGGAGAAAGAAACGCAGTAACGATGAAAGAAACGAAGAAACGAAGAAAGAAACGGAGAATCGGAGAAATAAATGGAGAAATGAAGGAATAAACCGAGAAACGGAGAAACGGAGAAATGGTGAAACGAAGGAAGAAACGGAGAAACGAAGAAAGAAACGGAGAAATGATGAAAGAAACGCAGTAACGATGAAAGAAACGAAGAAACGAAGAAAGAAACGGAGAATCGGAGAAATAAATGGAGAAACGAAGAAAGAATCGGAGAAACGAAGAAATAAACGGAGAAACGAAGAAAGAAACGGAGAAACGAAGAAATAAACGGGGAATCGAAGAAGCAATCGGAGAAACGAAGAAAGAAACGGACAAACGAAGAAAGAAACGGAGAAACGGAGAAATAAATGGAGAAACGAAGAAATAAACGGAGAGACGAAGAAAGAAACGGAGAATCGAAGAAAGAAACGGAGAAACGAAGAAAGAAACGCAGTAACGATGAAAGAAACGAAGAAACGAAGAAAGAAACGGAGAATCGGAGAAATAAATGGAGAAATGAAGGAATAAACCGAGAAACGGAGAAACGGAGAAATGGTGAAACGAAGGAAGAAACGGAGAAACGAAGAAAGAAACGGAGAAATGATGAAAGAAACGAAGAAACGAAGAAAGAATCGGAGAAACGAAGAAATAAACGGAGAAACGAAGAAAGAAACGGAGAAACGAAGAAATAAACGGGGAATCGAAGAAGCAATCGGAGAAACGAAGAAAGAAACGGAGAAACGAAGAAATAAACGGAGAGACGAAGAAAGAAACGGAGAAACGAAGAAAGAAACGCAGTAACGATGAAAGAAACGAAGATACGAAGTAAGAAACGGAGAATCGGAGAAATAAATGGAGAAACGAAGGAATAAACCGAGAAACGGAGAAACGGAGAAACGGTGAAACGAAGGCAGAAACGGAGAAACGAAGAAAGAAACGGAGAAATGATGAAAGAAACGAAGAAACGAAGAAAGAATCGGAGAAACGAAGAAATAAACGGAGATACGAAGAAAGAAACGGAGAAACAACGAAATAAACGGGGAATCGGAGAAGCAATCGGAGAAACGAAGTAAGAAACGAAGAAAGAAACGGAGAAACGGAGAAATAAACGGAGAAACGAAGAAAGAATCGGAGAAACGAAGAAAGAAACGGAGAAACGAACAAAGAAACGGGGAAACGAACAAAGAAACGGAGAAACGAACAAAGAAACGGAGAAACGAACAGAGAAACGGAGAAACGAAGAAAGAAACGCAGAAACGAAGAAGGAAATGGAGAAACGAAGAAAGATACGGAGATACGAAGAAATAAATGGAGAAACGAAGAAATAAACGGAGATACGAAGAAAGAAATGGAGAAACGAAGAAAGATACGGAGAAACGAAGAAATAAATGGAGAAACGAAGAAAGAAACGGAGAAACGAACAAAGAAACGGAGAGACGAACAAAGAAACGGAGAAACGAACAAAGAAACGGAGAAACGAACAAAGAAACGGAGAAACGGAGAAATAAACGGAGAAACGAAGAAATAAACGGAGATTCGAAGAAGCAAACGGAGAAACGAGGAAAGAAACGGAGAAACGAAGAAAGAAACGGAGAAACGAAGAAAGAAACGCAGTAACGATGAAAGAAACGAAGAAACGAAGAACGAAACGGAGTAACGAAGAAAGAAACGATGAAACGTAGAAAGAAACGGGGAAACGGAGAAAGAAATGGAGAAACGAAGAAATAAACGGAGAAACGAAGAAAGAAACGGAGAAACGGAGAAAGAAACGGAGAAACGAAGAAATAAACGGAGAAACGAAGAAAGAATCGGTGAAACGAAGAAAGAAACGGAGAATCGGAGAAATAAATGGAGAATCGAAGAAATAGACCGAGAAACGGAGAAAGAAACGGAGAAACGAACAAAGAAACGGAGAAACGAAGAAAGAAACGGAGAAACGAACAAAGAAACGGGGAAACGAACAAAGAAACGGAGAAACGAAGAAAGAAACGCAGAAACGAAGAAAGAAACGGAGAAACGAAGAAATAAACGGAGAAACGAAGAAATAAACGGAGATTCGAAGAAGCAAACGGAGAAACGAAGAAAGAAACGGAGAAACGAAGAATGAAACGGAGAAACGAAGAAAGAAGCGCAGTAACGATGAAGGAAACGAAGAAACGAAGAAAGAAACGGAGAATCGGAGAAATAAATGGAGAAACGAAGGAATAAACCGACAAACGGAGAAACGGAGGAACGATGAAACGAAGGAAGAAACGGAGAAACGAAGTAAGAAACGGAGAAATGAAGAAAGAAACGAAGAAACGAAGAAAGAAACGGAGAAACGAAGAAATAAACGGAGAAACGAAGAAAGAAACGGAGAAACGAAGAAATAAACGGAGAAACGAAGAAAGAAACGGAGATACGATGAAAGAAACGGAGTAACGAAGAAAGATTCGGAGAAACGAAGAAAGAAATGGAGAAACGAAGAAAAAAACGGAGTAACGAAGAAAGAAACGAAGAAACGAAGAAAGAAACGGAGAGTCGTAGAAATAAATGGAGAAACAAAGAAATAAACCGAGAATCGGAGAAAGAAACCGAGAAGCGAACAAAGAAACGGAGAAGCGAACAAAGAAACGGAGAAACGAAGAAAGAAACGGAGAAACGAACAAAGAAACGGAGAAACGAAGAAAGAAATGGAGAAATGAAGAAAGATACGGAGAAACGAAGAAATAAATGGAGAAACGAAGAAATAAACGGAGAAACGAAGAAAGAAATGGAGAAACGAAGAAAGATACGGAGAAACGAAGAAATAATCGGAGAAACGAACAAAGAAACGGAGAAACGAAGAAAGAAACGGAGAAACGAAGAACGAAACGGAGTAACGAAGAAAGAAACGATGAAACGTAGAAAGAAACGGGGAAACGGAGAAAGAAATGGAGAAACGAAGAAATAAACGGAGAAACGAAGAAAGAAACGGAGAAACGGAGAAAGAAACGGAGAAACGAAGAAATAAACGGAGAAACGAAGAAAGAATCGGAGAAACGAAGAAAGAAACGGAGAATCGGAGAAATAAATGGAGAATCGAAGAAATAGACCGAGAAACGGAGAAAGAAACGGAGAAACGAACAAAGAAACGGAGAAACGAAGAAAGAAACGGAGAAACGAACAAAGAAACGGGGAAACGAACAAAGAAACGGAGAAACGAAGAAAGAAACGCAGAAACGAAGAAAGAAACGGAGAAACGAAGAAATAAACGGAGAAACGAAGAAATAAACGGAGATTCGAAGAAGCAAACGGAGAAACGAAGAAAGAAACGGAGAAACGAAGAATGAAACGGAGAAACGAAGAAAGAAGCGCAGTAACGATGAAGGAAACGAAGAAACGAAGAAAGAAACGGAGAATCGGAGAAATAAATGGAGAAACGAAGGAATAAACCGACAAACGGAGAAACGGAGGAACGATGAAACGAAGGAAGAAACGGAGAAACGAAGTAAGAAACGGAGAAATGAAGAAAGAAACGAAGAAACGAAGAAAGAAACGGAGAAACGAAGAAATAAACGGAGAAACGAAGAAAGAAACGGAGAAACGAAGAAATAAACGGAGATTCGAAGAAGCAAACGGAGAAACGAAGAAAGAAACGGAGAAACGAAGAATGAAACGGAGAAACGAAGAAAGAAGCGCAGTAACGATGAAGGAAACGAAGAAACGAAGAAAGAAACGGAGAAACGGAGAAATAAATGGAGAAACGAAGAAATAAACGGAGAAACGAACAAGGAAACGGAGATTCGAAGAAAGAAACGACGAAACGAAGAAAGAAACGGAGAAACGAAGATAGAAACGGAGAAACGAAGAAAGAAACGGAGATGCGATGAAAGAAACGGAGTAACGAAGAAAGAATCGGAGAAACGGAGAAATAAATGGAGAAACGAAGAAATAAACGGAGAAACGAAGAATGAAACGTAGAAACGAAGAAAGAAATGGAGAAACGAACAAAGAAACGGAGAAACGAACAAAGAAACGGAGAAGCGAACAAAGAAACGGAGAAACGAACAAAGAAACGGAGAAACGAAGAAAGAAACGGAGAAACGGAGAAATAAATGGAGAAACGAAGAAATAAACGGAGAAACGAACAAAGAAACGGAGAAACGAACAAAGAAACGGAGAAACGAAGAAAGAAACGAAGAAACGAAGAAAGAACCGGGGAAATAAATGGAGAAACGAAGAAATAAACGGAGAATCGAACAAGGAAACGGAGAAACGAAGAAAGAAACGGAGAAACGAAGAATGAAACGGAGAAACGAAGAAAGAAACGGAGAAATAATTGGAGAAACGAAGATATAAACGGAGAAACGAAGAAAGAAACGGAGAAACGAAGAAAGAAACGGAGTAACGATGAAAGAAACGAAGAAACGAAGAAAGAAACGGAGAATCGGAGAAATAAATGGAGAAACGAAGAAATAAACCGAGAAACGGAGAAAGAAACGGAGAAACGAACAAAGGAACGGAGAAACGAACAAAGAAATGGAGAAACGAAGAAAGATACGGAGTAACGAAGAAATAAATGGAGAAACGAAGAAATAAACCGAGAAACGAACAAAGAAACGGAGAAACGAAGAGAGAAACGGAGAAACGAAGAAAGAAACGGAGAAACGATCAAAGAAACAGAGGAACGAACAAAGAATCGGAGAAACGAAGAAAGAAGCGGAGAAACGCAGAAATAAATGGAGAAACGAAGAAATAAACGGAGAAACGAAGAAAGAAATGGAGAAACGAAGAAAGATACGGAGAAACGAAGAAATAAATGGAGAAACGAAGATATAAACGGAGAAACGAACAAAGAAACGGAGAAACGAAGAGAGAAACGGAGAAACGAAGAAAGAAACGGAGAAACGATCAAAGAAACAGAGAAACGAACAAAGAATCGGAGAAACGAAGAAAGAAACGGAGAAACGAAGAAAGAAACGGAGAAACGAAGAAAGATACGGAGAAACGAAGAAATAAATGGAGAAACGAAGAAATAAACGGAGAAACGAACAAAGAAACGGAGAAACGAACAAAGAAACGGAGAAACGAACAAAGAAACGGAGAAACGAACAAAGAAACGGAGAAACGGAGAAATAAATGGAGAAACGAAGAAATAAACCGAGAAACGGAGAAAGAAACGGAGAAACGAACAAAGAAACGGAGAAACGAACAAAGAAATAGAGAAACGAACAAAGAAACGGAGAATCGAACGAAGAGACGGAGAAACGAACAAAGAAACGGAGAATCGACCAAAAAAAGTAGAAACGAACAAAGAAACGGAGAAACGACCAAAAAACGGAGAAACGAACAAAGAAACGGAGAAACGGACAAAGAAACGGAGAAACGGAGAAATGAATGGAGAAGCGAACAAGTAAACGGAGAAACGAAGAAAGAAACGGAGAATCGGAGAAATAAATGGAGAAATGAAGAAATAAACGGAGAAACGAACAAAGAAACGGAGAAACAAAGAAAGAAACGGAGAAACGAACAAAGAAACGGAGAAACGGAGAAAGAAACGGAGAAACGAACAAAGAAACGTAGAAACCAACAAAGAAACGGAGAAACGAACAAAGAAACGGAGAAACGAAGAAAGAAACGAAGAAACGAAGAAAGAACCGGGGAAATAAATGGAGAAACGAAGAAATAAACGGAGAATCGAACAAGGAAACGGAGAAACGAAGAAAGAAACGTAGAAACGAAGAATGAAACGGAGAAACGAAGAAAGAAACGGAGAAATAATTGGAGAAACGAAGATATAAACGGAGAAACGAAGAAAGAAACGGAGAAACGAAGAAAGAAACAGAGAAACGAAGAAAGAAGCGGAGAAACGAATAAATAAACAGAGAAACGAAGAAACGAACAAAGAAACGGAGAAACGAACAAAGAAACGAAGAAACGAACAAAGAAACTGAGAAACGGAGAAATAAATGCAGACACGAACAAATAAACGGAGAAACCAAGATAGGAACGGAGAATCGTAGAAATAAATGGAGAAATGAAGAAATAAACGGAGAAACGAGCAAAGAAACGGGGAAACGAACAAAGAAACGGAGAAACGAACAAAGAAACGGAGAAACGAACAAAGAAACGGAGAAACGAACAAAGAAACGGAGAAACGAACAAAGAAACGGAGAAACGAACAAAGAAACGGAGAAACGAACAAAGAAACGGAGAAACGAACAAAGAAACGGAGAAACGAACAAAGAAACGGAGAAACGAAGAAAGAAACGGAGAAACGAAGAAAGAAACGGAGAAATAATTGGAGAAACGAAGATATAAACGGAGAAACGAACAAAGAAACGGAGAAACGAACATAGAAACGGAGAAACGAACAAAGAAACGGAGAAACGAACAAAGAAACGGAGAAACGAACAAAGAAACGGAGAAACGAACAAAGAAACGGAGAAACGAAGAAAGAAACAGAGAAACGAAGAAAGAAACGAAGAAACGAAGAAAGAAACGGAGAAACGGAGAAAGAAACGGAGAAACGAAGAAATAAACGGAGAAACGAAGAAAGAAACGAAGAAACGAAGAAAGAAACGGAGAAACGAACAAAGAAACGGAGAAACGAAGAAAGAAACGGAGAAACGAACAATGAAACGCAGAAACGAAGATATAAACGAAGAAATGAAGGAAGAAACGGAGAAACAAAGAAAGAAGAGGAAAAACGAACAAAGAAACGGAGAACCGAACAAAGAAACGGAGAAAAGAAGAATGAAACGGAGAAACGAACAAAGAAACGGAGAAACGAAGAAAGATACGAAGAAACGAAGAAAGAACCGGAGAAACGAACAAACAAACGGAGAAACGAACAAAGAAACGGAGAAACGAATAAATAAACAGAGAAACGAACTAAGAAACGGAGAAACGAACAAAGAAACGGAGAAACGAACAAAGAAACGAAGAAACGAACAAAGAAACTGAGAAACGGAGAAATAAATGCAGACACGAACAAATAAACGGAGAAACGAAGATAGGAACGGAGAATCGTAGAAATAAATGGAGAAATGAAGAAATAAACGGAGAAACGAGCAAAGAAACGGAGAAACGAAGAAAGAAACGGAGAAACGAACAAAGAAACGGAGAAACGAACAAAGAAACGGAGAAACGAACAAAGAAACGGAGAAACGAACAAAGAAACGGAGAAACGAACAAAGAAACGGAGAAACGAACAAAGAAACGGAGAAACGAACAAAGAAACGGAGAAACGAAGAAAGAAACGGAGAAACGAAGATATAAACGGAGACATGAAGAAAGAAACGGAGAAACAAAGAAAGAAACGGAGAAACGAACAAAGAAACGGAGAAACGAACAAAGAAACGGAGAAACGAAGAAAGAAACGAAGAAACGAAGAAAGAAACGGGGAAATAAATGGAGAAACGAAGAAATAAACGGAGAATCGAACAAGGAAACGGAGAAACGAAGAAAGAAACGGAGAAACGAAGAATGAAACGGAGAAACGAAGAAAGAAACGGAGAAATGAATGGAGAAACGAAGATATAAACGGAGAAACGAAGAAAGAAACAGAGAAACGAACAAAGAAACGGAGAAACGAAGAAAGAAACGGAGAAACGAACAATGAAACGCAGAAAAGAAGATAGAAACGGAGAAACGAACAAAGAAACAGAGAAACGAACAAAGAAACGAAGAAACGAACAAAGAAACGGAGAAACGAACAAAGAAACGGAGAAACGAAGAAAGAAACGGAGAAACGAACAAAGAAACGGAGAAACGAACAAAGAAACGGAGAAACGAACAAAGAAACGGAGAAACGAACAAAGAAACGGAGAAACGAAGAAAGAAACGGAGAAACGAAGAAAGAAACGGAGAAATAAATGGAGAAACGAAGAAAGAAACGGAGAAACGAAGAAGGAAACGGAGAAACGAAGAAAGAAACGGAGAAACGAAGAAAGAAACGGAGAAACGAAGAAAGAAACGGAGAAAGAAACGGAGAAACGAAGAAAGAAACGGAGAAACGAAGAAAGAAACGGAGAAACGGAGAAAGAAACGGAGAAACGGAGAAAGAAACGGAGAAACGAACAAAGAAACGGAGAAACGAACAAAGAAACGGAGAAACGAACAAAGAAACGGAGAAACGAACAAAGAAACGGAGAAACGAACAAAGAAACGGAGAAACGAAGAAAGAAACAGAGAAACGAAGAAAGAAACGGAGAAACGAATAAATAAACAGAGAAACAAAGAAAGAAACGAAGAAACGAAGAAAGAAACGGAGAAACGGAGAAAGAAACGGAGAAACGAAGAAAGAAACGGAGAAACGAACAATGAAACGCAGAAACGAACAATGAAACGGAGAAACGAAGATATAAACGGAGACATGAAGAAAGAAACGGAGAAACAAAGAAAGAAACGGAGAAACGAACAAAGAAACGGAGAAACGAACAAAGAAACGGAGAAACGAAGAAAGAAACGAAGAAACGAAGAAAGAAACGGGGAAATAAATGGAGAATCGAAGAAATAAACGGAGAATCGAACAAGGAAACGGAGAAACGAAGAAAGAAACGGAGAAACGAAGAATGAAACGGAGAAACGAAGAAAGAAACGGAGAAATGAATGCAGAAACGAAGATATAAACGGAGAAACGAAGAAAGAAACAGAGAAACGAACAAAGAAACGGAGAAACGAAGAAAGAAACGGAGAAACGAACAATGAAACGCAGAAATGAAGATAGAAACGGAGAAACGAACAAAGAAACAGAGAAACGAACAAAGAAACGAAGAAACGAACAAAGAAACGGAGAAACGAACAAAGAAACGGAGAAACGAACAAAGAAACGGAGAAACGAACAAAGAAACGGAGAAACGAACAAAGAAACGGAGAAACGAACAAAGAAACGGAGAAACGAACAAAGAAACGGAGAAACGAACAAAGAAACGGAGAAACGAAGAAAGAAACCGAGAAACGAAGAAAGAAACGGAGAAATAAATGGAGAAACGAAGAAAGAAACGGAGAAACGAAGAAGGAAACGGAGAAACGAAGAAAGAAACGGAGAAACGAAGAAAGAAACGGAGAAACGAAGAAAGAAACGGAGAAAGAAACGGAGAAACGAAGAAAGAAACGGAGAAACGAAGAAAGAAACGGAGAAACGGAGAAAGAAACGGAGAAACGGAGAAAGAAACGGAGAAACGAACAAAGAAACGGAGAAACGAACAAAGAAACGGAGAAACGAACAAAGAAACGGAGAAACGAACAAAGAAACGGAGAAACGAACAAAGAAACGGAGAAACGAAGAAAGAAACAGAGAAACGAAGAAAGAAACGGAGAAACGAATAAATAAACAGAGAAACGAAGAAAGAAACGAAGAAACGAAGAAAGAAACGGAGAAACGGAGAAAGAAACGGAGAAACGAAGAAATAAACGGAGAAACGAAGAAACAAACGGAGAAACGAAGGAAGAAACGGAGAAATGAATGGAGAAACGAAGATATAAACGGAGAAACGAAGAATAAACGGAGAAACGAAGAATGAAACGGAGAAACGAAGAAAGAAACGGAGAAACGAAGAAAGAAACGGAGAAACGGAGAAAGAAACGGAGAAACGAACAAAGAAACGTAGAAACCAACAAAGAAACGGAGAAACGAACAAAGAAACGGAGAAACGAACATAGAAACGGAGAAACGAACAAAGAAACGGAGAAACGAACAAAGAAACGGAGAAACGAACAAAGAAACGGAGAAACGAACAAAGAAACGGAGAAACGAAGAAAGAAACAGAGAAACGAAGAAAGAAACGAAGAAACGAAGAAAGAAACGGAGAAACGGAGAAAGAAACGGAGAAACGAAGAAATAAACGGAGAAACGAAGAAAGAAACGAAGAAACGAAGAAAGAAACGGAGAAACGAACAAAGAAACGGAGAAACGAAGAAAGAAACGGAGAAACGAACAATGAAACGCAGAAACGAAGATATAAACGAAGAAATGAAGAAAGAAACGGAGAAACAAAGAAAGAAGAGGAAAAACGAACAAAGAAACGGAGAACCGAACAAAGAAACGGAGAAACGAAGAATGAAACGGAGAAACGAACAAAGAAACGGAGAAACGAAGAAAGATACGAAGAAACGAAGAAAGAACCGGAGAAACGAACAAACAAACGGAGAAACGAACAAAGAAACGGAGAAACGAATAAATAAACAGAGAAACGAACTAAGAAACGGAGAAACGAACAAAGAAACGGAGAAACGAACAAAGAAACGAAGAAACGAACAAAGAAACTGAGAAACGGAGAAATAAATGCAGACACGAACATATAAACGGAGAAACGAAGATAGGAACGGAGAATCGTAGAAATAAATGGAGAAATGAAGAAATAAACGGAGAAACGAGCAAAGAAACGGAGAAACGAAGAAAGAAACGGAGAAACGAACAAAGAAACGGAGAAACGAACAAAGAAACGGAGAAACGAACAAAGAAACGGAGAAACGAACAAAGAAACGGAGAAACGAACAAAGAAACGGAGAAACGAACAAAGAAACGGAGAAACGAACAAAGAAACGGAGAAACGAACAAAGAAACGGAGAAACGAAGAAAGAAACGGAGAAACGAAGATATAAACGGAGACATGAAGAAAGAAACGGAGAAACAAAGAAAGAAACGGAGAAACGAACAAAGAAACGGAGAAACGAACAAAGAAACGGAGAAACGAAGAAAGAAACGAAGAAACGAAGAAAGAAACGGGGAAATAAATGGAGAAACGAAGAAATAAACGGAGAATCGAACAAGGAAACGGAGAAACGAAGAAAGAAACGGAGAAACGAAGAATGAAACGGAGAAACGAAGAAAGAAACGGAGAAATGAATGGAGAAACGAAGATATAAACGGAGAAACGAAGAAAGAAACAGAGAAACGAACAAAGAAACGGAGAAACGAAGAAAGAAACGGAGAAACGAACAATGAAACGCAGAAATGAAGATAGAAACGGAGAAACGAACAAAGAAACAGAGAAACGAACAAAGAAACGGAGAAACGAACAAAGAAACGGAGAAACGAACAAAGAAACGGAGAAACGAACAAAGAAACGGAGAAACGAACAAAGAAACGGAGAAACGAACAAAGAAACGGAGAAACGAAGAAAGAAACGGAGATACGAAGAAAGAAACGGAGAAACGAACAATGAAACGCAGAAACGAAGATATAAACGGAGAAATGAAGAAAGAAACGGAGAAACGAAGAAAGAAACGGAGAAATAAATGGAGAAACGAAGAAAGAAACGGAGAAACGAAGAAGGAAACGGAGAAACGAAGAAAGAAACGGAGAAACGAAGAAAGAAACGGAGAAACGGAGAAACGGAGAAAGAAACGGAGAAACGAAGAAAGAAACGGAGAAACGAAGAAAGAAACGGAGAAACGGAGAAAGAAACGGAGAAACGAACAAAGAAACGTAGAAACCAACAAAGAAACGGAGAAACGAACAAAGAAACGAAGAAACGAACATAGAAACGGAGAAACGAACAAAGAAACGGAGAAACGAAGAAATAAACGGAGAAACGAAGAAAGAAACGAAGAAACGAAGAAAGAAACGAACAAAGAAACGGAGAAACGAACAATGAAACGCAGAAACGAAGATATAAACGGAGAAATGAAGAAAGAAACGGAGAAACAAAGAAAGAAGAGGAAAAACGAACAAAGAAACGGAGAACCGAACAAAGAAACGGAGAAACGAAGAATGAAACGGAGAAACGAACAAAGAAACGGAGAAACGAAGAAAGAAACGAAGAAACGAAGAAAGAACCGGAGAAACGAACAAAGAAACGGAGAAACGAACAAAGAAACGAAGAAACGAACAAAGAAACTGAGAAACGGAGAAGTAAATGCAGACACGAACAAATAAACGGAGAAACGAAGATAGGAACGGAGAATCGTAGAAATAAATGGAGAAATGTAGAAATAAACGGAGAAACGAACAAAGAAACGGAGAAACGAAGAAAGAAACGGAGAAACGAACAAAGAAACGGAGAAACGAACAAAGAAACGGAGAAACGAACAAAGAAACGGAGAAACGAACAAAGAAACGGAGAAACGAAGAAAGAAACGGAGATACGAAGAAAGAAACGGAGAAGTAAATGGAGAAACGAAGAAAGAAACGGAGAAACGAAGAAGGAAACGGAGAAACGAAGAAAGAAACGGAGAAACGAAGAAAGAAACGGAGAAACGAAGAAAGAAACGGAGAAACGAAGAAAGAAACGGAGAAACGAAGAAAGAAACGGAGAAACGAAGAAAGAAACGGAGAAAAGAAGAATGAAACGGAGAAACGAACAAAGAAACGGAGAAACGAACAAAGAAACGGATGAACGAAGAAAGAAACGGAGAAACGAAGAAATAAACGGAGAAACGAAGAAAGAAACGAAGAAACGAAGAAAGAAACGGAGAAACGAACAAAGAAACGAAGAAACGAACAAAGAAACTGAGAAACGGAGAAATAAATGCAGACACGAACAAATAAACGGAGAAACGATGATAGGAACGGAGAATCGTAGAAATAAATGGAGAAATGAAGAAATAAACGGAGAAACGAACAAAGAAACGGAGAAACGAAGAAAGAAACGGAGAAACGAACAAAGAAACGGAGAAACGACCAAAGAAACGGAGAAACGAACAAAGAAACGGACAAACGGAGAAAGAAACGGAGAAACGAACAAAGAAACGCAGAAACGAAGAAAGAAACGGAGAAACGAAGAAAGAAACGCAGAAACGAAAAAAGCAACGGAGAAACGAAGAAAGAAACGGAGAAACGAAGAAAGAAACGGAGAAACGAAGAAAGAAACGGAGAAACGAACAAAGAAACGGAGAAACGAACAAAGAAACGGAGAAACGGACAAAGAAACGGAGAAACGAACAAAGAAACGGAGAAACGAAGAAAGAAACGGAGAAACGAAGAAAGAAACGGAGAAATAAATGGAGAAACGAAGAAAGAAACGGAGAAACGAAGTAGGAAACGGAGAAACGAAGAAAGAAACGGAGAAACGAAGAAAGAAACGGAGAAACGAAGAAAGAAACGGAGAAAGAAACGGAGAAACGAAGAAAGAAACGGAGAAACGAAGAAAGAAACGGAGAAACGGAGAAAGAAACGGAGAAACGGAGAAAGAAACGGAGAAACGAACAAAGAAACGGAGAAACGAACAAAGAAACGGAGAAACGAACAAAGAAACGGAGAAACGAACAAAGAAACGGAGAAACGAACAAAGAAACGGAGAAACGAAGAAAGAAACAGAGAAACGAAGAAAGAAACGGAGAAACGAATAAATAAACAGAGAAACGAAGAAAGAAACGAAGAAACGAAGAAAGAAACGGAGAAACGGAGAAAGAAACGGAGAAACGAAGAAATAAACGGAGAAACGAAGAAACAAACGGAGAAACGAAGGAAGAAACGGAGAAATGAATGGAGAAACGAAGATATAAACGGAGAAACGAAGAAAGAAACGGAGAAACGAAGAATGAAACGGAGAAACGAAGAAAGAAACGGAGAAATGAATGGAGAAACAAAGATATAAACGGAGAAACGAAGAAAGAAACAGAGAAACGAAGAAAGAAACGAAGAAACGAATAAATAATCAGAGAAACGAAGAAAGAAACGAAGAAACGAAGAAAGAAACGGAGAAACGAACAAAGAAACAGAGAAACGAACAACGAAACGAAGAAACGAACAAAGAAACGGAGAAACGAACAAAGAAACGGAGAAACGAACAAAGAAACGGGGAAACGAACAAAGAAACGGAGAAACGAACAAAGAAACGGAGAAACGAAGAAAGAAACGGAGAAATAAATGGAGAAACGAAGAAAGAAACGGAGAAACGAAGAAGGAAACGGAGAAACGAAGAAAGAAACGGAGAAACGAAGAAAGAAACGGAGAAACGGAGAAACGGAGAAAGAAACGGAGAAACGAAGAAAGAAACGGAGAAACGAAGAAAGAAACGGAGAAACGGAGAAAGAAACGGAGAAACGAACAAAGAAACGTAGAAACCAACAAAGAAACGGAGAAACGAACAAAGAAACGGAGAAACGAAGAAAGAAACGGAGAAACGAACAAAGAAACGGAGAAACGACCAAAGAAACGGAGAAACGAACAAAGAAACGGACAAACGGAGAAAGAAACGGAGAAACGAACAAAGAAACGCAGAAACGAAGAAAGAAACGGAGAAACGAAGAAAGAAACGCAGAAACGAAAAAAGCAACGGAGAAACGAAGAAAGAAACGGAGAAACGAAGAAAGAAACGGAGAAACGAAGAAAGAAACGGAGAAACGAACAAAGAAACGGAGAAACGAACAAAGAAACGGAGAAACGGACAAAGAAACGGAGAAACGAACAAAGAAACGGAGAAACGAAGAAAGAAACGGAGAAACGAAGAAAGAAACGGAGAAATAAATGGAGAAACGAAGAAAGAAACGGAGAAACGAAGTAGGAAACGGAGAAACGAAGAAAGAAACGGAGAAACGAAGAAAGAAACGGAGAAACGAAGAAAGAAACGGAGAAAGAAACGGAGAAACGAAGAAAGAAACGGAGAAACGAAGAAAGAAACGGAGAAACGGAGAAAGAAACGGAGAAACGGAGAAAGAAACGGAGAAACGAACAAAGAAACGGAGAAACGAACAAAGAAACGGAGAAACGAACAAAGAAACGGAGAAACGAACAAAGAAACGGAGAAACGAACAAAGAAACGGAGAAACGAAGAAAGAAACAGAGAAACGAAGAAAGAAACGGAGAAACGAATAAATAAACAGAGAAACGAAGAAAGAAACGAAGAAACGAAGAAAGAAACGGAGAAACGGAGAAAGAAACGGAGAAACGAAGAAATAAACGGAGAAACGAAGAAACAAACGGAGAAACGAAGGAAGAAACGGAGAAATGAATGGAGAAACGAAGATATAAACGGAGAAACGAAGAAAGAAACGGAGAAACGAAGAATGAAACGGAGAAACGAAGAAAGAAACGGAGAAATGAATGGAGAAACAAAGATATAAACGGAGAAACGAAGAAAGAAACAGAGAAACGAAGAAAGAAACGAAGAAACGAATAAATAATCAGAGAAACGAAGAAAGAAACGAAGAAACGAAGAAAGAAACGGAGAAACGAACAAAGAAACAGAGAAACGAACAACGAAACGAAGAAACGAACAAAGAAACGGAGAAACGAACAAAGAAACGGAGAAACGAACAAAGAAACGGGGAAACGAACAAAGAAACGGAGAAACGAACAAAGAAACGGAGAAACGAAGAAAGAAACGGAGAAATAAATGGAGAAACGAAGAAAGAAACGGAGAAACGAAGAAGGAAACGGAGAAACGAAGAAAGAAACGGAGAAACGAAGAAAGAAACGGAGAAACGGAGAAACGGAGAAAGAAACGGAGAAACGAAGAAAGAAACGGAGAAACGAAGAAAGAAACGGAGAAACGGAGAAAGAAACGGAGAAACGAACAAAGAAACGTAGAAACCAACAAAGAAACGGAGAAACGAACAAAGAAACGGAGAAACGAACATAGAAACGGAGAAACGAACAAAGAAACGGAGAAACGAACAAAGAAACGGAGAAACGAACAAAGAAACGGAGAAACGAACAAAGAAACGGAGAAACGAAGAAAGAAACAGAGAAACGAAGAAAGAAACGAAGAAACGAAGAAAGAAACGGAGAAACGGAGAAAGAAACGGAGAAACGAAGAAATAAACGGAGAAACGAAGAAAGAAACGAAGAAACGAAGAAAGAAACGGAGAAACGAACAAAGAAACGGAGAAACGAAGAAAGAAACGGAGAAACGAACAATGAAACGCAGAAACGAAGATATAAACGAAGAAATGAAGAAAGAAACGGAGAAACAAAGAAAGAAGAGGAAAAACGAACAAAGAAACGGAGAACCGAACAAAGAAACGGAGAAACGAAGAATGAAACGGAGAAACGAACAAAGAAACGGAGAAACGAAGAAAGAAACGAAGAAACGAAGAAAGAACCGGAGAAACGAACAAAGAAACGGAGAAACGAACAAAGAAACGAAGAAACGAACAAAGAAACTGAGAAACGGAGAAGTAAATGCAGACACGAACAAATAAACGGAGAAACGAAGATAGGAACGGAGAATCGTAGAAATAAATGGAGAATTGTAGAAATAAACGGAGAAACGAACAAAGAAACGGAGAAACGAACAAAGAAACGGAGTAACGAACAAAGAAACGGAGAAACGAACAAAGAAACGGAGAAACGAAGAAAGAAACAGAGAAACGAAGAAAGAAACGAAGAAACGAAGAAAGAAACGGAGAAACGGAGAAAGAAACGGAGAAACGAAGAAATAAACGGAGAAACGAAGAAAGAAACGAAGAAACGAAGAAAGAAACGGAGAAACGAACAAAGAAACGGAGAAACGAAGAAAGAAACGGAGAAACGAACAATGAAACGCAGAAACGAAGATATAAACGAAGAAATGAAGAAAGAAACGGAGAAACAAAGAAAGAAGAGGAAAAACGAACAAAGAAACGGAGAACCGAACAAAGAAACGGAGAAACGAAGAATGAAACGGAGAAACGAACAAAGAAACGGAGAAACGAAGAAAGAAACGAAGAAACGAAGAAAGAACCGGAGAAACGAACAAAGAAACGGAGAAACGAACAAAGAAACGAAGAAACGAACAAAGAAACTGAGAAACGGAGAAGTAAATGCAGACACGAACAAATAAACGGAGAAACGAAGATAGGAACGGAGAATCGTAGAAATAAATGGAGAATTGTAGAAATAAACGGAGAAACGAACAAAGAAACGGAGAAACGAACAAAGAAACGGAGAAACGAACAAAGAAACGGAGAAACGAACAAAGAAACGGAGAAACGAAGAAAGAAACAGAGAAACGAAGAAAGAAACGAAGAAACGAAGAAAGAAACGGAGAAACGGAGAAAGAAACGGAGAAACGAAGAAATAAACGGAGAAACGAAGAAAGAAACGAAGAAACGAAGAAAGAAACGGAGAAACGAACAAAGAAACGGAGAAACGAAGAAAGAAACGGAGAAACGAACAATGAAACGCAGAAACGAAGATATAAACGAAGAAATGAAGAAAGAAACGGAGAAACAAAGAAAGAAGAGGAAAAACGAACAAAGAAACGGAGAACCGAACAAAGAAACGGAGAAACGAAGAATGAAACGGAGAAACGAACAAAGAAACGGAGAAACGAAGAAAGAAACGAAGAAACGAAGAAAGAACCGGAGAAACGAACAAAGAAACGGAGAAACGAACAAAGAAACGAAGAAACGAACAAAGAAACTGAGAAACGGAGAAGTAAATGCAGACACGAACAAATAAACGGAGAAACGAAGATAGGAACGGAGAATCGTAGAAATAAATGGAGAATTGTAGAAATAAACGGAGAAACGAACAAAGAAACGGAGAAACGAAGAAAGAAACGGAGAAACGAACAAAGAAACGGAGAAACGAACAAAGAAACGGAGAAACGAACAAAGAAACGGAGAAACGAACAAAGAAACGGAGAAACGAAGAAAGAAACGGAGAAACGAAGAACGAAACGGAGAAACGAAGAAAGAAACGGAGAAACGAACAAAGAAACGGAGAAACGAACAAAGAAACGGGGAAACGAACAAAGAAACGGAGAAACGAACAAAGAAACGGAGAAACGAAGAAAGAAACGGAGAAATAAATGGAGAAACGAAGAAAGAAACGGAGAAACGAAGAAGGAAACGGAGAAACGAAGAAAGAAACGGAGAAACGAAGAAAGAAACGGAGAAACGGAGAAACGGAGAAAGAAACGGAGAAACGAAGAAAGAAACGGAGAAACGAAGAAAGAAACGGAGAAACGGAGAAAGAAACGGAGAAACGAAC